>NC_058403.1:176351844-176628914 GCF_002201575.2 Neomonachus schauinslandi | reverse complement strand
TGTGTGTGTGTGTGTGTGTGTGTGTGTGTGTGTGTGTGTGTGTGTGTGTGTGTGTGTGTGTGTGTGTGTGTGTGTGTGTGGCTTGTGAGAATCTGGGGGGTGGGGTGGGAGGGGGGTACTGAAATGTCCCTGTCCATCTGTTGATGTCTGGGTGGCAGAAAATATTGAAATAGAAATAGAAAGTCAGAAAACTGCTTAGGAGCAAAACCTGAAAGAGTATTGTATTTGAAAGGGAATGTTAGACTGATTGTATAAAAATGGAAAAACAGAATTAACATGTTCCGTAATGATACGTCTGTGTTAACTAAATATTGAGCTGAAATTTGGTGAAACCCTCAAAATAAGACTTTCCAAGGAAGTTGCTGTCTTCAAAAATCGTTGCCGTCTCAAGACGGCTCAACACCTCCGCGGTGCCCTATCTGACTCACCTGGCGGACAGCCTTCCCATTCGCTTTACTCAAGAAAGCACAACATTATGTGCTGTGTACTCCCCATTCCAAAACCACAAGGCAAGCCCATTACCAGCATTCCTCAATACATATTTGCATATCCAGTGAAAAACAAAATTCACCATCTTTCCAAGCTGCTTCTGCTCTCCTGGGAAGCTATAAAAACTGGCAACTTGGACAGATGAAGATTCCTCTTTCTCATCCAACCAATCTTACCCAGGAAGTGACACGAGAGCTTTGCTCGAACGGCCCTCCCGCTCCACTGACCACAACGCCGACAAAGACCACCCTGGGAATGAGGCAATTCAGGTTTTTAACTGGCTCTCCTGACCGTACCCAAAAATAGCCAGCCCCAAACCACGGAGAGCCTGACTCAAGGACTTGCAGCGTGAGCGATCTGGGCATTGCTAACTCAACCCAACAGTCCTTACTTATAAAATAAAGACCACAGCCATGCACACATAGTAAAATGAGCAGGCGCAAATCTGGCGCAGTATTTCAAGCCGAGTGAATAATAGTACAAAAATATCAAAAAAAAGAAAGGTTATGAAATTTTATAACAGATGACAAATTGGTAGCTTTTCCCCGCTTTTCTGGAATGGATTCAGTAACAGATTTGAATCTTGGGTTTTGATGCTTATCTGTGATACACAGGGATCCCAAGTTCAAGGGGAAAAAAAAAAAAAGGAGTAGTTATCTGCATAGTACTTCACTTACAGCAGGAGCTAACCTTCGCTCTTTACCCTAGAAATGATTCGATTCCTTATTTAATTCACTTTTATTTAAAACAACATGAAATACTTAATTTTAATTTTTCATCCTGGGGGTCTTCTGTACTTGAAGCTCTCAGACTTAGGTCTAAAAGATAAACCTACCTGCTCAGATTGCGGGAAAACCGAGAGAAAGTACTGCATTCTGCCACTTTGGAAGAGAGGCTCAAAACTCTGCCTTATGGTGTCTGTCTGTCACCCAAGCTCCCTAAGCTGCGGGGGAGGTAGCCGCACATTTCTGGGGTGAGAATGTCCACAGGGGACTGCCTTTCGGGTCACAGGCCCAGCTGCAGAGCAGCTACAACCACCAGGGAACATGGAAACCGTGCCAAGAGGCCCCCCATTTCCACGAAACACCTTCCCAGACTTTCTCCCCCAGCGCTTCAGTCTCATTGCAACAAAACATTTGGAAGGTGCCTGGTGGGAGGAAGCATGGAGGGAAGGGACCCTGGAGGAGGATCCAGGAGACACACCCCTGGACTGCAAGTAACTCTTGTTGTCTGGGGAGGAAGATGGACATGCAAATGAGCCACGCAGAGACAATATAGACAAAAACAAACCAGCTGCTGAGTAGCCTCGCAAATCTCCACCAGCAGCAAAGAGTTCAGGGTCCTTTCTCTGATGGCTGAGTAGGAAATCAAGGAAGGTTTCAAGAAAAACAGGCCGTGAGGAGTAAGAAGCAACGCACCAGTGTGTGCTTGCTAGCCAGGAAGTACCTGGGTGGTTAATATTCTTGGCGACCTCAGCTCCACTCCAGCTCACTAATCAGAGCTGATGCATCTCAAGGCTCACACAGTGCTAGGCCCTGGGTAAGCTACGGGCTTCACGCAGTCGATCCATGCGGCGACTCTTGCCCATTTTAAAGACAGAAAAACTAAAGTTTGGAGGGATAAGGTAACTTGCTGGCTTCACCAAGCTAGTAAGTGGTGAAGGAGGGACTCGAACCCTGGTCCACCTGGTCCCAGATGGCCCTACTATCTGGTTAGTTAGTTTGACCAAACACATTTTCCAGAGGTATTTGCTAAAGTTAATAGAAATTTAAGAGCTCCTTAGTCCCAAGTCCTCATTTTATAGGTGATACACATACCTACATGGAGGAATGGAGACCAATTTTTCCACAAAGCCACCCTATGACTTTGGGTCAAATTCAGAACCCAAACCACCTGGCCTCTTCCAGACCATATTTTTCTTTCTATGTGTTCATTCTGATTTTGCTGTGTAAGTGACATGGGAAAGCAAAGCCAAAGAGTAAAAAATAAAGACTACACTTAAACCCTGCCATCTTGCAACTCTCGGTCCCTCACTGGCACCTGGGGAGCATCTCCTCAACCACCTGAGAAACTGAGAGAACCTAAGGCAGAGTCAGAGGGTTCTCTAAGGCTACTGGTTGTAGAAAACAGACCTGCAGCATATTTCTTCAGGGCTGACCTCTGCTGACACTTGGACCATTCTGCTCAAGGAACTTCAACACCTACGGGGCAGCGAGTAGGACCCATCGTGATACATAGAGGGTCAACCCTCGACCTCGGTGCTCAGTGCACAACAGCAGCCCAGCCCACACCCTGTATCGCCTCACTCCTTTCCGGCATCCAGCTCGTTGGTTTTTCCGTATCCTCCCAAGCTCGGCACTGAGCATGTTCCCCTGCCCGGTCCCTGCCTTGCCAGCCCTGAGCCAGCTTCTGACCTTGCGCCCTTCCCTGCTTTTCAGAGCACAATCGGCGCACCCCTCCCAGGCCCTGGCCCAATGACCCCCATTCTTCTCTCCCTTTGGAAGCTTCCTTTTCCTGTCCCTCCCTGTCTAATAATCTGCTCCTATTCCACTGGGTCCCCCTGGGCTGACGCTGCACCGAACAGGGCAGGGCCTGAGCTGCCTGTGGCATTCCAGCTCTGGTTTCAAGTGACTTTGAGTCTGGCTCACCCAATGCCTGCAGCACTGAGCTCCTCATCACAAACTTGCCCCTCCCCACCCCCAGTCCTCAAGCACTGTCTCCCCCCACCACTGCCAAAACACCAGAACTCTCAGCATTTATATTCATTTTCAGGCTTCAGTGTGGCACTCCTAAGCCTAGCCTTCAAAGCAATTCAGCACTCAACTCTGACAGGAAATGTGAACATGTAAAAAAAAAATTTTTTTTAACATGATTTGGCTGAGGAGCTATTCTTTGCAATGTTTCCAAGGATGAACCAGCGTCTGAGCTTTAAGATGGATAAAATGACAGTGGATTTGAATGATTCTAATGGACAGAGTACCGTGATCATCTTGTACCTGCATTGGTAATTTTGGATCCTCAGGTATTTAAAAAACAACAACAACAACAAAACTGGTGACCTGAGTGACTTGTTTTGTCCTTAATCCCCCACCCTGTGACAAATCCACAGCAAATCAGTGATGATGGTAGTAGATTTGCATGTCACAATTCACCCAACAAATGGTGAAAGTCAAGTCATAAACTGTTGGTATACAAGGACCCTGAAGAAAATATATCAAAGTCAGCCTAACTAGCTCAACTAGCTCAACTACTTTAGGCATTGTTTTTAAAACTACAAAATCAAATAGTAGGTACCAGACTTTTGATTTATCTCTTTTTCTCTAAAGAGACAAACACTCTCCAACGTGTCCGTCTGAAGAGAACAATGTCTCATGTTTGTTACCGTCATGCACACACACAGTTGATCAGGGAAACTTTATGGGGTCAACCACGAGAAATAAAAATGTTCCAGGCTTCCCAACACATTCAGTATCTGACATCACACATCAGAGAGAGGGCAGGCAGTGGAGACCTGGAATAATCTCGGCTTGTGCAGGGGGAAAAAAGGCCTGTAAACTAAAATAAAAACACACATTAAAAACGTGCATGTTGTACAAACAGAATATAAAACACGTCCACTGGGGCTTTAGTTTTTCCTCACCGGTGAGATAAGCTTTCCCCAGCTTGCTGTGTCTTCTGAATCCGTGAGAATCCACCTCTCCTTTCCTCAGAAGAGCACCTCCAAGCGCTCCCACGTAAGCTCTTTCCTGATGGGTTGGCTGGATGGGTGTGAATGTCTCTGGTCTGTAGGTAACCAAAACCGTGCCTGCACTCACCTGCACTGCTGGCCCTCCCCGGATGGCAGGGGGAAAGCTCGCTTATCACCAGCCGCAGAGCCAGGCCAAATAAATGCCCAAACCACGGTACAGCTTCCTGGCTGGCTTCAATTGCCATCGTTTATCTTCATACGCCTCAAGTTCAGTTTCTGAAAATTATTTAAAGACCTAATACCATAATGAACATTTCTGCTACACACAACTTAAAAAAAAAAAAAATCACAAAGTATTATGTTTCTTGGGTAAGGCACCGAAGAGGAGAGGCAGAGACATCAAAAATCAGAGTTTTGACTGGTAAGGAGTTTACTGTCCAAGCGAAGAAGCACGCCCTATACATCTAAAAAGATAAGCCACCCTGAGGAAGTATGAGTTAAATGCCAAATGAAACCTTCAGGAAAGAGTGAGCGTTTGGACCTAGATTCTAAAGGCCCCAAGGGGCCTAACTCACCTCCCCCAACCCAACCCCACCCCCGCCCCTGGCAAGCTCACAACCTCTGGAGAGCCCTCACTCCTGTTTCTGCCCTAGTGAGACCCCTGCACGCTGCACGCACATCACACTGCACTCTCTGAACCCAGCTTGGTGCAAGTCCTAACTTCCTCTATAATGCGAGTCTAGAAATGGGCTTCCAGGGTCCAGGAAGTGCCTGAGGCCACAGCTTGAAAACTGCTGGTGCCCTGGCACATCGTGATGCCAATTACACAAAATAAAGAAATATATGCAAAAGCACCATATATCCCTTCTGGACACCTGCGTGCATAAAACAGCAACCCCAGAAAGAGGTCACGGCGGAACTTCATGAGAGGAGGAGGGACCAGACCTGAGCTGTGGGATAAGACATGTCTTTCATCGTGAATTTTCTATTGCTTAAAGGTAACAGAGGAGAGGTGAATATGACCAAACGTCAAAGTTATTAATTCTGGGTGGCAGAAAAGTGGGCTTTTGTTTTACACAAACACCAAGAGGAACTTCTCAGTTTCACAAAGGGGCTCATGACCCCAAAAAAGCTTAAACCCCTTGACTTACAGACCCCTGTTGCCTCTGTGTGTGTCTCTCCTTTGATCTCCTATAGCCAGGCAGGGGGTGACCAATTCACAACCCATCCTGTTGAGCTTCATGACATTTCTTCCATTTTTAAATTGACAATTAAATACCTCAATTTTTTTCTTCATTTCTGTTTTTCTCTCTCCTCAACTGAAGTTAAGTTTTTTGAATCCAAGAAACTTCTACCTGCCCTTCTTCTTCAACTCAGTGTCTCCCACAAAATAGTCAATAAATCAATGTTACTAAATGATATTTAAGACTAAGAAACATCAAACAAAATGTAGCAATGAGACTGGTTTGACCACCTTTCATTCTGGGAAAAAAAAAAAAAAAGCTATTCTCCGAAGCAGTAAATATTCATTTCCACAGCAAGGGTTTATCTCCTGGGTGTACGTGCACACACACGCACACAACAATTTTTCAGTTTTGTTACTCTTTCTCTCTTAAGAACTTAAAGTAATAGACTTTGAGGCCAAAAGAAAAAGAAAACAGGGGACGCCTGGGTGGCTCAGTCGGTTAAGCGTCTGCCTTCGGCTCAGGTCATGATCCCAGGGTCCTGGGATCGAGTCCCACATCGGGCTCCCTGATCAGCGGGAAGCCTGCTTCTCCCTCTGCCTCTGTCTCTCATGAATAAATAAATAAAATCTTTAAAAAAAAAAAAAAGAAAACAGAAGGGAAAAGAAAGAACCCTCCACATACATTAGCACTCTTTTATTCCACAACTTAAACATTTCTGGATTTTCACCTCCCCCCTCCCTCACCCCCAGAGAGCGTGAGCTCATGCCCTGCAAAAGTGTGTAATTATTCCAATGAAATACTTCCCAAACTGTATTCCTGGTATGGGTTCTTCAATATGTCAAAAGGCATTGTCCCCCAACCTATTTCTCATTCCCACCAAAAAAGTTTCAACAGGAAAACTCTACCTATGTTCAGAGTTCCCTCTGAGATCAATAATGCCTATTACTATACTAAGAATCTGAAAAGCCCTAGAGTTAAAAATAAAATAAAAGAGATTCACCCTGGTACAGACCAGTGCTTCCCAGCTTATTTTAACCAGAGAATAGTTTCTGCATGGAACAAATTAATATGTTGAGGAACTCATGGTCTGAGGATCATAGTGTAGGACATGCTGGCTCTTATGATGATAATATCTTCTGGATCTTACACCAGAAATGTCCACATTTCAAATATCCCATCCATTGTCCCCATAAATATGACTCATCCTCATAAAATCAGAAATCCTAGTTTTAGATTCATAAAATATGGTCCCTATTACAGTGCCATGTATTTCCATAAAACCCTTATGAATCGATTCACATAACCTCTTATAATACTAAAAAGAGTAGAATAGAAAAATTTCAGGGATTAACTTCATCAGCTCAATAGTGTTAAACCAACTGCAGTCATAAACCAAACCCAGACCCCATCCTCAAAGAGTGACAGATAACAAGAATGCACCAGAAATATCTTGAAACCAGATTCTGTTTCCGAGTCTCTACTAGGCCGAGTGGAGATGTATATGCAGGAATAATGCAAAATATCTACTATAACAACCTCATTTTGGGTAACTTTGGTACCTATCTAAAACACAGAAAACACAAATTGCAGCCCTACTACCCATCAAAACAAATGCCAATTAAGACATTATTTTTTTCACCTATCAAATTAGGAAATATTTTCACATAGAATATCCTATATTAGTGGCATTTGGGGAAATGGGCCTTCACATACAAAGCTGATAGGAAACAAACTTGGTATTATCATTCTGAAAACAAAATGTATTCCCTACTAAAATTTTGCAGTCTCTTTAACGGGATAGCACGGTGGGCTCTCAGCACACAAATACGGCAGGGCTCTGAATGTTCCCCTAGGAAGAGACTATCATACAACTCTGCAATGGCCTGCCATCATCTCTCTCAACCCAGCAGAAAACTCAGGCCCAAGTGGGGAGGGGCATGAGATTCCAAGTCTGAGATTATCCTTTGCTCAAAGAAGAAGCCCTGTGATACCTTTGGAATAAAAAGAAAGAAGCCCCAGGGCACCTGGCTGGCTCAGTTGTAGAGCATGCAACTCTTGACCTCAGGGTCATGAGTTCAAGCCCCAGGAAGAGAAGAGAAGAGAAGAGAAGAGAAGAGAAGAGAAGAGAAGAGAAGAGAAGAAAGGAGAAGAGAGAGAAAAGAGAGAGAGGGAGAGGGAAAGAGAGAGAAAGAAAAAAAGAGAAAAGAAAAGAAGCCCCAAACAGACCAGAAATCAAAGCTGACTCCTCTGGATGGGACACAGGAGACCTAAACCAAAAAAAAAAAAAAAAATCAGAGAAAAAAGGAGCTGTCCCAAAGGGATAGGATCCCCCTGCAGACAAAAAGAAAAGCCTGTTCCCAACAGGTGAAAAGCTCTGTAAATGAGGCTGAGTGGAAGGGAACCCGAGGAAAGCTCCCAAGATCCTCTGAAGAGAGGAGGAGAAAAGGAAAATGACAAAGATTTTCAGAAGTAATGTATTTTTGTATGATTCAGCACTAAAATCTACCTCTAGCATTTCTACAAAAATAATGGAATAAAAGTAAAATAACAGAAATATGTATTACCTTCAGGAAAATGTACACATCCAACAAATTTACTCACAGGAATTAGATGGGATGCAGTAACATGAAGACTCTTTATGGACAGCATGTCTGGCTTTGCTCAGCACTGGATTCTTGGCTATTAAAAAATCGATTTCTGAAGGAAGGAAGGAAGGAAGGAAGGAAGGAAGGAAGGAAGAGAGGGAGGCAGGGAAGGAGAGAGGGAGGGATGTTGCCCCATAGTCTTCATTTTCTGGCAACCTAGTTTCATACAAGCTACACTGGCCTGCAAGAACTGGTGTTTTTGGATTACTTTTAAAAATGTGAAACAGCAAGACTAGTCCTATTTCCACTTTATTTATCCACCTTTAAAGGGTCACCTGCTGTGGCATCAGTCCCTGTGCATTCCATTATCTCCGCTGACTCTCCATGTTCCTGGCCATCAGTGAGGAACCCCTGGCTCACAAAAGGATTGAACAGCATAGCACAGCAGAGATTTCGACGTCTGGCCACCTTCTTCAGGCTCCCCTCCACTTACATCTCCAAATATTGGGACTGTCCCTCCCTTGGGCCTTTTGGACTCACTTTTACACCCTGGGTATTGATGGCCAAGATCTAGTCCTCAGGCACAAGGCTTGGTAGGCCCATTGTGCAACAGAATTACATAGATTTAGGGAGGTTTCTGTCTAATTGGGAAAAAAAATGGGCGGAAAAAAGCAGTCTCCATAGATACAAGCTTTTCAACATATTGCTTTTCTGCTCTCCTGTTTTCTTACACTGAGAATGTCAAGGCAGAACCGGAATATTTATAAGTAAATTACACGTTCCACCCACCCCTCCACACCCCGACTGGTGACACCCAGCTGGAAATTCTGAAGACCACAGAGCTGCGTGGAAGGTAGCTGGGATACAGAGCTCTTCAGAGGGAAGCAATGAATGGAGCCTTACGTAGGAGCTACGCCATGCCATCCAAAGTACTGCTGGGGGAGAAAAGGCCCTTCTCACAACACATCTTCCTCTTCACCGCTTCATTCGATAGCACAGGGATGTGACTGTCCATGTAGGTGTCAGATGGGCAAAGAGGGGGCCAGGCCACATGCTTCCACAGACGCAGAGCTTGGTTAAGCAGCATGGATCCCGGTAACAAAGTGATCAAGGTGTGGTTATTTATAGTTGCCTGAATGCTGCCGGCAACCGTGGGACCGCGGATGCAAATGATTGCCTTGCATGGGTCCCCGACATCTTAGTGTGTCCAAGTGTGCACACAGAAGGGGTGAGAAGAAGCATCAAGGGCAGCAGTGAGGCAATGAAAAATTTCAAGAAAGGGTGTGAATGGGATTGGAGGACAGTGGATTCCATTCCCCCTGGCTAAAAAAGGCCAAAAGGAAGAAAATACAGAATTACCACACAATCTAGCAATTCCACTTCTGAGTATATAACCAAAAGAATTGAAAGCGGGGACTTGAAGAGCTATCTGTACACCCACATTCATAGGAGCATTATTCCTAAGAGCCAAAAGGTAAAAGTAACCCAAGTGTCCCCCTGTGGATGAATGGATAAGTAAAATGTGATCTATACATACAATGGAATATTATTTGGCCTTAAAGGGAAGGAAATTGTGACACAAGCTACAACAGAGATGAACCTTGAGGACATTATGTTAAATGAAATAAGCCAAGTTAAAAAGAGATAAATACTATATGATTCCACATATTATCAGGTACCTGGAGTAGTCAGATTGATAGGGAGAAAGTGGAATGATGGCTGCCAGGGGCTGGGGTGGGTGGGGGGGTGTAGGAAGTCACTATTTAATGGGTAGAGCATTTCAATTTTGCAAGATGGAAAAGTTGTGGAGACTGACTGCACAATGGTGTGAACACCAGTACTCTTAACCCTACTGAACTGTGTACTTTACAACGGTTTAAGATAGTAAGTTTCATGTTTTATGTATTTTAACACAATTAAAAATTTTTTAAAAGAAGAAAAAAAAGTCTTGAAAAAAATCAAAGACCCTGTTCCTTGAATTTTGAAGTAAAACTGGTATTAAATGAAAAGCCTTGAAAATGACCACGTGTACATCAGGAATTCCTCTTTCTTGTGAGATGACAGGACTTTAGTAAAGTACTAGTTGTTTTAAAAACGAACTGCATTCTCTGCGGCCAACAGCATAAAACCATTCTGTAAGATGCCCCCCTCCCCGTTTTCTTTCTCCATGTTCTCAATTAGAGACCTGGTTTAGCTGTGCCTCCATGAGGGTAAATAAATTTGCATATCATGGCACACCCCACTGATACAGCGTGGTCAGAATCAATGGTTCTCATCAGGGATGATTTTGTGCCCCCGACCCCCGACCCCCCAGGGGATGTGTGGCAAATGTTTAAGGACGGTTTGCCTGTCACACAGGGGACAGGAGGGAATGTTACTGGCATCTAGTGGATAGGCGCAGGGGGCAGGGATGATGCTACACACCCCACAAAGCACAGCACAACCCCCACAACAAAGAACTTTCTGGGCCTCAATGTCAATAGTGTCCAGGTTGAAAAATTCTGTGCTAGACCGGCCTTGGAATTCAGACACCAGGTTTGTGGTGACTTTTGTTCTTCCTTCTACACGTGCCTCTGAGCAGCCTGTAGAGCGAACTAATCTGCCAGGTGTGATGCTAAGTGCTCTCTGCCCATTACCTCATTCTGTTCTCACTATTATAAGAAAGATGCTACCACAACCCTAGGCCTACTGGGGAAGCACATTTGGAGAGGTCAAGGAGCAGTCCAAAGTCAAGGCCGCTGCTGGGATTTTAAATAAGCTCAGCAGACCTCCAGAGTGGCATTCTTGCCTCTACTTCCTAAACCCAAGTGTTCTAGGACTCTGTGAGCGACACATCCAGAGACCCAAGTTCAACAAGACACACTGTGGAGAAGGCTGTCACAGGGAACAGTTAAACCAGGCAATTCCCACCCAAGCCCCTTCAGCATTAGGGCAGCCTGTCAACCCCACACAAACTATGGAAGAACTTTGAGATTCAGGGGAAATGTTTCAAGAAAAACCATTTTTCTATATGTTATAGGGGTTTGTCCATTCTGCCAAATGTTATCTGCATCAAGAGGGCCTTAACAACGAAGTTCCGACTAGTAAGTATCTTCACCAGAATCTTCCAATTCAGAAGTCACTCATAGGTGGGGGGGAATGGGCGAAATCAGTGAAGGGGTGATTAGGAGGAACAGACTTCCAGTTTTAAAATTCCTAAGTCATGGGGATGGAAAGTAGAACACTGGGAATAAAGTCGATAATACTGCAGTAACTTTATACGGTGACAGACAGTGACTAGACTTATTGTAAGCATTTTGTATTGTAAGCATTTTGTATTGTATATCATTATTGATTCCCTATGTACACACCTGAAACTGATATAACATTGTCTGTTATTTGTACTTCCATTAATTTTTTAAAAGTATGATCTTAAAAAAAAAAGTCACTCCCAAACCTCTTAGAATTCCCAAACATGAAGTATGTCAGGAGGCAGAGCCCGAAACATCTCTAGCTACTGGCTCTACCTGTAATATTGATTATAATATGATTCCTCCTGAACCACCTGCGGTGACGCATCTTCATCCTCAAGAATCTGCGCAAGTTTGGCACACCACTTCTGTGAAGCTCTCCCATGCACTCCAGTTTGACCTTCCTTCTGCACCAGTTCTATGCAGTAAGTCCTGGTCTACACCTACTTCTCTATCTTAACCATTAGTCAACCAGAATGCAACCTCCTTGACACAGGACTGCATACATCTTATTTGCCTTTGTATATACTTTGTCTATGACAACAGAGCCTCAAAGTGGTGGGAAATGAAACCTGTCACCTTTGTCTGCCATATTTTACAAATAAAGACGATGGGCTTAAAATCATGTCCAACTAGCACCTTTCGCAGATGGTTAAAGATCTTTAGGAGCCAAAAAAAAAAAAAAATATGTTAAGATATCAACTAACACATTGGGGGAGACACCTATAGGAGGACATTTGCAACTTCCTCTGAATCTTGAGAAGGTCCAAGTAATTTTGGCAGACTTACAAGAGTTTCTGAAAAGGAGGGATGAATTCCTTAGTTGCTTAAATCAGTCACAAGTCTCTTGCGATGAGCTGAGCACTTGGGACATCTGTGGAAAGTGACATGGGTGCCAAGGTCCTCTGTATTGTGGGTATCACCATACACCAAATGAGCCATGGCCTCAACAAATAAGAGACGCTTCCTCCATTCCGTGGTTTTGGTTCTGTGTTTTGAATACATTTTTAACAACAATCACAGCCACTCCCAAAGTCAGGATTTATTGAATCCTCGATCACTACATCAGAAAACTCCTGAAGGGAAGGGAACGGTGGGTGGGGAACCTTGGCAAATAACGATGATGATGATGATGATGATGATGACGATGACAATGATGATGATGGAAGAAACTAAGGAAGGAGATTCTCAGGCCCCAGGAGCAAGCTACCGAATCAGAATCTCTAGGGGTGGGGCTCAAGCACAGAGCTTTAACAAGCCAGCCCTCATGGTGATTCTGAGGTGCACTCAAGTTCGTGAGCCGCTCCCTTAAGTCTGCTGTTCTCATTTATTATCGAGCATCAGAATCACCTGGAGGACGAGATGAAACACCAATTCCAGGCCACACCCCAGGTTCTCTGATTCTGCAGGTACTTCCTGGGGCCCCAGAACTTATATCTAACAAGTTCCCAGGTGATGCTGATGGTGCTGGTCCCTGGTGACTTACTGACTAGAGACGTGATCTGAGAACCTGGGGAGGGGAGACTGAATTTCCATTTTATATCCTTCTGTGATTCTTCCTCACCTTGTGTGTATGTTTTAATAAGGAACAGAGAATACTTCTCAGTTTATGAGAAAATCACCTGGTATTATAGTATGATAACTTAAGGAAATACTAGAATAAACTGTTCAACTGAATACTGCTTCCCCGGCACCCTTCTCTCCCCCAACCATCTACAAGACACCCCAAACTTTGGACCAGCAGCCCGGCACCCAGCCTCCTTGCGAGGGGCTTCACCAGCCCGGCCCAGACTGGTTTACAACTCAAATACTGGCTGCCCAAGCACTGTAGCCTCTGCCTTCACCTCAAAGGGATTTCTCTCTGAAGCACCCGGTACAACCATCTCAGTTGGCACTGGTTGTTGTTAACGATCGCAATGGCCCGCGCCAACCACAGCTTACAGTACATGCGACTCAGCCTACTTCCCTATTTTAAATGCCTAATTGTTACTGCTGTGCCCAAACACATCTGGAGGGAGTTGGGCCCTCTGGTTGCCTCTTGCCTCGCTGCAGGCCCCCCTACAAGGGGTGCACTCGGCCAGCCCTCCAAGTACAGACAGGTTACACAGTTTTGCTCCATGGCAGAGCGGAGGCCTCAAACAATCGAGGATTTTTTTTTTTTTTTGGAGAAATGATCAAACCCGGGGGTGGGGACAGAACTTCCTGCAAGAAACCGCATCCTGAACAAGCATCGCCACGACTCACTGTAAATAAATACTCTCTCCTTGCAGCACTTCCGTCAACTGTCAGGGCCCTGGCTCCAATCGCCTTTCAAGTCCAAACAGGAAAGGGGGAAAAGAGAGGGAGATGGCAGATAGGAGGTTTAATTTGCTTCTTGCTGCAGTTTTCACTGGTGGGGCGCTTCCAATTCAGCAGGATAGCCAGCTGCCTGGAATTGCTCCTGGACCCCACTTTTTCCTGTTAACCTTCAAAATTGTATTATTACGGGCCAGCCTACAACTGGCCTCCCCAAGGCTGGGGAGTGCAGCTTCTTCCCTGGATCAGATAAGCAGCCCGAATCGAACAGGCTTGCGGCAGACAGAAGGCAACTGACACTTGCAAGGGATGCTGTGTACATGCCTCTGCTGTACTCAGCCCAAGGGATGGGGGCGGGGGCGGGGGACGGCCATGGGGACTGCAGGGCAGAGGGTTCAAGAAGGAAACAAGTCGGTGACCTCAATTTTCCAGAAAACGAATGTGAAGGATATCCTTTTCAAAGTGCATCATGTGGCTGGGCTGGGAATGATATGCAAAAGGAGATCATTCCTTTCATTTACAGCAAAGATGACCATTTCTCGACCGTGTAGGAGACACGACACAAAGGGCGTTAATATGCCTCCTCTCCTACGGTACCTCTGAGGCAGCTACAGTAACCTCCATTTTACAGATGACAAAACCAAATTTGGGAGAGCCAAAGAAACACGTGCTGGTTCACGAACAGTAAGTGGTAAAAGCAGAACTCTAACTCAATTCTGTCTGCATCAGGGCTGCCATGAACAGCTGAGAAGGGTGTGCACTGAACAACTCAACAGGTGCCACCCATACCGTCTGCAAGGCAAATGGCAGCCCCGATGTCTTGACTGCTACATTTCAACCACACAACACACTGCCTCCCATAGTTTCTGAAATATAAAAATGAGCCCAATTCAGAGAACTTCTCAAGTTCTGAGATTCTGAGGTTGTTTGGACTCCATGACATTCAAAAAAAAAAGAGCCTATTCGTCCTTTCATCCTTTCTTTGCTGCATTCCTGACAGTCTTCATTTCTCCTCTGGGTCTGTATAATGGGACCAGGCCACACGTCTGCTTTCACACAGTATTGACAGCACCCCTGCCTGGCGCATAACGGGTATTCAATAAAGACCTAAGGAAAAGAACAGGTGAATGAATGAATGGATGAGCAGAAGACAGCTTTTTCTCCTCTCCAAGAATACTGGGCCCCATGGAGAAATGAGGGCTCTGCCACCCTGCCGAGACCAGCTTCTAAGGAGGCTACTGCCACTCTTGGGCACTGCTGATTTTTTTTTAATGTAACTGTGGAAATGCAAGCCCGTGCAGTGGTGGTAGCAGCCCTAGTTGGAGATGGAGATAATCTAATGTGTTGCTGGCAGCCCAAGAGGAAACAGGGAGGGTAATGAGCAGGGAAAAAGCATGTTCGAGAATGAAGGAGTGGGTGAACCTCGTAAACCCTTTGCAGACAGGACATGCCCCTGGAGCCTCTGCCCTGGGGAGGGAGGGAACCAGGCGGCTTTCCTGAGGCAGAGAAGGGTGGGGCTGAGGTGCCCAGGGCACCCACTGCCACACACAGGAAAAAAAAAATTAAATTAATAAAAGTAAAAACAAAGCATCACATGTAGCAGTGAAGTGCTATTAAAACGCTGTAATGTCTCAGATGTTCCTATGAAGTCATGTTCTTACAATTCACTCGTAAGAATTTAAAGACAAAATTATATGCCTTGTAATTCTCCAATGAGTATGTTTTTTCTATGGATCCCATTGTTTATATGGGATGCACAGCTTCCAGAAAGTTTAAATCATTTAAGGGATTAAAAAAAACTGGCACTTTCCCGAAATCTAGCTGCACATTTCTCAGTGGGAGCAACTGTCAATACTGATTATGTCCACACACTCATGTAGACTAGTACGTACATTTTAGGACACACTCTCTATCAGGGTTGCAAACTCAAACGCCCACAGGGGCCAGAAAAAAATGCAGTTAGGCGGGGAATCAAACACCAGAGAGTGGTGGAAGGCATCCCAGCAGAACAGCTTCACAAGCGCCATCTAAAGCGGCACCTCGGCCCCAGCATGGGAGAAAGGCTGGTGTTCCCACATCTTTTGATTTGTCAGAAGAAACCAGAAATCTGGGCCTTACGTAGGAAAGCCCAGGGAACATAAGTGGTTAAGTGCAAATATCTTATTTAGAACACTGTGCAAGTCAAACAAAATATACGATCTACTCCTACATCTACACATACACCAGTAACCATTGCTGCTTCTATTCAGCCACCGTATGACCAGGCGCTCTGCATCCAACATTACTGTATTAGTTCACAGGGTTCCCCGAAGAGCTTACAAAGAAAAATGTCCATGTTAGAGATGAACACATTGAGGCAGGGAGGTACCTGGGCGCTGACTGGCAACCAGATGCCATGCCATGAGAGTCAAATCCAAATGGGAATCAGAGCAGCTGAAAGGAAAGAGGTGGGGGGCCTCGTTCCATGGCGTTAGAATGCCAATTTGCTCAATTTTCCACCACACATTTCACTCCCAGAGACGTGAAACCATTGAGACCTGTATTCCAGTTACCACACAGCAATCGAGAGGAACTACTTAAAAAAAAAAAAAAAGATGGATGAGGCCTCATGTTAACAGCAAAGTTATTAAAAGGAAGCCCATCCATGCTCAGAGTGCTTTACCTGTGAAGATGCAGGTTATAACAGATCTAAGAAGAGTTCTTCCAAAAATACATTTTTATCAAACTTGCATACTCACCAGGATGCGGGAAGGTGGATATCCGTTTCTTTCCCTTTTGTCCTACTCAGGATCAGAGAAATTTCAACGCTTTACAATCAACCAGAGACAAGTGTAGGCATGTTCTGAGAGAAGAACGTGAAATGACTCATTCTTCCAGTTTTCTCAAACCAATTTCAGCTTTACGAAAGAGGCTTCATTCATACACACCGCACATCAGTCAGTGCCAGACCCCACGGAACCCCTCATGGGTTGATGGATACAAACGCTTCCCTGCTAAGGAATGTGAATGCTGCCAGCCTTGGGGAGGGAACCCCAGCACAGAAACAGGCTCCTTCTAAGACTTCAGTCTTAGTGACTGACAGTTCCCTCCTGTTCTAGCAGGAGATCATTCTCCCCTGACCAGAGTTCAGCATTCCCACTGCCTCTCTTTCCCTTACACACTCCTCTTTGAATGGCTTCCATAAAGCAATGTACAAAATCCTGCCCCAATGAGTCTACAAACACATGGTATGGACACTTCATGCTTTGCTGGTTCTGCAAATGTAAGGCTGTTGACTTGTAAGACAGAAGCAATACTTAAGAGGGAAATCCTGGTACCTCTTCCAAAAGGCAGACTATACCTATAATAATGTCCCTAGACAATAAATGGAAGGGTTAGGCAGTGGTTAAGAGAACTGGTATTAAGAGCTCAAGGGTTAGGCTCTGTTGTTTTTGAGCCGTGAACTGGGGCAAATGATTTCATTTCTCCAAGCACTGATTCCCTCATCTGTAAACCAGTAGGTAATAATGGAACCTACTAAACCAGGTTTCCCCGAGAATGAAATGGAAGGAATTCAAAGAGAGCACCTAACAGGAAATCCATACCTAGTAGGTGGTGGTTGTGGTGTCAGAGGCAAAGACCATTCTTACCAACTGTTTTACTGTCCTGAGTTAAGATGCCCATTACAAACTTAACTCCTCCGCTTTGAACACCAAATTACCATTTCCACAGTCTCAGAGCCAAATCATTGCCAAGTATTAATCCTTCCAAACCTGCTTAGCAAACTTCAATATGGTGATGCTAGCACATATCCTTTTAACGGAGGCCATTCGCAACTGTACAACTTAATAAGGTGTGTGGCATGCAAAGTTTGTTAGCCAATGTCAAACCCTAGCTCCCATGGGATCAAAGAAAAAAAATACATGTTATGACCAGACCTAATGCAAAACTGCTTTTCGGTTCAGAAACAGAATGCCTGCCAGCTCAGAAAAGCTGCGTGGAAACAGTAACTGAACAATACTGTATAATCACATTTTCTTAATTTTGTAAGGAACACAGGGTAGATTACAGAAATATCAAAAAGTAGATGTGCTTCACCCGGATCCAAGATTTTTTTCTATGGCAAACATGCAGCCCAAAAGGAGCCTTCTAAAAGGATTACAGCATGGCCAAGAGCTAGCGGAAGCAAGCAAGGTATCCGGGGTACAAACTCTTAAAGAGGCGCTCAACTCTCAAAATCAGGCCAAGCTCAAGGTCAGCACCTGAGATTAAGTGCCTCCTTAAAGTTTACCCCTCACCTGCCTCACCCCAGTCCAGGGTTAAGGGACATGGAAGCCCCATGTGACTTTCATGCATTTGTATGTGTGGTAGCAACTTGCAAGGAGGTACCAAGATGTAAACTCATGGGTAACATCTTAACACATCTCTCCCTTAAAGACCAGAATTTCACTGCTGGGAGCAGTCTAGGCAAGGGACAATTTCCTGGAATCTTACCAAGTTCAAAGGCAGCCCTGTGCAACTTTGTGAGCATTTCCTACACAACCTCTTCTCTTGTCCCACACAAATTAGGATTAACTCCCTTAACAGCAGAAAATCCCAGCCATTTCTCCCTAAACCCTAAAGGAGGAGGAAAGGCAACGTAAAAGGAAAAGGGGTCACTTACTGATCATGCAATCTGACCACTCAAATTGAGGACTCCTTTTTCTCTGCTTGTAAATGAGTCATTGTTTGATTAAATATTCATAATTTTTAGAAAAACTAAATAATAATAAAGTAGAACTAAATGCATTCTAACACAGATCTTAATGGAACATGGGGTAAATAAAAGTTTTACAAACAGAAAGGTAACTTAAGGCATGCCATTTCTTTCAAACTGAGCATTAAAGGGAAAAGGGGCTTTAAAAACATAAGGCCCTCAGTGTTCAAAATTTCCTTTCTGGTTTTCCGTGTTTACCTCACAAAGCCTCATTTACAAATAAACATGCTTCTAAATACATAATACATTAGAACAAGGGGTAGCAGGAGGACAAAGAAAAATCACACCTGCATACCAGCGTCAAAGTGGAAATATTCCTGATTTTGATTATTTCACTGAAACCACTTTGGTTAGAAATGCTTAAACAAATAGACTGAAAACTGAAAAATTACAGGTGTTTCTTTACCTCCACGCTGGAAATTTTTAGACGTGCTTCACTAATGATGGGAGCAGAAATGCTGCACATGGATAAAGAACCAGGACAAAATGTAACAAACTTGGCTCTCCCCCACCCACCCTTCTTTGTAACTTCCCCGTAGAACGACTCGCTCATCACCAATGAGCGCCACTCTCGAACGCCCCCCGAATATTGGTATCAGCTGTTCCCATGCAAATTGCAGGCACGATTCCGTATGCGTCGCAGAGCTATGAAATAAGTCAGTGTGTCAGGATGTGTGAACACGTGCCTCTCTCTTGTTGCTGAACACAAACAGTTCATGATGTCTCGTGCATGGCGATCCTCTCGGCTCACCGTCCCCTCTCTTTTTAAGAAAGCCTATCACTGTGTTAAATGTGGAACAAAAGTAAAGAATAGCCTAAGAGGAGCTCCTGTCTAAATACCATTAAATTCAATTTCTCCTGAAGGAATAAAACAAGTGATGTGTGGAGCTGGTCATTTTTTTTTTCTTTAAGGGCGGGGAGGGGTCGGGAGAATAAACAATTTTATGGAAATTTTTTTTTTTTAGACCTAATTACAGAGTAAGCTCGAAGTAATTCTTCCCTCCTGCCTACATTTTATGTTTTGGGCACTTCCATTTCATGTCCCTTGACACCTTTTCCAATAATCCATCTACTTGATATTGGAAAGCCTCACATGAATAAAACTTTATGGCACGACGGGCGTTTAGCCTTCCAGTGACATTCCTGGCCTGTTCAATTCTGCAATTCAATCAAAATCAAATCTCAAAATCCTCTTGTCAGCCAGCACTGCTTTCATATGCCCGAGCCTTGTGTAAGGATAACTGCATCCAATCTTCCCCCCAAGCAGTGCTTATATTGTTTTATTACAGTTCAATGAGTGGAGTTCAAAATTACATGCAGCTGCCTACTACTGCGGTCAGGCTGTGTTACGCATGGACACAAGTAGTGCCCACCAGGCCTGAAATCACTCACTCACTCGCCGGCCAGAAAGACTGGGAGCACTTCTTTGTATGGAGGAACATCCTGTCTGCTAGATCTAAAGAGGGTGATGTTAACAGATCAGTCCCTTTATAAAAGGATTGTGAGAGCCCAATGAAATGCAACTCAAATGTGCTCAATGTTAAGCGTGTGGCTAGAGCACATAAAAGCAAAGATAAACCCCAACATGCACTACTTATTCTCAGAAAGCTTGTGAAGGAAGATAAAGGGACCCAGAATAAAAGCCATCTTAAAGAATTTTTATATGTGTTTTAAATGATAGAGCTTCGTTTCAATGGGCTTTTTTAAATACACCCCAATATTCCTTTCATCGACACAAAAAGACAAAGCACAAAGCCAATTAAATACAATTTAACCTGATGAACAATACAGTAATTAAAGCGCCAGGAGTTTGGGAATGCTCCAGATGAGCTGGTGGGAGGCAGAGGGATGGTGAAATGGCAGTAGGGCTGGCCCGTCTTCTTTTCAACACGGGACAAACACGTCAAGTGGCCTTCCGCTGTTATAAATGCAAACAGAAAATGAGAACATACTAGAACCATAAAGGAAGACAAACGGAGCCTCGTTTGTCTTAAGTGTTAAATTACCAAGCCATTGTCAAATGGGAAAAAGAAAAATGTTTTAGCTAGAAGAGGAACCGCCAAAACCCCAAATAAAAATGTATGTGCTAACTCCACGCTGCCTTCAGGTTGGTAATTCACAAGTAAAACAATGGATTCCTAGGGTGCAGCCTTCCAAGAAAAGAGAATTACACCTCTCTCATTTATGAAGACGTGCATCTCCTGTGCAGGTGGTCACACAGCTCTCTGTGGCAAAAGTCAGTGCCGATAAGGTAAAGATATATTTTTGCAATTGCAAAAATCTTATCTGCGAGGTCGCTGAAATTAAACACCCTTGGAGCCTCCAAAAGTTGAATTTATATCCATTTCTAATACCTACCACCATGTATCTTTTGAAATACTGCCATCAAAGCAAACTCTAAAGGGAACCTGAAAAGCTCTCCTATACAGAAATTCCTTACACAATGTACAAATTAGTCTCAAAACCAAATAGTCAGGAGTTTAAGTACTGAGTTAATCCCCAAGCCAACAGGGCAAATGTAAATGTATCCATTCAGTTGCAGTTAGGTTTACAGGTAGCCATTTGGAAAACCGATTGATACACATGTCATGATATTTCATTTTTTAATGACACAGGCAGATCCACAGAACCAGCAAGGCAAGACAGGGAAAATTCAGAGTTTGCACAGTAGTGGTGAGTTTCTAGGTATATAATTTTATTCTCCCTGGGATAAATGATGAGGTTCAGGCTTACCGACCCAAAGGAGGCTCTTATTATATTTTAATATCTGAAAGGGCTGATCTTTGAGGGACAGGCATACATTTTTTAATGTGGACACTGCCTTGGTAAAGATCTGTCATTCTTTGATGGTCACAGAGCAGGAACACCTGCCTCCCTCCCAAGTCAACTGCAATGAAATGTTACTGCGTGATAGCTTTCCACTACTAAGAAAATCAGCTGGTGTTTCCAGAAAATGGATATGAATTCCACACACTGGTCTCCCTCCCTCCCTTCCTTCCTCCTTCACTCGGTGGAGTCCCCATGGATAAATGAACAAATCTCCAAAGCATTCGAAGACCACTCTTGGTAATAAGACTCTACTCTGTCTTCTGGCATCAATGTGGCCCAAAGTCCTGGAAACACCTGGACTGGATGGAGTGAAACAGCGATGCTGTCTGGTTCTCCACTCTGTCCAACCAGCCCACTCACTTCTTTCAAGTCACCTGGGTGGGCCCCTTAACAAACTGAGTCTGACACCCTGAACTAGACTACCTCAAGTTACTTCTGGTACCCAAATTCTACGACCCTATTACACTCAGTGATGTTGAAGCCAGTTCTCAGTCAATGTTCCCACACTGCCTTCTTCCTCATTTCCTAAGAAAGGAGAAAAAGAATAAGAATACATATATAGCTTTGAGATAAATGTCAGTACCAGCTAGCTAAACACAGACAACAAGAATGAAGCAGGATCCCTCCCCCAATCTCATCCCCACCAACCCCCAGTTTCCTATATGCCTACCAGGCAAGGGAGTTATTGGTTCAAAACATGAATTATCAGATACATCCTTCAGGCTGAATGACACATGCAAATGGATATTCTGAGAACCGGTTACCTTGGTTATCCTAACAGCTAAAGCAGATTCACAGTGTGATCCGGGCATCCCCATAAGCTGAATCAAAGGGTAGGTTGTAATAGGATTTCAACACAAGGAGCAAAGACACCAGATACCGATGGACTCATAAAGCTCACTTAAAAGCCTAACTCTCGCTTTTTAACAAAGGAAACCAACCTCCCCCACCCTTCAACCCAGAGATCTTGTCCAAAGTTACTGAGATGATCCCCACCACCTTCAGGATCTAGAATCCTATTCTCATGGAAGAAATAGCATGCCCAAAACGTGGCTGAAATTTAGAGCTGAACCCAATGGTCACACTCCTCTTCCCAAGTGCCCTGGAATAAAGGGAATTCACGAATATGTGCCAAGCTCAGACACCAATATCCTTACTAGGATGTTCCACCTTCTATAGGCAACTTCCACCTTCTATAGCCAAAAAAAAAAAAAAGTCTTCAAGTAGAGACTCTTTATGAACCAGGTATCTGTGCTTAAGACAATGAAGAGATCAAGCTTGAAAGGGGCCGCCGCTCTAAGGCAGAGCGGGCGTTAACTCTGGGTATCTCCACCAAACCACCTCTTCAGCTGTCAAATCCTTTACAAAGCAAATATTTATACTGTAGCAGCAAAACCCTGAGCTGGACTGTTTCTTCTCTCACCTCCATTTTGCAAGATGCCCCAATCCAGTGACCCTGGAGTTCAGAGCCGCATTTGCTCTGCTTTGTTACACGACAGCAGCAACAGAAGAGGTCAGAGAAAGTGTCTCAGAGGAATCTAAACTGCCTCCTTCATCCAACGGGGGAACTGTACTCCTACGGGATGATCAGAGCCTGGCTTGTTGGCTCTCATTTAGATCCTCTGTGCCTCCACAGACATGAGGAACGTCACCTGTATTTTCACTTCTTGTGAAAATACTCCTTACTGCTCGCAGGCGTGGTTATACCCTAAAGCAGGAGATGAAGCAGAGAGAGACAGGTGTTCGGCAGAAAACCACACAGACAAAAGTACCCAAAGAGTTGCTTCAAATTTTTTCCTTCCTTTTCAAAAACTCTGCGATGTAAGTGATGGCATCTCGATGTCCTGGGTGTGGTCCAAACAAGCAGCGTGGACATGACCTAGGAGTTTATTAAAGCTGTAGGGTCCCAGGCCCCACCCCAGACCTAAAGACTCAGAATCTGCTTTCTTAACAAAATCCGCAGCTGATCCCTATACATACAAACGAATGAGAAATACTGCTCTAGAAGCATTTTGATACAGCTGCTCTTAACAGTGTTGGGATCCTGAGGATGATTCTCTGACTTCTAGAACCTACGTAAAAGTCTACGGAATACCTGGATTCGAATCGCCAGAGGAGCTTATTAAGAATTTAAAAAAATAAAACAACAAACAAACAAACAAAAACCACAGATTTCTAGGTCCCCTCTCAGATCCGCTGAATCAGAATCACTGGCGCTGAGGTAGTTGTGGGGTCCACTATAGTTTAAGAAACCCTGCATAACTTCAAATCGTGCATCTTGTTCTGGGCTATATTTATGGGCTGGTTTCAATCTATTGCTAAAGTGATCAACATACCACAACTGTGTTATCTGCAGAGACTTCAAAAAGCATGTCATAGCTTTGTATATGCTCCAGAGTAAATGGGGTAGGGGCACTGTTGTGGAATTCTTATGAATGATATCCATCTCTTTACAAATAGTTGATTTTTTAAAGGAAATGTGTGCATTCTCAGTAACACACATGCTTTTTGTGCTAAACTCTTCTTAGAAAATGACAGGCAGGCGTGGAAATGTCTGCACGAGCACACATCCCACCCCGCCCCAACCCCATCTGAAATACAGAGGGACACAACCCAGAGTACGTCTGTATGTACAGACGCTGTGAAATAAACAGACCAGCTACAGAGCAAAAGCACCGTCCTTAAATCTAATATTCACTTTTTATCTAGAACCAAGCCAACTGATTTTAACAAGTAGCAATAAATAACCCACTACATGTTAGCTTTTAGTCATTAAACACCCTTCCCTTTTAATTAAAGAAAATTTAAAAACCGGCTCTCAACGGGGTCCTAAATAAAAACCCCTTAAATGTTTTAAGAAAACACTGCTTTTGAGACAAACTAGATGAAATGAATGATGAAAACTCTTCAGTGTTGAATGGGTTAGGGTTTCAAAGAAAACTAATTGCACTGTGAGAAAGAAGCATGATGCATTTGCTTCTGAGTCCCTCCCTCACTTCATGCTTTTAGAGCCCCCAAGTTTTAAGTTGGGAGGAAAACCTAAATGTTCTTCATTAATATGAAAAGTCAAAATATTTTAAGGGGTTATACTTCCAATGGTTTCAATCTCCCTGATGCAGTTTACCTAAAAAAGAAAAGCACCATTAGTAATAGTTACGGGCGGGTATGCGGGGAGAGCCCTATACGCACTTATGCTTTGTTTATCTACCATTGCAGATCTGCAGGGATATGCAAGAACAGTTCAATAAACACTACCATTTTACTTTTCAGTCCAAAGTGTTTTTTCATTCAATTAAGTTATTAAGACATGACTGTAATTTGACTACATTTATAAAACAATAAAGCAAGTCTCTGGGTACAGTAACTTGGGACAAAGCGTTTCCAAAAAGCACGGCCCTAAAGTCATGGCAAGCTGAGCGAAAGGCGTGAAAATGCCCATCCGTGAAAATGCCCGTCCATGAAAAGAACAACAGTTGCCCTTGCTTTGATGACCGCAGTATTTGGGAGGTAGCAACAGCCCTTCCCTAGCAGGCCTGGAGCGCACGTACTTCTTGATGAAATCGACAAACTAGCTGTTCTTGCTTTACATGTGGGCAGCAGGAACAACAAAGAAAGAGAAAGAGAGGGGGACACACAAAAGTCTGGCAAAACAGGAAATTTGAGGAAACTATTTCTGAAATGTAAATAAGGGTTTCTGTTACTTTCATTATTGCAGAAGCAAAGAAGCTACATTCAAAGAAAAGTGCTGGTTTTTCCTGTAAACTCTTAATTTTTCAGACATGAGAGTTGGTTCACAATGTACTGAACTGATATGTTATATATGAGTTGATAGCATCACAATAGTGACTAAAATTTATTTTAAGGGTTCCTTTGACCCTCAGTCCTCTTCCCACCCACCCCCCACCAGCCTTGGGGGCCGTGAAAGCAGGCTGTTCGAATCCCAGCAACTCCACGCACACATGGGACTCATGACAGTGTATGTATCTTCTTTAACATAAATTTCTTCCCTGGAAGCTGGGGATTATAAGCAGTTCCTACTTCACAGAGATATTGTGAGATACCAAAATTACACAATGACTCAACTATATAGCAAGGGCTAAATATGCTAAGTATTTTTATTATTAACAAGAGGGCAAAGCCTCTTAAAATCAACCCGTGGAATACCAGCAAGTTGGGGTTTGTTTGTTTCTGTGAAAAAAAAAAAGCTACGTCAACTAATATTAATATCAGTAGCTTTATTTTTAAAGAAAGGGTGTTTGTAGGTTACTGCTAAAGAAAATGCCCCATATGAAAAAGAGTGCCCTGGCAACTTATCTCAGACATGTGTCATTTACCCTCAAAGAAAGCAGAACACACAAACACGGAGTCTCATACTAGAATATAAAGATGGGTATTTGAGAGTGCTAAGAGAATTCCAGGCTGCTGAAGGCAGAGTTTATCATTCACACATCTTTACCACGTTCTTAAATGTCTTTGCTAATCCTCACTAGGAAACTTACAAAAAAAAGAAAGAAAAGCATTCACAAATTCATAGAAATCAGAAATCACAGAAAGTTGTATTAGTAAGATTAAAGTATAATCTTAAAAATTGAAAATCTAATAAAGTAAAAGTCCCCCAAACCCCCCCACCTAACGTGCAGGCACACTGGATTCAAGCAAATCCTCATCATTGCTATACACACGATCCTAGAACATCTATGTAAATTATGATTGTGGTGCTATATACTGCCATTTTATTCTCAGTTAGTGTGGACACATCCTGCCAGGTACACACATCAAATATATTCAGTGATCACAGGAGAGATCCGAGTCCTGATGGGTACCAGCCACATCTTCATTTGCATCTCCATGAAATTCAAGTAACAACTTCATCAAAGGAGATGACCAAACAGAGAACTGAGTGTTAATTAACAAGACAGCATTTAATTCAGAACTATAGTGCCTCTGCAGATTCATATTTAGAGCCTATCCCTTTAAAGCATACTTCGCTGTATTACGTCTCACGTTTAGACAACTGAGAACTCCCATGCACACAAACAGTAAGGGAAATGGCTCGACCACTGGGTAAAAATATGCGGTTGGTCCAACATGCACGACTGAGGCAATCAAAAGATATGTGTGTAAATTACATTTTTTTTATTGATATTTATTGGTAGGGCTGTTCGCCACAAGTCATAGTCATTCCGTCTCCCCACTTTCCTCTTTTCAGCAAACACGCCCTGTTTCCCATCCCCGGCATGGGTGCACAGAACAGGAACTATGGGGCTGGAGGCTTCCGCACAGCAGATCCCAACCAGCATTGGCTACAACTCCAGCACCACGCGCCAATTTCAGGAAAATGAGAGTTCAGCCCTTTCTTTCCTCTCCATTTTTTGTAATCTCCTAGAAGCACAACTGTTCCAGAAACCAGCTCCCCTACCAGTCGGATATTTATACTAAATCTTCACTAAAGGGCTTGCTATTACAATGCTATCTCATCGATACAAGATTACCTCATTTCTGAACCACATCAAGCTGTATAATACTCCAACAATAAAAAAAAAAAAAACATTGCCCCTCGAGAAGGATGCAGCCCAGATTATTTTCATGTGCTTATCAAAGCGGAACGCCAACATTTTTGTTTAATGCAATGCAAATCTCAAAAAAGAGTCAGAGTTTAACTATGAATGCAGCAGACAGGCAAATATCCTTCCAACATACATGTGTCCATATACATAGTACTTACACATTATACGGGCACATGGCAAGCTGCAAGGAATCAATGGATCAGATCTGGATCAGAACCTTAAATATTTTCAATCCCTTAAAGTGCAACTCCATTTTCAAAAGCCCAGACAAGCATGAGATCAGATGAAATATTTTTTTTAAATCTTTGGGAAAACATAAAAAAATCCCAGTTCATGACCAGGTGAAATATTCCACCTTTTTTACTCTGATTTGCAAAATAGGTATGTGGGGAAAGTAACAGAATACAGCATTTACCTACCCATTTAGCAAATAATATGGAAGACCTACTCTACATCTTTATTCAAATGAAAATACTTTTTGCCCAGCATTTATTTCTTCAGCTGGTAGAAACCCCACCCTGTAAGGAACACAAGCGTAAAGCAATCTCTTGCAATGGACCATTTTACTTATTCTGCAATTTCTTACCCAAATTACACAGGTATAATTATTTTGACACTATAATGAAAAGAAAATGGGATTTGGGCACCGTAGGTTTATCTAATAACACTATTTCTTGCCAGACTTCACAGCACTGACAGTCACAAAGAACCCTGTCCATTCCAATAGGAAATATTTGATTTTACTGTAGGAACATTATTTATTTTCACCAAGTTGCTATTATCAGAAAGGATATGATAGCTGAATAATAAAAATGAAATCAAGAAATTCTGGTGTTTCAAGGCTTTATTTTTTTTCTGCTCTCACTTTTGACATTTTCTTCCCCTGGAGAGACAAGATAAAGTGCTGTCATAAATGGGTGACTTTTCTTGTCAAATGACAGATTTGATTCTCCATGGCAACCACAAATCAAGGTGCTAGTAGGAATTAAAGCTTCTCTTAAAAGGCGTCTTTATGTTTATAAAATGAATTTAAATTAAATGGGTATTAGGTACAGTCTTTACCTCGATTTATTTGTTGACTGAAGAGCTCTGTATTGCAAGGAGCGCATTTGCATTTTTAAGGAAAGATAACATATTGTCCTGACAGATGTATAAACAAAGCAAGTTACAAGGTCATGCTTCATACACTAGTTTAGAGACCCAGGAAGGGTATTCAGATGGACATCTAGCAGTTAAGAGGTATTTAAATACTGGACAAGGTGTAAAAATTACTCCTACAGGGGAACACATGAAGGGATCTCTCTATTTCTTCTCCTAACAGAGCTTTCTTCTATTGCTAATTAATAAAGATTTTTATAATCGTCACAAACAGAATGGCAAAAGACAATCTCCCTCTTCATCTCTGTCCCTCATGTAATAGATTTTTAAAAAAAATCTCATCATTGCAAATGAGTACCCCACTCAAAATTAAATTATTTTAAGCCCCCCCAAATTCAAGCACTGCTAGAATGAAACATTCGCTTTCCAGTGTTTTTAAGAAAAGCAAACACACACACAGAGAAACATGTATGATTTCAAAGGAATTAATTAATCTGGGATGTAAGCGGATTTCCATTTTCATAAGAAATGAAAGCTGATGTGCTTCATTTTTTACAACATTCCTGGCCATTAGAACTTAAGAAGCAAAGTAATGTGTGAGTGGATCCTAAAATAATAAATCAGGTCCCATCTTCCTGATATTAGCAAGCCATTTACCTAGTCTAGAGGAGTGAGGGTTTTCAGGTCATAAATAATATTTTAAAAGTTGGAGTACAGCTCATTTGTGGAAGTTTCAATTACAGCAGAGGGCATTGCTAGCCTGCTTGAAATATACATTGTCAACGGTACAGTCATTCTGAGGGACACGTTTAACTTAAAGAAAGGGGAAAATAAAAGTTTTACACTGCATGCTGGTAGTTGGGAGAATCCATCATTCTAAATGGCACCCTTGTAAGCTTAGCCAAATTTGATTTTACGCCGTCTCTAGTTAAAAGAACGATACGGGGAATTAAATTAAACTCCTTTCATACAATCGTCTGATGGCACTGCCTTGGACTGGCGGGAGTAGCGCTGACAAGCTAAAGGAGGGAGAAACAGCCGGTACAATGACAACAAAGAGATGCACAAAATAGCTTCATCTAGCAATTTGTGACTTTAAACATCGATGCTCAGACCTTGCTTTTTGGGGGGGGAGCAGGGAGGTCTTACTTGTAATCTGAGGGGCTCAAAGAGACTTGGTCCACTCTTGACTTTTATCAGTACCGGCTAAAATAAAATGGTGCCCAAAAGTTATCAATCACTTTGGAACTCCATGTACAAAGCCTAATTTATGGCGGAGTGAGTCACCCTGAACTCTCTGTTTCAGTCACAATGGCTTCTGCTTCATATTAGAATGAGGTGGGCTAGGGAACTTATTCTCATCCTGCGTAAAAAGTCAAAGTAGCATCACGTCTAAAAACCCAGGTCGACCAATGACACAGGGACGAGCACTTGTAGCAACTGCGCATAACACTAGAGACACAATGCAGGTGCCACGATATTGTGACATCACCCTTAAAGATGGGGGGCACAGGTGTGTGGCATCACGACCTCCCAGGACGCCTACCTAGGGAGCTTGGCAGTGCTTGGTAGTCTCCTGGAGAGTGTCTAAAAATGGGGTCTTGTCCCTCTGCAAAACACCTGACCCTCCCTTCAGAGAGATGGAGGTATCAAGACTACTGGAGCGCTCAGAGTGCCTTCCCGTAACAGCGTGTACCTTAAATAATGTCCTCATCAGAGACAGAAAGTTGTAGAGACCCTACAGGGACCATATGTAAACACTTGCTGCATGAGATCAGAAAACACTTGGTTAATGTACTACTGGATAAAACAAATTGCTCATTAAAATAAGACCCGCCAGGATAGAAAAATGGGATTGTTATTTGCATGGAATTGAAATTATTTACCATTTTGTTTGAAATGGGCACAAAAATGAAGACTGTGTAAACCTATGTCAGTCATGAGGTGGAATCCGGTTACTCTGTTTAGATGTCCCTGTCACAGAATCAGCTTAGGAATTTCTCGAGAAAAATAAAACATGGTTCACTTCAAACAACACCTTCCACCTGCCTTCAGGAGTGCTCTAGGCTTTTCAGGGGCACACAGGGCCTCACACAATCATGTCTTCATGCCAGGCCGACTGGGCAAGGTTTCCTGTGTGGTAAGCTCCAGTCACCGTTTGGCTAACACAAAATATAATAGGTGAGAGCCCGTTCATGTACAGTTGGAATTTCAGTGTCTTCCACCAAATTCTGCATCATAATTAAAAATCTGTTAGATGTGAGAGGGAAATCATTTTATCTGTGTTGGAAATCTGGACTTCACTCGGAATAAGTTCCATTTAGTTTCATTGTATTCCACAGTCATCCAACGATGGAAAATTCAAGCCAGCTACCACCTACAATGTGCTTTTAATTTTTTTAAGAATTTATTTATTTATTTGAGAGAGAGAGAGAGAACATAAGCAGGGGGAGGGGCAGAGGGAGAAGCAGACTCCCCACTGAGCAGGGAGCCCAATGCAGGGCTCGATCCTGGGACTCTGGGACCATGACCTGAGCCAAAGACAGACGCTTAACCGACGGAGCCACCCAGGCGCCCTACAATGCTTTAAATCTCCACATGATGTGGCTTCATCTGGTCCAAATTAAGGACCTCCAAATATATACAGGTGACTTGTATTTATGGCTCAAGGTGAGCCAGCAAGCTGCTCTCCTCCACAAATGTTCTCCAATGCTCTGGCACCCCCAGCAGCACGTATAAACCCACCTCCTACCCTACCGCCTCCTGCAAATAAATCCACTAACTGTATTTTCACCTGCGAGTGCCTGCACCTCAAAGTCCAGTGCTTTACTGAACCCCAGGCTCCTGGTCTCTGTGCCCCTTTGATAGAAAATCTCTCTGCCTGCCACTCTCAGACCTCGCCATTGATGGCAGGGCGGGTGGGCGGAATTTCCACCAGCAGGTCACGGGTACAAAAGCCAAAGCTCACAGCTAAAAGCTGGCTGTGGGTTCAGGATATTTCAGGGCCTGCTCAGGCAAGGCTGGCATGGGGACGCATCCCTCACTCAGGAAGGCCCCATGTGACTGGTGATACTGAGCTTCCCCAGGCTAGGCTCTTCCCCATGAGAAATGAGGATGACAATGCCTACCTCACGGGGGTGCTGTAATTTCAGTTACAGTCTGTAAAATGTTTTGTGATGCCTAGAGTAAAGCACTGGCAGATGAAAGCACAAAAGCGGTCACAAGGGTAACTGCTGTTATTGTGTCTTGACCCCTGACCACAACTCTATTTAATTAATCATCTTCTTGAAGCTTTGTCTGGCTACACCTGACATGGATGGGAAAAGTCTAGAATGAAGAATGTGTCCTACAGAGGCATGTATTTTGTAATAAGAAAAGTACTGATGATGATGAGGAGGAAGGAACTGGCAGAAGGAGATCTTGCCTGAGTAGTACTTAGCAATGGCATCAAGCATACATTTCTGCAAAGGCTGGGGAGGCCAGCTTACCAATCTGTCAAAATGGGTACGTTATTTGAGAAAACAAGGTGACTGCCCACAGGACTCAGGCAGTCTGAATCAGGAGCAGGGGATCTGCACCTCCCGGGATGCCCTGCTTACCCCAGCATGGGGCTCAGGGCCAACTGTCAAAGTTATCAACCCCTGAAGAAGAGGAGGACCCTGAAAGTTTCCTGCGAGGGTTCTCCTGGGAGGGGGGAGGTAAAGCAGAGGCCCAGTTACTACTGTTCCATCTTGTCCTCCTCAGGGAACCGAGCAGGGCCAGGATGCCTTGGGCTCTTGGGAACTGGAAAATCAAGACACCAAACAATGCTACGCCCTCCCCACCTGGCTCTTCCAAGATAGCCCTTCTCCACACGTAGTGTCAACAATCAATTTTGCTTCTGCTTTACCCTTCTCACCCCCAGAGTGTGAGAATGAATGAAAGATAGCAAGTGCCCTCTCTGGTCTCAGCTCAACAATCACTCCCTTGGGGGACCTGGACTCCCGCCCGTGTATTATACAGTGGCATTTATAGAGGACTAACTTTCTGCCAAGCAGGGGGCTAAGCAGGGACTCTGAAAGCCAGACTGCCTGAGATCCAATCTCCACTCTGCCCCTTTCTCCTAATATAACCTCATGTGAGTTGTTTTCCATCTAACTCCCCATCTCCTTATCTATAACACTGGAGGTAAGAGTACCTAGGCAGAGGGGTTTTTTTTTTTTTCATCACGTGTTAATCAAATGAGTAATTCTACGTAAGTACCTGAAAAAAAGTCTGCCTAGAATTGTCACATCTGCCTCATAATAATGCTATGAAGTGGATACTAATATTCTCTCCACCGGGCAGATGGAAAAATCGAAGCAGAGCGTGCTTAACGGATTTGTCCAGGACGGGAGAGTTAGTGAGTTCTCTAACCTAAGGAGCCCAGCCTTGGAGCCCACCCTCTGAATATTCTATAATCCTGCATGCAGAGCCCACAGACCTCTGTTCTGTATCATTTAAGATGGCACCAAAATTTTACATTTATTCGCAGAACGCTCCATGAGGGCAGGGACTATGCCCGGTTTCACTCCTACTGTCTAGGACTCAGCACATTACAGGGACACACGGGCTAAGTAAATGAGCAAACCCATCCCAGAAACATGCTGGGCAGGTGAAAGTAAACATTTATGAGGCTGACAACCATGAACAAGTCTGCACAGTAACCTGTAGCCCAGAGATGCCAGCTCACGGTCAGCCTCCCCCAGACCTTCCCAGAGTGGCTACGATACATTCTCTCCACCCCTCACCCCACTCATCGACCCCCAACCTCTCCTGCTTTTCTAGCGGGTCCTTATTCTTGTCATAGGGCTGCAAAAATCTGATCAAGGGCGAGCTGCTAACTTTTCTCTAGAAAACAACTTTCCTCAGCTATTTGTCAACTTCTGTCATTCAAAGGGATACAACACAAATGTATATCTCTAATGAAATTCACAGTCAAGAAAAGTTGTCATCATCTAGTTATATCTGTTATGACATACATTTCATTTTGTTCAATACATAACAGAGAAGCTATTTAATCAAACAGAAGATTCTTGCTAAAATGACAGTCCAAGCAATGTCCAAACAAGCTTTTATTATGCTAGGCGAATCTGATCAGGATTGGATTGTTTTCAGCGGATTTTTTTCCCTTTCCTCTTCCATTGAGAAAATAGCTTGGGGAGGGTGGGTGCAGAAAATGACACAAGACAATGGACTTGAAGGGATGCTGAGTCAGCGGTGTGTGTGGGTACTGGAGCCCCGCCCTTGGGTCTGTTGGGAGAATGTACAAAGATACATCCCACCATCTGGAGGGCCATAAAAGGGTTTGCCAGGGCAACAGGTTGTGTCTTCCTTTTCTGCACCATATAATTCCTCACAAGAGAGGTACCAACCCAAACACAATACACAATGTAAGGAATGAGGACTCTGTGTTTCTCAAGGGATACTTAACCATGGATATATTTTGTTTGTCTTTACAATTTAATAAACACTTAGCTTCAATGAGAAAACACGTATCACTGCAGAAGAATTTAGTGAGCCATAGAGCTAAACAGCCCAAGGCCAAAAATACAAAAGGAAAAAAAAAATATGTTAAGGAGGAACTGGGTACTTGGGCTTTGGGCACTACAGATGGTATGAATTCGAGGGAAAGAAAAGATACCAGTAACATTCAGAGGAAGGCCGCTCTCTTCCTTCTGCTGCATTCACTACACAGCACCTGGAACAAAGTGGGGTATCAACAAAGAACTGTTGCATGGAGGGACAGAAGGACACTCGGGGAGGCAAGTGGATAAATGGATGGATGAAAGACCTCCCACAAAAAAAAAAAAGAAATGGCTGATAAAAATGATTTTAATACATTATACTGACAGGTGGTGGCCCATTACCACAGGAACCTCTTGCCCGCTGCTCTTGCCAAAGGTGGGCCCTGTGCTGTGTGTTAAGGCAGCTTTTCTATTAAAGGAAAAAATATATATATATATATATATATCTTTCAAGACAGTTGGGGGCAGCCTGTGGCTAAGAAACTTTCTTTTTTCCTAGGCCAGGTTAATTGGTCACCACGACAACAATGACACAGATTATCAATTAGCCAAACGTTTACTACGCTAACATTCTAAGTGAATGAGGGATGATCAAGACCAGTTGTGCTCATTCCAGAAGGCTTGCTAAAACAAAGACTGCTGGATCTCTCCCTCCTCAGAGTTTCTGATTATGTAGGTCTGGGATAAGAGCCAATAATTCCCCTAACAAAGTTTCCAGGTGATACTGATGCTCATACCGTGAACAGCAGAACCACTGATGTAGACAATCCCTAAGGTTTCTCCCAAATGTAATATCCTCCAAGTCTATTCAGGAGCTACCAATACTCTTCTGAATGGAATGAATTTTGAAAAGGAGATCCAACACTATTTGAGGCATCATAAAGGTAGGCAGCATCACTAACTTTAACATCAGGATACCAATCCAACAGTCCTCACTATGTGGAATTTTTAATCCTCAGAGGAGCAATTTTTTTATATTACTGTGTTCTTTTTGGGAGAGTTAAAAATGTCTGTCAAAACATTTGAAAAAATCAATTTCAAAAATTCAATCACAATAAGACAATATAAACATGAATTCAGGAGCCTGTAATGAGCTTCTGCAGGGTCCTCTGCACTGAAAGTTACTGCTTGGCTTCCAACAGGATCTGCAAACCAGCCACCAGATCACCTACCTCAAATATGCCTAAATGACATCAAGGTGAGGGGCCCCGACATTTCTCTTTGGTGGCATCCTACTCCAGAGTCTGACTATCTTTAAAAGACTCTTGGCATGTTATCACATCACACAGTATTCTCAACTGCTCTTCCACAGTTAATGCCTTTCTAATGGTAGGTGTTTAGAAGGCCAAAGGGTGAACACCCCTTCCTTATAATTACTGTTCCTGTGTACAAAGACTGAACAGAATGCCCCCTCACATATACACATACCCTTGGGCTTCTCCTCTCTATGTTAAGTGGTTCTGACTCCTTTAACCTTCCCGCAAAGATCCTATTCACACACCCTTTCATCATGTTCGCTGATCATCTCTGGAAACTTTCCAAAATCCCTACCCTTTTCTTGTCCTCCACCCGGGGCTGGACAAGTCATTGGTCCTTTCATCTTTCACCATACTTTCATTAATACATCCTGAGTCATGCGAGGTCTTTAATACCAGCAATGCAGTGCTAACACAAGCGTAAATGGGAAAGGGGAGGGACCAGACACATCCACGCTACTAAAGGCAAAGCTATCGAGACTTGCTTGAAGAGAAAAAGGAGCAGGACCAAGTTGGCAAATGGGCACTGGAGCAAGACTCAAAAAGATATCCCAGGGGCCACTGTCCTGAATGAAAACTTGGTAGCAGGGATGTCGGGCCTGCAGAGCACTTATAACTCTGAGCAATTCCACCAGCGCTGGGTGTTGGCTTTTAAATGGCAATATCCAAATCAGAGAGGAAATGACAGTGCATTCCAAGCAAAACTGCACACATTTAGACTAAGAAAATAACAATAAAAGGGCAAATTTATTCTGCATGTGTGATCATGATTATCATTACATCAGGTCCCATATATGCCCAGCCAGAATAAATATTAACCCATTTTATAAATGACTTATACTGCATTTGTGGATACAGCTCCACCCAAACCCAAAACAACACTGTTTCCATAGTAACCAACAGATTTCAAAGGAGGAAAAAGGAAGGGAAGACTTCAGAACGGATAGCAATCAAATAAAATAGCCAGCATCAACAAAATATGTCAGCATTATTTAAAACACACATTTAGGACCATTCTATAGTTTAATCTCTTTCCCAGAACACCAGCTCCTTCGAAGCCACCTTCTAGTAAAGCTGGTCCTCCCACCAAAAAAAAAAAAAAAAAAAAGCAAAATTGTCTCCATTTTAATTGAGGCAAGAAGTACATTTCTTGAGTCATTCCTGGGATTCAAATGGGAGTATGATGAAGAAAATAACATCTACTGGCTGACTTAGCATGCACTGCAATTCAGATTAATTACCAATTGGTAATTATGAAACCTCAACTGGGCTTTGATCATCCTATTAGGGTATCTATTCTCTTGCTGAGAATGTAATGAGGGGAAAAAGAAGTAAAAGCCAAAATTCAAAGCCAGAGAGCTAACGACCAGAAAAGCTGCAGACCATCACCAACTGACAGCCAGGTTTTTCCCTGGAACTTTCTCAAATAACAGCTCCCCCCAGTGAATTTTGCACAGAGATGGTATGTAATAGTTTACCCACATTCCTGCAGGTTCTGTGGGTCTTAAACCTGTAAAACACAAGGTAACCTCTATAGGCAGCACCCTATCCGCAGGATAGGACTGGCCTCATGCGGGGTCTTCTGTGAACTCTGAAAATCCACAGTCCTGGCAATCTCTCCCTCTCGCTCTCTTTCCTGCTGCCACCTGATTTCAAAATTGTGCAGACTAATAAGAATAAAATATTCAGGTGGCGCCTGGGTGGCTCAGTCGTTGAACGTCTGCCTTCGGCTCAGGTCATGATCCCAGGGTCCTGGGATCGGGCCCCGCATCGGGCTCCCTGCTCAGCGGGAAGCCTGCTTCTCCCTCTCCCACTCCCCCTGCTTGTGTTCGCTCTCTCGCTGTGTCTCTCTCTGTCAAATAAATAAACAAAATCTTTAAAAAAAAAAAAAAAAGAATAAAATATTCGTAGGATGGACAAATGGGTATCTTGCATCCCTGGCTCCTAAATGTGATCTCCCATGTTCTAGCTCTGCAACCTTGGGTAAGTCATTTAACCTTCCATTGACCTTCCTGCCCCTCACCTTCCTCAATCTGTAGAACAGGAATAATAAAAGCATCTACCTTACAGAGATGTTATAACAATGAAATGAATTAACACATAGAAAAAGCTCAGCAAAAGACCTGATACACAAGAGAAGACGACTGATGTGACCATTAGCATTATTATTATTTGTAAGGAATTCCTCTTTCTTAATGAGCACAATCACATCCGGATGGGGTTTCCTTAGAGAAACCTCTCAGTGTGGCAAAGACAAGTACGCTGAGCAAACACCTTGGGAATGATTTCACTAGGAGGTCTTGAGAACTGCAACTGCACTGCCCGTCAGCTCGTCCTGCATGGCTTCCGCTGCCACAGCAGACAGAACTGGGTTTGAAACATGGGTCACGGCCATGTGACCATGAGCTGGTCCCTTACTGCGCCTAAGCCTCAGCTTCTGACCTCTCCAACGGGAGCAATCAGAGTAACCACCTTTTGGTTACCTGTGGCAATGATCAAGTGGGAGAATTCCCAGGCAGCATCTCACCAAGGATCTAGGACATCCCAACATTAAATATGTGTCCACTTTTATTATTCTTACATTGACGTGCTCACACAAAACACTGATTCAGCAACTATTTACTGTTGTGTGTGCAAGGCGGTGTGTGATCAAAAGTTTACCTGACATGGTCTGTGCTCTCATGGAGTTTACCGCCCACATGGGAACAGTGACATGGAAAAGGCAGACCCAAAATATAATTACAAACTCTGACGAGTGCTATGAAGGAACAAACTAGGGGAAAGTGACTAAGGTTTATCAATGACAAGAGTATGTCACATTTTAAATATTTTTCTCCAGTAACCAAAAATGACCCAAAGATGCTATAACCCATCAATGATTGCCCAGTCCCCTAGTCTAAAAGCTTGCAGTATACTAGCCTTTTCCAGAAAGGACTCAGTACTACTACAGGGCTTTACTTTTAGCCAAAACCATAGCAATGCTTCCATTCTTTTCACCCCAAATGAACAACAGGCAAGGTTGATGTTTATTTACAGCAGTCACACAAGTTAATATGAAAGTGATGGGGTTGGGGAGGGGGGCGGTAAAAATCAGATAGGCTACCTTAAAGCCACACTGTCAAAGACTCAACGTGTTTTTGTTCCCGGGCTACTTTATGAATCACCAGTATCATAAATATCTTAAGAACCCAGCATACGCATGCAGCTCTGCAAAGTGAACAAAATGAAAGAACCACGTTCTGATGACTCATAGTGGTTCCATCTGACCAGGCCAAGAGAGACTCCACAGCATGACAACAGGTGACTCCCGAATTTAAGGATTTATCTGAACGTGTTCTACAACCTTATTAGTACACTTTTCCCTTCCTTCTTCCTCCAGTTTGCCTAATGGTAGAAGACGCACAAATGTAATTACACTTACATTTTATTATGAAGTCAGTAAGTCACTCAGAGTACATGCTAGAACTTACGTTTTATTGTTTTTCATTATGTATTGTGTGCTTCATTGCCTTTAGGGTCGTATTGTTGTTGGGGGAGGAGTTATAAGTATGGAATACTTATTTTGTGGACGACACACTTTTCTGTCAGGGTCTTTGTTTTTAACGCCACAGAACGACTCTGACTCCAGATTACTGGAACTCTTGTCATTTACATGCGGCATACGATTCTTCACAGGGAATAAGGATTTGGACTTTGGAGATACGGTATGTGGAAGTGTTCACACACAATACAAAATATATAAAAGTGACTGATTAAAAAAAAAAAAAAGGGAAAATCAAGGAGGCCCAAGAGAATTCAGCCAAAGTTTGAAAATGTCTTCCCATCTTTTTTTTCTATGTGAAATCAAATCAAATGCCTTCCTATTTTTTTTCTATGCCTCACTTAAAATTACATTCTTCAACCAAATATTTTGGGCGTTGGTTCCACTGGCTTTACTAGATGATATCTGGGCCCAGGGATGTAAAAACAGATGCCAAACTTGAGGCAGAACTGCTCCTTCTTCTTCCAGCCATTCGACTTTGAAACCAGCCCCGAACTCTGACTGGAAGCCCAAGACCAGAGAAGAAACAAGAAGGATACACAAGTTTATAGTTTTACCCATAGCAAGGTATTTTATTAATTTTAATTATTTTAACACATAACATCAGTATGTAAAAAAAAAAAAAAAGGTAGCTGGACTTACTAGTTTTTTCCCCCTGAAAGTGAAAAGAGAAGGGAGAGCACTTGTCTATATACTCCCACTTATTCCAACTCCCTAAGCTATGACTAGATCCCTAGCTGCCATTTACAGGGTCCTGCTATCCCAGGCAGGCACTGCACCAAAGTACACCCTTGCTGAGTCTTCATGATGATTCAGTGAGAGGGTTTTCTTTGCATTCCCATTTCACAGATGGGAAAACCAAGGCTCAGAGCAGTAAAGTAACCGATGAAAGGCTCAGAGAGTTACTAAGGAAGTGAGTCAAGATTTGAAGCCAGAGCCTGGCACCAGCGCCCATGCTTACAATCGCTATACATCCATAGACAAATACTGGTCTTCATTTGAGCTAACAGACCAACCTCTCGCCCATGTAGCCCATTTCATCTCACAAGATCTTTCTGAGGTATGTACTATTATATAATAGAGGAAGATAAAAAAAGGTACAATTGCGTTAAGTAACTTGAACCAAGGACATGCAGCTAATAAGTGTCAGAACCAAGATTTGAAGTAAGGTTCTAAACTATGAGCCTTTAAATACTCTCCAAGATATACTCCCCAGAAGTGTACTTCACTTGAACTTTCAGGGTGGTAGATGGGATTAAGATGTGGAAAAGAAGCAACTAGGAGGGATCCCACTTGTGATCTTAGTTGAGATGATAACATCTGCCTTTCCTCCCAGATTGTCAAAACTGTGTCCCAAAATTGTGAGTAGCAAAACTCTAAGGTAACAAAGTAGAGCATGGAAAATCACCCATCACTCAAGGCCTCTTTCTACAGTGAAATGGCAGTCACAGATACAACTGATGTATAACCACTTTACCACCAAATGAAAGAAAGGAAAACAGTAATCTACTTTCATGTCCAACATTTAATGCACTGTCCAGCAGGTAAACAGTAAACCAAATTATGGTTTAAGACAGTGATCCTAACTGGAGAGCCAAGGAGTAGGGTATCTGGAACATGTGGGAGCACTGTTGGCTGTCACAATGACTGGGGGACACCAAGAATGCTAAACACCCTGCTAAAGGGATGGCACAGATGAAAAGAACTGCTATGTCTCAAGTAGGAATGGCGCCCCCTGAAAAATATAATCAATAAGCCCCACATGGATGAGAAACTGGTTTTTCTCATTCTAAGGACATAAGACAGGCCCTGGCCCATAGAAGGAACTCAAAAATAGCTGTGCGATGAGTAGATGATCTATTACACAGTCAAATAAAAGTAACTGTAATAAGGATAATATGAGAGCATGAAGACACTTATGTTAGAGAGAGAAAGCAGGACACAAAGTTACTAGCACAAGTGACTGCAACTATTTATTTAAATACTGCATCCAGAAAAGACTAGGAAATGGACTAAAATATTCAATTCGTGCTTCAGAACAGTGAAAGAATTAATGATTTTCCCCTCTACTGCATAAGTATGGTATCATTTATGATGAAAGTAAAAATCTTAAATCATATTTAATTGGCCAAAAGAGATCTAGAATAGAAAAACAGTGGAGAAAAAAAAAAAAGAAAAATACTGGAGTAGGGACGCCTGGGTAGCTCAGTGGTTAAGCGTCTGACTCTTGGTTTCAGCTCAGGTCATGATCTCATGGATCATGAGATGGAGCCCAGGTCGGACTCTACGCTCAGCGGGAAGTCTGCTTGAAGATTCTCTTCCTCTGCCCCTCCCACCACTTGTGAGCGCGTGTGCACACAAGTCTCTGTCTCTCCCTAAAATAAATAAATAAATCTTTAAAAAAAAAAAAAAACTGGAGTACAAGCAACCCTGAATAAATGTGCCCAAAAGGAGAGTATGAAAGAGTTTCTAAAAAAGATAAATTACGACCATCACCTTGTATTTCTAGACAGATTTTCCACCGTCACTTCTGAATCCAGAGTACCATAAACTAAAGTCAATAGTTTACAGCCCCTGACTAGCAAAGTTTTCTTCATCCCAGTTCCCCACCTCTGGTAAACACACTGCCATCCACTGTCAGGCAAGGTCAATGTTCAAAGTCTATTTTTCCCTTCTCCATGCCATGCCTCCCCCACTGCAGGCATCCCCCTATCCTCCCAGTCTTTGCTACAATTTCTGTACTGTCTGTCCAAACCTACCTTCTATGCCCACTATCAGCACCCTAACTCAAGATCTTTCCTCTCCTCTGGAAGCTGTCACCATGCCTTCCTGCCCTGGTGAAGGGTAGTAACTTTCCTATCATGTGCAAGCAATGCCCAGAATTTTTAGTATTCTAACTAAGACGATCAAACATCGCTATTAAATTCTCAATGGAAGTAGCAACTGCAATTTTTTTTAAAGTAATGATTAGTTAGGAAACTAAGTTTGGTCTCAAACATCTCTACCAAAATATACCTTAATGGCAGGGCACCTGGCTGGCTCAGTCAGGAAAGCATGCAACTTTTGATGTCGGGGTCATGAGTTCGAGCCCTATATGGGTGTGGAGACTATTAAAAAAAAAAAAAAAAAACCTCAATGGCAATGGAGAAAGGGGGGAAGTGGAGGATAGTTTATATCCACTCATGAGGCAGGAAAAGTCTGGAAGCATTAATCAAAGAGAACCTAAGTAAGCAGGAAAAGTCATGGTCAAGATTCGAAATCTTGTGTTGCATGTCAGCCTAAATGTGTCCGTTTAAAATGTAAAAATGATGCCTTTTCCCACTGAAATCTTCCAAGAAAAAGTGCCTCTTCATAGAGATAAGCTAGAGTAAATTATTTTGTGATTTAATGAGGATCCTGACTTCTCTGATGTATGGACCTAATGGTATGCATGTGACCATTTGAGATTTACAGGTGTACATGACCAAACCAAAGACAATTAAAAAAAAAAAAAAACAGATTATCTGCTGGCATTTAATGGCAAACTCACATGTTCATTAACTGTTCTACTCTTTAACTAAATGTGTCAGTGTGGTTACACGGACTGGGAATGACTTAACGTGGTTTTCTCACAGATTATAATCCATGAGGGAATATTTACTGCTGGGCTGCATTTACAGTAGATGAAACAAATTCATTTAAAGAGCATTCTAGATTTTTTTTAATAAAACAAATTGGCTAAGCCTTTTTCAACTTCAGCAATGTTTGCTCCCCTTTTTAAGGAAAAGAACCTTTTGAAGATTACTGATTTTAGAAATATGTAAGTGGTACGTTCTATGACAATGCTGCCGGAGAGAAATAGAAAACGAGCCGCATATGTAATGTTTAATTTTCTAGTGGCCACATTAGAAAGATAAGGAACAGATAAAATTAATTTTAGAGATACATTTTATTTAAACCAATATATCTAAAATCCTATCACTGCAGTACGTAGTCAAGTGTCTTTGAAATCCAGTGTGTACGTGACACCTTGCCCATCTCAATTCACACTAGCCACAGACACACTTTGTGTGACCAGCAGCCACAGACGGCTAGCACAGGTACTGAAAAGTACAATTCTCGAAGCTCATATTGCCCTGTCCGTGAAAAAGAGATTTCCTAAAGAAACTCTAACCTGATCTTATTTTAGAAAATTATCATTATTGTTTGGGTTGACTGTATTTACTTTTAAATGGAAGGTCTTTACCAGAGATGGGACTCCAAATAATTCCTATATAATGTACATGCTTTTCAACCTCCAAAAACTATAAATTACCTCCTTAAAATCTGGACAAAAATAACACTCATTAATGGGGTTTTTTGTTTGTTTTTAATTTAAGGTTCCTGCCCTTCAGTCTGATTCACAGTTGAATAATAAATTATTAGGCCCATGATATTCCCTGGGAACTCTACTGCTTTAAGAATCTGTTTCATTAAGGAATTACTCAGTCTGAAGGAAATTTATTGACACTTATCTCATTTTCCCTCCTGTTCTTGGTAGGCGACACCTGTGATTTTCAAAGACCAATGGCTAAAGATGAGGGCCTTTATGAATCACAAGGGCCTTGAGCTAGTGCTGCATGTACAGCTTACTCCGGCTAGCTTCCACAATCTTTCTTCCTGCAGCAATGGGTGCGCTGTGGGTGTGACACAGCGCCCTCCAGAGGATCCCACAGAAACAGCATAAAATGGCACACGCCACCCCCTCATCTCCAGTCAACCAACAAGCAAGTACAAAAGTTCAAGGAGCTGGAACTACTCAATCTAGCCAGATCCTCAAATTCTGAACACTAAATCCCTTACTGCCACAGAATTCTTGTGTTTCCAAATCTATTTCTAATGATCCCCCCAAAAATGTAAAACTCATAATCTCCAGCTAAGCAGCTGATCAAAGCACGATAAAATGAAAAGTCTGGGAACTGTGTGTAGGCTGCCATGACTTGGCTCATTATTCTCATTTCCTTAATAAAATATATTTTAAAATAACTCTCCATTCACATATTTATAGTACAAACTAAAACTGTAACATTTTGATTCAAATAATTACATAGGTAACCTCAGCAAAAGCAATTCTGTCAATGTACACCACCACACAACATAAGATTAAAGACACATTTATAACCCCCTAACACTATTTCTCTTGTAACATTCAGCCTTGCATTCATAATGCTGATTTGCATATTAGTGCTACATCCAACTCAGGTAACCATGACACCTCCAAAATAGACACAAGCTTATAAACATGACCAAGATCCTGTCAGATTATTCAAGTGACATTGGAAAAAGAATATTACAAGGTAATTTCTAATATTGAGGATTTGTATCCATACATAAAATACCAACTGAAATAGATCTTCAGAATGAAATTTCCTAAAATGATTAAAGTAAAATGTGAAACCTCACAGTTTATACAAGACAAGAAACATTTGGCTGCAAATGGTTTTATAATTTTGCTAATTAAAAATTATCCCATTTTCACTTTGGATTCATCATGTAACAGTAACAGGAATAACCTTACCATGCCAGAAACACAAGCAAATGATTAAAGTTCTACTCTCAAAAAAATCTTTAAAAGTTGGCAAAACATTTCATTAGGCTACAAATCAAAATCCGTCTGTCCTTGACATCTCTTTAATGTCTTCCAGATTCCACATCTACTTTTTTTTTTTAATCACTCACTGAATCACTCAGAAATTAAAATATGTTAAAATACCACTCATCTTGGACCTCTAGAAAAGTCCTCTGGGATTGTACAACCTTCAGGCCCCTCCATATGCGCAATGGACCCATAATGCCACCAACTGATTTATGTAAAGTATTCCATAAATTTCACAATGAGAGGAAAAAAAAAAAAAATTCCCAGAATCGTGTCTTCATCAATAAATCTGCTACATGAGAAGAATATAAATAAATACTAAAAAGGGGCCACCGTGAACCCTCTCTTCTGAAGTTTGCCAAGTGGAAATGGGTATAACTATGATTAAAAATAAAAATCTGAGCTTCCAAGGTGTTACCAACAAAATATGCCTACAAAAAGAAGAATGCAAGTGGCAAGGAGGTTGACTGATGAACACGTATTTCTCTGTAAAGCTAATGAAGGCAATGTTTACAGCGCATACTTATTTATTTATGCTTCCCTTCCCTGAGCCCTCCATGTGCCATGGGAGTCAGTGTGCGTTAATGGCACTGAACACCAGAGAACCTTCCAACTGCGAGTTGCAGTCACTGTGTCAGTGGAAACAATGAATCACAGACATGCAACCTGGGATGAGTTGTGGCAGCACCTTACGTGTGTCACAATGTGTCATGTGACACGGCTGTTGCCATGGTGAGGCTCCATGTTCGGGAAATGTGTTAAGTCTCATAGAAGGCACCCAGCCATCCCCCAACATACCCATGCTCGTGAAGGCACTCTGAAATCCTTCTACTGCCGATAACGTTGTGATTGGCTTCCTCGCTGGGAGTCTTGTTGGAAACAGGGGGGAAGAAAGTCACTTGGGGAAAGCTGAAAGAAAATCAAGTATAGCATCCCCAATGTCTGTGGCAGCGGGGGAGGGGGCCTCCAACACAGCCAGAAGAGCAGTATCTTTAAAAATAATAAATCAATTCTTTCGATGGGATAAAAGTGGGTTATTCCCATAAAGGGAGGGAATTTTTATGTTACTTGTATCATTTCCGTGTGTTCAAACAAGGGATAAGGATAAAGAGACCAAAAACTCCACAATCTCTTGGGCAGAACAGAAACACTACATGGATTGAGGAGATATGGATGAATCACCCTAGTCACATTTACCAAAAAATCCTCCTCTTGGGCTTTTCTTACCAGAGTCTCCCATTTTACCCTAGCACTGCTTTTGTTGCCTGAAAGCATGAATAAAAACCGTAAGAGACTCGCCATCGTGAGGACTGAAGAATCCCCTTAAGGACTGAGCAGAGGGTCTGGTGCATGGGAAGCTGCCACTGCAGGGTCCAGAACCACGGCTCTTACTATCACTTCTCTTTAGCTACCTGGCTCAGCACAAAGAGAAGCCTATTCCAGCACACTGACTTCAAGGGAAGATTTACAATTCTTCAGCACAGTTTCTTTACCTGCCAGCTTCCCGAATTTGGAATTCAAGAAGTGGGTTAGAAAAGTCAAAATGTTTCCTTTCCACACAATAAAGACAGTTTTGTAAAAAAGAGGCACCTTTAAGTGAATTTTACAGATGCGTAGACATATAGAAAAAATATACCTCTGTGGCTCTTGGTGCTGTGAGAAACCACCAAGATGGTTACAGGACACCACACCTCAAGCCCTCCAGGAGCAAAGGATCTTTGGCCTGGAGAAGACTCAAGAAGGACCCACAGCCGATCTCAAAGTAACTGATGGATTATCGTGTAGAAGAGATGGGTTTTGTAGCATCTCAAGGTACCAAGCCAAACAATTAAGTGGCAAGACCGTGGGTGGTAGATTTTAGTCCAATTTAAGAAAGAACTTTCTAGCCCTAAGGTTTGGTCAGAGATAAAAATGAACTTCCTGAAACATGTTAAGTTCAACATCCCAGAGTGACTCAGATGGTCTGAATGTTCGTAGAGCAGCAACACAGCCTCAAAGCTTTAGGCACAAGATGCATGGGACAGCAGTCGGCTTTAGTATTCCTTCGAACACTAAATACCTAGGACTCTTTGGATGGATATGATGTCTATCACTAGGACACATAGGTACACATACATAGATACACAAAATTCACATCCTGGAACACAGCAGAGAGATAATGGCAAATGGGCTGTAAGAATCCAAAAGCACATTTTTTATTTAGGGCATAATTTAGGGCTCATAGCTCCCTATACCATTCGCTGAGAATTTACTACATGCCAACCTTTTTGAAATACTTTCTGTGTATTAACTCATTTAATCCTACAATCACCTACGAGTTAGGTACTACTATCATCCACATTTTAAAGGCAAGGAAACTGAGGTACAGAAGAGCGTCATAACTTACCCAAGATTCTACTGTTAATAAGCGGCAGGGCCAGGATTCAAACCCAAGTAGTCTGGCCAACATCCTGTGTTCTTAATCACCACATTTAGCTGTTTATTACACATTAAAGGTTCTACATCTTGGCTCTGGATCATGGAATACGTTTATTTTTCATTTAATAAAAAAAAATAAAATAAAATAACCCTTTGCAAGTCTTTCAACCTAATTCTACCTTCGCTTTGTTCTCTCTGCCACTTCCTACATTTTTTATTACAATGGAAATTTCTGTGAAAACATATTTGCTTCTTGGGGGTTCATCTTTTCTAGATGTTATTCCCCGGCTGCAGTAATAATACCTTGGTTCACAAATTATGGTGTGCCGAAAATTAGAAACTCTTTTCCCTTTCCATCCCAGCCAATTTTATCGTGATATTTGATAGCGAAATATTCCTCTAGGTTATTCTCCTGTACCTTTCTTGAAAAAACTTGAAAGCCATCCTTTTCATTTCTCTTCCCTGATCATACATTTTTTTTTTCCCTTACTCAATGCTGTGTTATAACTTGGCCTCCGTTTTATTAAAATGCCCAACTCTGAATTCACTCTTGCCCACGTTTACCCCTGCCTCGACTTCCCTCACCTGTTGATAAAAAATTAAAATCTTCAGCAAAAAGTGGAGAGCTCTAATTGAAGATATCTTCTTTCCAGAAGGCTCACACTCTTTTTTTTTTTTTAATCATTCTCATCCTCCAGAGATTTCTTCACAGAAAATCAAATGACACACATTATATGTCTCCTGGTCTCCACTTCCCTCATGACAAAGTCAGGGACACTGAGAAGAAAATTTCCTACTTTAATCATTCAATACCACCTCTCAGAGTTTTGCTGTCCCCAACAACCACTTGTACAATGATTTTTATATTTTTCTTTAAATTTCTCAATTTTATTAAATGTTGCATTGAAGGAGTATTAGCTGAGACACCAGATCTGATGTGCGAATAGCATTTTTGCTACATAGTGAATATAGAATACATATTAAAAATAATACCTCTTAGATTTTCAAAAATGTTCACCTGTGTCTCCTAGCAAACGAATCTCAAATTCCACCGGTGAGATATACAGCACACTTCAGAAAATGCTCGTATTGAGAATACAGCTCTCAAGTTACTTTCAAAGTCTACTTTTCTTCCTTGACTTGTTTTCCCTTTCACTTCATCTTTTACCGCTAGCCTCACTTTTACTTCTAGTTTATCGTTCTCTTCTTTGAAATACAGGAAGGGAGAGGTGGACCCCCACTACATCTCCCTCTAAATAAATAAATAATCCAATCACACAGAACAGCTTATCTCAAGATGAGATTTAAACAAAAGTGAAGACATTATTATTTCATCAGAAGCTGAAGAGCAAATGATCGAGCTGAAGCATCAGAGAATGAGAACAAAGAAGTGAATCCTTGGCATGGCTTCGTGCTCTATCTTCTTTAGTCTAGGGCTCTGCAAACCACGGGCCCCGAGGGCCAAACTGAACCTGTAGCCCGTGAGCCAAGAATAGTGTTGACGTTCTTTCTTACTACTTAGCGTCAAGGGGAAATTGTATGAAATTCAAATTTCGCTGTCAATAAATTGTACTGGAAACACAGCCATGCCCGTTGGGGTACGGGCCGTCTGTGACTGCTTTCACGCTAGGGTCGCTCTAACAGAGCCTAGCATGCAAAGGCTGAAATACTGACTATCTGGCTCAGAAAAAGTTTGCTGATCCCTGATATGGACGAAGAAGTTCTTTGAGCCTTTTGCCATCACACACATACTTGAGCATTTTCTTTTTAGTTATAAAAGCTGCCCACCCTACTTCCCCACCCCCACAACAAAACAAAACAAAACAAAACCAAAACAGGAGTAAGATGGAAAGCATAAGGAATCTCCATGTATTCAGCACCAAGATCAGGTCAAAAGCTTCTGTTCGGACCTGTGGCATGGACTAGAAGAGCTGATACCGACCAACTGGACCATGTAGGCTGCGTGTTCCATCAGCTCATTTCTCATGCGATTGTGAGGACCATTAACCATCCTAAGAGTAAACGATCCTGATACCTTTTTTTTTTTTTTTAAAGATTTTATTTATTTATTTGACAGAGAGAGACACAGCGAGAGAGGAAACACAAGCAGGGGGAGTGGGAGAGGGAGAAGCAGGCTTCCCGCCAAGCAGGGAGCCCGATGTGGGGCGCGATCCCAGCACCCTGGGATGACGCTTAATGACTGAGCCACCCAGGCGCCCCGATCCTGATACCTTTTTAAAGCTGCAACATTATTAACAATTAAAAGGCTGCCACCACACATACACAGTAACTTCCCTGTACTTTGATATGCATATCCATGGTCTGATTATACCAGCATGGAGAGATTGACAGGAAAAGCTGAGTGTCATGGCTCCCAAGGAAACACTACATTGATCAGTAAATAATACACATTTTTTGAAACTGTCTAACTGCATATTTACACTTGTCAAATCTCATACACTTTGGTGACAGAATTCTTTTTCAAACGTCTATGTAAAAAATTCTAATACTGATTTTTAAAATGTTCTTAATAATTACAAAAAAAAAAAAAACACGTCTAGGGTTTATAAGGTTTAAAGTATATCCTCCAAAGAGTGCCACCTGGAGCATTAATTGCTGCATCTTTAACATTCCCGGTTACATCAGTGTATTTGCAAATGTCTCAAAAAAAGGTTAAAATACGGTTGCAAATAACCTATTTCTAGTGCTTACGAGATGCCAAGCACTGTAATTAAGGACTTCACAGCCAACAAGGTAGATGCTACCATTGCCCCCTTCTGACAGATGAGGAAACTGAGCCTTGAGGAGGACACAGGATTTGGCCACGGTCATACTATTAGTGAGACCTGGGACCAGGACCTGAGGCTCTCTACTCTAACTTCAGACACCATGCTCTCCTTAACCCACAGCAGGCTGTGGAAACCTATATTTAACAGGTTTCTCAGGCAGCCCTTAGAGATCGCCCTTTGAAAAACATGGCCCCAAGGACTTGTGGGAAGAGGAGAATAAAATCCAATGGGTCCTCGGTTCAAGTCCCATCAACTCCCCTTCAAACACTGACCATGGGAGAAGGAGAGAGAAAATCTATCTGTACCAGGTGTATCATAGCCCCTGGCAGGTCACATAGGCTCACTTCCAACAGCTACTGAATGACTATCATTTTTTATAGGTCACGGAATGCTTGTATATCAGGTAAAGTCGTTTTATCTACATTGTCCAGAAAATTACTTCAATTCTTGGTCGATTAGGTTAGCATCTTCTTGCCCTAAGACTCCATATCAATTAAATTACACCAGCAGCCGAGAGCTGGCATAGATGGGGTGGGACACAGGGGAGCAGAGACATGGCTCTACCCAGTGACTGGTTTATCAACCACTAGACTAGATAATGAGCTAGACATACCCCCTCACCCCCACCCACATACAATTTGTTTTATTACAGAAGTGGTCAAATACACAAAGTAGTAGAGAAAATACTATAATGAGTCCCATATACCCATCACCCAGATTCCAGAATATCAAGATTCTGCTCTATTTGTTCTTTCCTGGTGATTTGTAAAGGAAATCACAAGTGACAGGCCATTTCACCCTTACACCACCCAATATGCAACTCTTAAAAAAATATGGAGAGAAAAACCCCCTCAATAATAACTGAACACACACGTCATTAAAAAAAAAAAAAATTCCACAGAGCATCCCTGAGACTAGCCTGCTGGCCATCTGGCCTGAACATCTATTCTGGAAGGGCAGTTGTCCCTGTAGGCCATAGACAAGGGGCCTAAATAACCTGCAGCACTTGACCTTTCCAAAGCTAGAGCCGTGGGCACAAAATTCCAGTGGCCAAGGTTCTCCCTTCCTGCACCCATTCTCTGGAACGGCTGGACTGCTAGTTCTATGTAGTCTGTTCAAACTGTATTGACGGAAAATAAAACTCATCTGCTCAAATGTGAGGGACTCCACGAGCTGCCACTTACTACCAGGAGCATCTTTACTTGAGAAGAGAAACGACGGAAGCACACAACACTGAGCCCACCCGCATGATTCTGGGAGATTTTAGACTGAGGAAAAGGCCAGTAGGTAAGGAATATTTTTGAAAAAATTTTTGGAAGAAGTTATTTCCTTTTATATCACCAGTTCTATAAAAATCCTGTTTGTATATTAAGCTGCAGTTTCAAATGAGTTAGATTCCAATTTCTTCCATAAAGACAACTATAAGCTACAAAATCTTCCCTGCCTAAATGAAATAAAAGGGCCTTAAAGAACCACAGAACCTATTGAAGATGAGGAGGCAGCAAACCCTCGTGGTTAAGATACAAAGCTTTGAAACTGGCCCAACTTAAGGTAAACCCTACTTATAAAACTTGCTATGTGATCCCGAGCAGGTGACCAAGCCACTGAGCTTCTGTCTTCTCAACAATCAAACGGGAGGCGCCTGCGTGGCTCAGTCAGTTAAGCATCTGACTCTTGATTTTGGCTGAGGTCATGATCTCAGGGTCCTGGGATCGAGCCCCGCATGGGGCTCTGCACTCAGCTCAGAGTCTGCCTGAGATTTTCTCTCCCTTCTCCTCTGCTCTGCCCCGCCCCTCCCCTCCACCCCTGCGTGCTCTCTTTCCCTCTCTCTCAAATAAATAAAATCTTTAAAAAAAAACAATAAAACCAAAATAATAATATCCAGGACACAGAGACACTGTTAGAATTAAAAGAGATAACTAATGTGATATCCAAACCACTCCAGGAAAACTTAATGCCTCATGAATGGTTGCTATAATTATTTGTTACAAACATCACTAAATCTCATGGAACACAAAGAGGGATGAAAAAGATTTCATCTCATGAGCCTTTTCCAATCAACCAGCTGGAGCTGCAGGGAACAGTATGTACAGAAAATCCAAGAGCCACCATCAGAAGAGATCAGGATGGGTCCCACTGATTTTATCATCCTTGAATAAGGCCAACTATATCATCCTATAAACATGGGCCAAGAGGTTAACAATTCATGTGTTCACCTACAATCACTTTCCAGAACTCTGGTTCCATGACCAACACAACACAAATAATCAAACAATATGTTGAAATGAAATTAAAATGTAAATTAACTAAATGGTGCTTAAATGCACTAATTGCTCATTTTTCTTTAAGAAGGAATTAAAATGATGGCAATTCTCAACAGGGTACCTCAGCAGCCTGCACACAGACTAAGTGGAAACTTCCTTCTCTTAGTCTCTGTGCATTACTTGAACCAAGTTAACAGAAAACAGATTATTTCAAAAACAACACGCAATGTAACTTAAGTTCCTAGAATTTTACATCACGGAAGATATCATTTGAAATATAATAGTTGAATGCCTTCCTCCCTGGTACAGCTTGCTTCAGTGTATTGATAAAAACCAAGATTAATATGCAAAAGGAAATTGCAAGAAACTTGCCCTGCGCCGGTCAGCACCTGGTACATGTGGGTGCCCCTCCCTTTGAGAAAGAAACTGCACTTGGAGAGTGAGAGTCTGGGTTTCATTCTCACCCCACCACTTCCTTGCTAGGTTTTAGCCTCAGTTGATGCACAGGTAACAAGAGGGTGAGAATGGTCTCTTTTTTATCTTTTCCAAAACTACAGAATTAAAAAAAAAAAAAAACACTACAAAACTATAATGCTTCACATACATAACACCAAAACCAGAAGAAAGGTAGAAAATAAACTACTTCATATCATACAATTACGGCAGACACATGTTAAAAAACCAATTGTTACACAACCAGATAACTGCTAAAATCGTATGTGTGTGAGATTCTCTCATTAAGAGAACATATACTGTTTAATCCCTGGATGCCAGATATTCAGGTAAGTATTGGGTATACAAAGAAAAACTACGAAGATGGGTCAAAAGTCACTCACTTGACATTGTTGTGTTCATACTCATGCCAATGGTGAATGGGAAGCTTGCCTACAGGAACTTAAGTGGAATAATTCTGAGGTCACATCAGCACTCAGCAGAAGAGAGATTGTGATCAATTAGTGGTGTCTGTCAGAATGGGCAGGAGTGGGGAAAATATAAGATCCAAAGTATGTCAGGAATGTTCGCCACCCTTGATTTAGGTAAGGGATGTGAGGCTTTGTGTAAATGTCATGTGAACAAAAGCCTGCCCAATACATTAAAAGTTTACTTGACGGTGAATTTGTATGTCCAGAAAAATGTGTGTATGATCCCATAAGTGGCTTAGAGGGGAATGGAACATATCTGCAATATAAATGCAGATTACCTTTATTACAAAATTGGATTATATTCTCATTCCTAGACTAATTTCCTATATCATAAAACCTATATTCAATTTTATAAATAGCATACACCAAGAATCATAAATTCAGTTAATGCAGAAATTTAACAGATTTTTTTTTAACAAAAGTGAGAAAAGGCTGTTTTCGAGCAAGTATCTGAAAGGACAGAAAGGGCTCTTTCTTTGAAGATATGTTTTTCCCTCTGACTCTACCTCCTTGGGGATATAACTAGAGAAGAAATAAATTTCACAGCTAATATATATGAAGTAACATGTTTAACATTATCCAATGAATTTATATCTACCTACACCATATAAATTTATCTCACATAAACTGTCATCTCCAACAGAATTCTTTAAAACAATGTTATAGCTTCTGAATTAAATGCAACCTTCTAATTGGAATTTAATCTTACAACAGTAGGAGATTTTCTTTTTTAATTGACAAACAGAATAATTCATTAGTTTGTCTTACAGTTCTGTCTGAAGAATTTGAAAGCAAACTTGACCTAGGTGTTGGCTGGCCACTGCTGTGAAGTACATGAGGGTAGTGGGGGCGAGGCAGGGACTGGAGATTCTTTCATCATCCTCAGAACTCCTCATGCCGCTTACGGGCAGGAAAAGGATGGACACTCTCACTCTCACCATCCTGAATGACTACATTACTAATATATTCCATTACCACCACGTAAATATCATCTTAATTTCTGATCTTCATCAAGCCAGACAATGGTTTCCACCTTGGCCCCCAGCCAATTAGCTGTGTGGAAAACGTTCAGCCAATTGCATTACTTCTATTAGGTTAGGGACTGGAGAGAAAGGCAAAATAAGGGCCTTGAAAATACTTCGGAGATAAAATGTAAGTTGACACTGTCTTCGCATGCGGAGCCCAAGTTATACAATCTGATAGACAGCTGCCAGCACTCATAACTGCTTATTAAATCTAGCCTCTCTTCATGGCGTGAGTGAAGATCTGTATTTTTACCAATATTAGGTTCATTGTGTTATGAAAGAGACCAAAATACTTAAGATCATTCGCTCCAGCTCATAAAACATATTATGTAGTTTATTAAATTGTTAAAATTACTTTTCAAACTCAAAATTTCAGGGACTGGAAGTTTAAGCACAACAAAGTGGCTTTGCCCACTGACAGGTTCCAGCACAAGACAGCCTACCCAGGAGGAGAGCCCATCAGACAGCTTTCCTGTCCCAAAACACCTGCTACCTGCCCCCACCTCTTCCTGGAAGCTGCACCACCACTACCACCGCACCCCAAAACCGATGACAAAAAAAAAAAAAAAGAAAGAAAATACACACTCAAGTTTTATACAAAAGCAAGGAACTCCCAGCCAAAAGGTAGCCCGTGCTCAAGTCTTCAGTGGGAAGAAATATTTCCGATAATTTTCCCTCATCCAAGTAGGTTAAAAGCTTGGAATTTCATTATGAGAGAGAGATCAAACAAGTAACTGTGGGCAAAGAAGGAAAAACAATCGGTGACAAAACAATGTCGCACAGTGCTACATTCTTACACCAGATCCTCCAGCAAAAAACAATTTACTGATAGGGAGCAGGCAATGCCAAGGCAGAGACTGAATAACGAGCCAGCAATTTGCCATCCCTACTCCACTCTTCTCAGGAAAACTCTATGCAAATCCAGACTGTTATTATCACATTTATTAATAACACGGTGGCTAACTGCCTATTAAATATGCAGCAGACTTAGCCGCTCTTCACTCTTGGAGTCTCGTGATGTGCATCAGATAGGTATCCATATCAACTTCAGCTTCACGCCAGGGAAAAAGGAGCCAACTCTGATTCCCTGCTGGTGAAGGGTGGCATTAAAGAACTGTCCCAAAGAGAGACCTCAAGCGTTCAGCCCGTCTTTCTCTGTTATCTTGCACCTAAAGTAATCTACTATGCAGGCATGGTTATTGCCAACATAAACTGAGTACATTACCCATTTTCTGGCCTTAAAAATGTGCCATAGGGGCGCCTGGGTGGCTCAGATGGTTAAGCGTCTGCCTTCGGCTCAGGTCATGATCCCAGGGTCCTGGGATTGAGTCCCGCATCGGGCTCCCTGCTCCTTGGGAGCCTGCTTCTCCCTCTGCCTCTCTCTCTCTCTCTCTCTCTGTCTCTCATGAATAAATAAATAAAATCTTAAAAAAAAAAAAATGTGCCATAATGATCTATTTGTGCAAACCTCTCCTCGTATGGTTTCACTTGCCTTGCATGTCAGTGCAGCAATTTATTGTTCTGGCTGCCCACCCCCGTGACTGTGACCCTGTTCTACCATGAGGACACTTAGCATGAAACACTGACTCAGAATTAGAGTTTACTCCAAGCCTAAAGACTTCAAATTATCAGTGGTAACCATTAACTGGTGCTTCTTTTGGTTACTCAATAAACTGTAAAGTTCTAAAAGCCACAGGACTGTGAATACATTTTTGACAATGAAAGGACTAACTAGATATCAGATACATAATACACGGAAAGTTGGGTTATTGCATCACGGAGGAAGAGAATTAGTCCTTTGAGTAAACCCTGGAGGTGTGCTTTGAGGAAGGATAGGATAGAAAATCAGAGCACATGCTCCAGCTCATCAGATTTCGGGGACTTCCACTTCCTACTGAAAATATAGTGAAGGGAAGTTTATTACCATCTGATAAATACAAAGTACTTCCTTAATATAAAAAACTGGTATTTGACTAGGCCATTTTAACAATGCAAAAGAGAGATCATTTTCACTATAGTTCTTGAGACTGATTTTTCAAATAGCAGGCCTCACCCAATGAAATTAATAAATAAAATGAACCCTGTCTTCAATAAATACATTCATGTGGTTTTGTTAAACTTCATACGTCAATTTTATGATCGTGAGATTGAGTCAGACTTTCTCAGTACTGGAGACAGAGATGAGAGGTAATCTCATGTCTGAGTTTGTTACTATTTCAATAACTTCAGAATTCCAACCACTTCTATGAATTCTCCTGTGTATAGGAGATGGGCCCAGGCTTTGGTCTCAACTCGACCTGGATCCCCAAAGATACCAAGTTTCATAATGCATGCTATCTGCTCACTGATCTACAGACCATCCACAAAAGTCTATCATAGCTATGTAGCAGTGGAAGACCCTCAGAGGAACTTCACAGGTGTGAAATCAAAGGACTTCCCAAGACTACCCAAGAAGGATGATGGAGGGATCTTTATCAGCTCTAAATTCCAAGACTCCATTAACCATTTCTTTTCACTGGGGACATCCTTGCCTCATGTGTTACTATTTATTATTTGCCTTATTTCTTGCCAATTAAAGAAGGAATAATGTCAGGAAGATAGAAGACTTTGTTTTTCCTCTATCTGAAGCTTCAGCAGAATGGAATAACAAAACAGCCCAAGTGGAAGTGCATTTTAGGGCTCACAGGCTCTTTGAGGATCATCTAGTCAATAACAACTGTGTTAATTGCTTTGCTAGGGCTCCTTTTTTTTTTTTAATCTATGAAATGGGAAGGTCAAATTGGTCTCTAACTATAAAATCTTTGGGGCGCCTGCATGGCTCAATTGGTTAAGCATCTGACTCTTGATCTCAGCTTAGGTCTTGATCTCATGGTTCTGAGTTCAAGCCCCACACTGGAGCCTAAGCATGGAGTCTTCTTTAAAAAATAAATAAAATAAAATCTTCTCAAATCTGTCCCAATAGCTAAATGCATAACAATGTCTTAAGAAGACACTTACCAGAGAAATTTTACTCAACTGCATGGGCTGGATGTTTCAACCTCTATAACTGAGATAAACTAGAAAAAAGATCATTAAGGACAAAAGAAGTAGGCTCCAGGTCCAACTAGGCCAAGGACTTAGACATCTCAATGAGACTCTATGGGCTTCAGCTGCTCCATCTATTAAATGAGGGCATTTAAACTGACAATTTATAGGGCCGTGTTAGCACTAACAAATAGGAGACTCTAACCTACCTGATTTGTTTTAAATATAGGTAACTATATTTACCATGTCAGATAACTATTAGGCCTCCTAATACCAATATAATGCTCTTCCTCCTTCACTACTCTTCCCTCCATTAAAAAGAATCTGTTTCAAATACAGTCATACTAAGACAAATGAGATGGAGTTTGTCAATGGTTCTCTTATCATTAAGTGTCACTGAATACAAAATCTGAAATGAAATGGCTCCCCATAAAGGTGACCTCATCCTATGACAAAGCTACCACTGAATGATGTCAGACTTTTTATCCAGAACACCTGGCCTCAACCAATTATTTTCTCTGACAAAGGCAAGTCACAATTGTTCATTCGTTACTGTATAAGAGAGCCACTGATTGCTGAGGAACATGGCAGATGTCATCAAATACAGGAAACACATGTAAGAGAAAAAGATCATCATGTCCCTTCTGACCTCCCCTAACAATTACAATGAATAACTTGGTGAGGTGAACAATGATTAAGAAAAATGCTCATAAGTCTTTCTGAAAATCTTTGAGAGCCCACAGTAGTTTTCTCAAGAACCCTCATCACATGGAAAGCTGGGGATGTTCCTTCTTAGTGAACAAATCAGACCTAAATTCCCTCTGAAACTCAAGATGAGATCATCATATTTTTAGTCCATGGTGCTTCATTGTTTGCTGAGTGATTATGGGGCCAAAAAAGCAATTATTCTTTCAGTTACACATGTGGCTCATAACTTAGATAGCCCACCCCTCACTGTATGAATAAAAAAAAAAAAAAAAAACCCACACAAACAAAAAATGTTCTCCCGTGTCCTATGGTGCCTTTTATAAATCCTCAGATCATTGCAGGAGTTACAGCAGAGAAGGGTACAGCAGAAAACAACAGCAGAGTTGCTTTCTTCTTTCAAGATGAGAATCTCACACCCTCAGTGTGCAATTGTTCTGATGAACTTAGGACTTCTATCGGTTTCCTGCACTGCGTGTGACCCCTGCAGCCACTTTTTTGTCTTGTGAATTTTCAGACAAATACTCATAAACATTCACTTACCCTTTTGGCCAGCAAGCATCACATCCACCCGTTCATGGTTGACAGCAAATCAGAGAAGGGATTGAAGCCCTCACCATCGCCCAAATGTTTCTTTTGGAAACTGGAATTGTCAGCAAAAGGTCCTGGGACACTGCAATACAAAAATATTTTTTACACATAACTAAGATGTAGCTTCTAAAACCACCACTTCCTTAAACTTGAAAACAGCAAGGCAGACATAGAATCTAGAGGTAGGGGAAAACACCTTTAAAATGAGGGTATATCGATATATCAAATGTGATGCTGTCAAATATGAACCGGAAATACTGTTTTGAAAGACACATTTACCAATGACTTCAACACATACACCGAGAGATTGTTGTTTATTGGAGATTTTGTGCAGACTATTTTACTTACTTTGGCATTAAAAAAATATCAGGTCCCATTATAGAGTGCTCAGGTCACAAGGTGTTTTAACTCAAATATTGCATGGATAAGTGTACCATTTTCTAGTAAGTAAGTATCTTTTCCAGAGGATGAAAATACATGAAAATTTAAATAATACTAATTTAAAATTATTTTTAAGCAATAATGAACCTCATTTCTCTTCCAAAATAATTCTAAAAATGTCTATGAATTACTTAAGGAGCCAAAGACTCAGGGACATATTTCCACCAAGAGGGAACCAACTATGTAATGTGCAGGTGTCAAAGTGGAGAAGCCTGAATTCTGGACCTGATATCATCACCAGTTGTGTGGACCCAGGAAAGCTATTTAATATCTCAGGATTCCAGCTACTTCATGTTCAAGGTCAGGGCAGTAACTGATGTTCCCCAAGTCCCTTCCACCGCTTAGCTTTGTTGGGGTTTTTTGATAAAGTATGCTTATTCCAAATAAGCTAAACTATCAGCTTCTCCTTTAAGATTCCTGATTAAAAAGATTTTTGTCGGGGCACCTGGGTGGCTCAGTCGTTAAGCGTCTGCCTTCCGCTCAGGTCACGATCCCAGGGTCCTGGGATCGAACCCGCATCGGGCTCCCTGCTCAGTGGGAAGCCTGCTTCTCCCTCTCCCACTCCCCCTGCTTGTGTTCCCTCTCTCGCTGTGTCTCTCTCTGTCAAAATAAATAAATAAAATCTTTAAAAATAAAAAAAGATTTTTGTCACGTATCATTCTTACATCAATCTGCCATTAACACTGAAGATGTGCTACAGACAGAGGGTTTTGCACATGCATAGAAGAATTCTCACCCTGGCACCAGTGCCCAACCCTGGTGAGCTGCCCCCCTCGGTGGCTGACAGCATCCCCTGGGTGCCCATGGAAGGCTTCCATTTCTCTCCACAGGGGACAGCTCCAACGTCTATGGCCATCGGCCCAAATGTATTGCACATGAGTGTTTCTCAAACTTTTGTGTATATAAGCATAACCTGGAATCACACAGCAAAAAGAAATGGGCTGAGGTTGTTTACCATCTTTAGGATAAAAATCAAACTTCTCTCTGGGGCCTACAAGGCCCTGCTAATCGGTCACTTTCTATTTCTCTGCCACCTCCAGCGACCAAACTAATCCCCAACTACAACAACTTACAGTGGTCTTCTTTCTACTTCAAGTAAGCTGTGTTTATCTGTATCAGGGCTGGAGCATGTGCTTTTCTCCGCTACCTGAAATGCCCTGAGCCTACTCCTTACACAAACGGCTCTTTCTCATCACTGGGTCTTAGGGGCAAAGGCCACTTCACGAAGGCTGTCCTGCCTACCTACTTAGGCTATATCCCCAGTGACTTTCAGTGATATCATCCTATCTGCTTTCTCCAGAGCTTTTGTCATAATCTATAAACTTTTTTTCTCATTTATTCACTGGTCTTCCTCACTTGAATCTAAGCTCCGCAAGGTAAGGGAACTTCTCTGTTTTATTTATCACTATACTCCAAAAGTTCAGAAAAATGCCTGGCTCATAGCAGGCACTCCAGAAAGATTTACTGGATCAACAAATGAATCAACAATCGAAGAATTCACTCTTCAGCATCCTACAAAAATATAATTGCTAGTGACTGAAAACCCACTATGAGCTGGATATTATTTTAAGTATTTTACAACAGTTATTTCATTTACTTCTATTCTTACAACAAAGTTCCTGGTAGACAATGTTATAGGCTTAATAAGCAGATAAGACAACGGAGGCAGAGTTTTAGGAACTTGCCCAAGATCACACAGTAGCAGGGCCTTGACTCCACAAAGTGGGCGCTCATTAGAACTCTGTATTTTTCTAGCCAATACAGTAATACAAACATTTTGAGTGCCTACCTTGTACTAGACACCCTTCTGACTCAAGCTCGCTGCAAGGTCTTGTAGAGGATACTCAGCCTTTCGGATCTTGAGCTTCCTGCTTCACACAGGGAAAGCTAAGGCACCCCACAACAAATGGGCAGACAACGCAAGTGAGCAAAACAGGCCACGTGTGAGGAACAGGGAGCAAGGCACAAGGTCGCAAGCTGGAAGACCAGCAGTTTTTCAGCTAAAGAGGGCAGACAGTGCCCTCCACAAGCCAACTGTTGCCAGAGGGGAACATAAGCCCAGGGCTTCAAGAGCTTTCAATTGTATGTACGAAGGCAGTGATCTAGGTTACTGTTCTGTGAAATTTCATAATTTTTCAAAGACAGCAGCTAATCTTTTAACAGCACCCACGAAAGAAAGAAAGAGAGGTGGGAGAAGGGGGCAGAGAACAAACCTGCAAGTCCTACAGTAAATGACTGCTGAAGTCATGCCATGTCTGTGATTCTAGAGGGATTCAGAAGCACAGGGAAGCCATACAACTGAACACAGAAAAACAGAGTAGGTATCTGGATAGGTAAGGGCTTTGTAGAGGAATTATCCTGAGCAAGTTTTAGAAGGAACTGGAAGGTGCAGTGGAAAACGCACTTCACAAAACCAGAATGTTGTATTCAGAGGCTTGGAGGTGGGGACGAGGAGGCAAGTCACCCCGAGAAACAGCAGTGAGGAGGGAGGGCTGATGGGAGAGTTCATGTAGCTTTCCTTTTCATTCATGCTCGGAGAAGCTGCAGGTTTCCAGCTAAGACACACAGGCTGGGCAAACAATGCTCTAAGGGTAGATCATTAGTGTTGTCTTGCTTGATTTCCTAAAACGTGAAAGTTACCAGGCATATATGAGAATAAAAAACCATGATGCCCCTGGGTGGCTCAGTCAGTTGGGAATCGAACTCTTGATCTCAGCTCAGGTCTTGATCTCAGGGTTTTAAGTTTGGACCCCCACTGGGCATGGAGGCTACTTAAAAAAATAAATAAATAAATAAATAACAAATAAAAACAAAAACAAAAAAATAACCACCATTACGGGTTGTGGAATAATTTCTGTTTTTGTTTGTATATGTTTTAAGAGTCCAACAGACCCGGAACTGAATTCTATCTCCACCAAGCTCTATAATTCTAACCAAACTACTATACAAATAATTCATACTGTAGTTTTTATATGTATTTGCAGTATATATACTATATAAATACACACAGTGTAATTCATACGTATACGTAAAACATATATATACCTTTATATACTATAAAATACGAACTCTGTAAGTCTAACCAAAATACTATGTAAACAATATATACTGTAGTTTTTATATGTATTTAGAGTATATATACTATAAAGTACATACTATATACACATATGCACACTACAGTACATAAACATACATATATATGATACAAGCTCTATAACTCTAACCAAACTCTGAACTCCAGAAATTAAAAAATATAGCCACTGAAATAAAAAAAAATCTAAAAAAAAAGAAGAAGAAGAAAAGACAGCCAAAAAAATTACCCAGAAAACCACCTGGAGGCAAAAACGGTCTACCTAGAATTGTATACTCAGAAAAAAAAATACCTTTCAAAAATGAGGATGAAATAAAGATCTTCTCAGACAAACAGAAGTTCATCACCTCTCTACAGGGACATTCAGAAAGATGTATTTCAGGCCAAAAGAAAATTATTTCTCTGACTTAAGAAGAATGGGGGGCCACAATAATGAACTTGTATTTCAGGCCAAAAGAAAACGATTTCTCTGACTTAAAAAGAAAGCGGCGGGGGGGGGGGGGGGGAACCACAAAAATGCATCAAAATGATGTGCATGTCTCAAAAATAAAAATAACATTTCTTACATCAAAAGTCTGGCCACACATCACATGCCCCCAAGCCCAGCTCACTTATTTACACGGTGGCACTCTCAATCACCAAGGCCTTGCTCTGCAAACCTGAGTGTGCAACCAGGACACCAGCTTGAAATGCATATTCCTGCCCCCACGCCCAGTCCAGAGAGTCAGGTCCCAGGAATCTGCGTTTCGGCCAGATACCCCCCAGGTAATCCGGATGAAAGTGGGTCCTTGCCACGCTCTCCACCACTTTAGGGCCAAGAATTCAGGGAGCCAGGGCTCAGCTCCAGCAGGTCACGGCTAACACACAGCAGGACTTTGTTGTCTTCCCCTTCACTGGAGCCCCAGAAGAGTACCTTGGCCCCGGGGGTCAGTAGCAACCCTGCCTCAACCCTACTAATCAGGAACTGCAATAAATTAAAAGCCCATTAAAGTATTTTAGAGAAAAGCCTAGAAGTGCTGAAACATTAATTGTGCCATATTCAATCTGTTTTCCTAGAGATTCAAAAAACCAGATTACCATCTTGGGGGTCATTAGAAAGAATGAAGCTTGCTCCCTTTCCATTTACATATTTAAAAATATGCATATATTCTTGCAGTGGCTGCCATCCAGACTCCCCAGTTCCCGTGGCCATGCCACAGTCTAACCATGGAGAAAGAAGCCCAGGATGCCACGGGGTCCTGCCTCATTTTGTTTTGTTTTTTAAAGAGGAACCAAAGCCCAGGGCCTGTGGTTGCAAAACAGCTCCAGGAAAACAGGTAGAGACAGCCACAAAACAACTGTGATGTTTACTTGTTTTGTTCTCCCCTGTTTATTTTTCCCTGAAGCAATCCTTGCTCGGTACAAAAGTCTGCAGGGAGCTGGAGAGAGCAGCTGTGGTTCCCTGAGGCCAAGACCTAGCAATCAAGTTGTTTACCAAACACTGCCAGGCACCGGGAAAACAACAAGCTCGCAGGCTGCATTTGCATCTGCTTCTCAAAAACAACCTCTGAAAGTCTAGGGCCTGGCCTGGTACTTCCTTGTATGGCTGAGGGCAACTTGGAAATTAAAGGCATGAACTGCCTTAGGTATTAGCACCCGGCGGCCCAACTGTAATGCATTATTCCATTTCTCTGGCATCCTAAGAAACATCCTAAAAAAGGAGCGCTGGAAGTCTGGGAAGTGCAAAGCAGTGGGTTGACACAGACAACAAGCTCCTGCAAGGCATTTCCAAGCAAGCTCACAGTGGCCATCTCAGCGAACTGCCATCATTTGCTGATCATCCAAAACCGCCAGAGATCCAGCAGTGGTTCTCCATCTTGAACAAGCACTGGAATCCCCAGGAGGGCTAATAAAATACAGATGGCTGGGTCCTTCCATGGACGTGCCTAATTGAGTAGGCCCAGGGTAGGGCCTGAGAATTTCCAGAAAGCTCCCAAGGGAAGCTGGTGCTATTGGTGTCCACCACACTTCCAGTACCGCTCCTTTAGAGTCAGATGCCTCCTGGCCAGCCTGAAGACGTGGGAACTGATTCGCCACCCTAACCTCTCCCATGGGTTATCTGAGTGAATATGGCAGTGTCGAGCCCAAAGAAGTTCACAGAACAAAATGCAGTGCATGGTTTTCCATGTGCCTCTCCAGATCCTTTGCCCAATATCCCCCCACCCTGCTCTGTGCCCTGGAAGGCTGCCCTGTGTGGACAACATCAATAGGTACCCTTGCCCTCTGGCTTCCAGCTGATTACACCCAGTGGAGGTCTCATCTTCAGTTGATGGAGAAGATGGGGCATTTACTGCCGGGCTTCCTTCCCTCCAGGGAAATGCAAGCTGACTGAGTCCCTCTATGAAAGGTCACAGCTCCCACCAGGCAGACCTCTCCATAAAGATATAGTCTCCACAATCCAGTAACCACTACCTGTCCTTCCCAGTCCTTCCAGGCCCGGAAGAGGTAAAAGCCACCCTTTTCCCATGGGGATCCTGACACAAAACTCAAATTCAACACTGGATTCCCCCCTGGTTTTTGAACGCTAAATCTGGAATTTTATATAGCCACATAACGTAAACATTCATGGATATATGTACAGACACACATACATACAAAAATACATATGTACCTATAAATGTACACACATACACAAGTGTACACATGAATGTACACACCCATAAATGTATGTATTTAAAGACTTTGTAATGTAGTTAGATTGGTCAGAAGACCCGGGAGCCCCAAGGCCAAGGCCAACTTGGGCGGTTCACAAGGATGTTCCTTCAGGTCCCGTGTGTCATAGGAAGAGCAGGCCCACTTTGTCTCACCAGTTACACAACCTGATGGGAAGGAGAGCATTTGTGAGAGCTTCAATCCTTCTCTAATTTATTATCTTAGTTTCTTTTGTTGCAAATGGCACCAAAATAGAAAGGGAACAGAAGTGGGTGGAGCAGGCTCCATCGTCAACTCCCATGAATAACTTTCTGACAATGCTGAACCCAGTTCAAAAAGCACACTGGCTGCAAAAAAAAAAAAAAAAAAGGTGTGTGTTGTCAGCTCACAAATAAAATGCCAATCTGCCTCAATTAATAAAGCTCAGAAAAGAAGAACAAATAATACTTAGGTTTTTAAAATAATAATCACCTCAAGTTACCCTAAAGAAGCTTCTGTCAGAAGAGCTAAGTTCTAAAGTTCTAGTAAAAATGGTCAACCAAATTTAACCAAACGTTGGGTCAACTACACCAACATTCTTGGCTTCAGCGAGCCCACCTGATTTCACTTCAATTGAATTCTCTAGAGCTAACCACTATTCTCTTGCTTAACTTTCACTAGCAAGATTTCTTTCAACTCATCAGAGGACTTGTTGGTATCTATGCTCAAAAACAAGTTTTTAAGTAAACCCATTAGATTAATTAGAACGCATGGGGAATATGGTTTCCATGTAATTACTTTTCTAGTTAAACCTTCTGTGTTTGCTTGTTTATTGTTCTTTCTTCACTAAAAATCTTAACGATCCATTTAAAACCTGGAGGATTGTCTTCCTGTGGCTTCTGTCTGTCCCCTCTCGCTGTCTCCCCAATAAGCAGCCTAGCTTATGCCTGAACCCTGCCATGGAAGATGAGTGACTTCTGGAACCCCCTCTTCAAGGATAAGAGGCACCTTAAGTATCTTGCTACCTTCTGGCAACCCCAGAATCCCCTTTCTATAGTGGAGAAACTCCACTCATCCTTCACCGTGGCTCCAATGCTCACCTCTTCCCACCGCCCTCCATTACCAACATCATGAAAAATCTAGAAACTTTCCTTTTTCCTTAAAGATGCCCTTTTCATCTTTTCCAGAAGCCATCTACTCAACATCCCGTGACTTCAGGCAACCAATTCCCTTTCTTAGAACCAAGGTATTGCTCTCCTAACAATCCACATTGCCCATCATCTACCTCCAAAGAAAAAGCCATCATCCCTCTCCACTATGATTCCTTCATCCTTCAAAAACTTTTTTTTTTTAATTAGAGAGAGAGCATGCAAAAGCACGCATGCCAGCGGGGTGGGGGAGGTGCAGAGGGAGACAAAGAGAGAGAATCTTAAGCAGGCTCCACGCCTAGCGTGGAGCTCAATGTGGGGCTGGATCTCACAACCCTGAGATCATGACCTGAGCTAAAACCAAAAGTTGGATGCTTAACCAACTGAGCCACCCAGCCGCCCCAAAACCCTTCTTCTGGTGATCACATGAGAGGGAACCATTGTTCCCAGCCCAGCCATATGGCCTTTAATTCTAAGTGTCAAGGACACTCTTCCATACCTTTTCAGGTATTTTAGTATCTGGTTCACAATTTCTGTCTAGATCCTTCCAATGTGGCCACTTCTATCAACCTCAATAGTCATGAAGATGGTCCTTCCAACAGCCTGGCCAATGCTTACATAAGGCCTGATACAAACAAGGCACTCAAAAACAAACAAACAAACAAACAAAACACTTTTGAATGAGTGAATACACATCTGGTTATCTTAACTTCCTTACCCCGAAAGCTTCCAAGCCCTTTGAGAAAGAGTACAGTGCAGGAGCTTTAAACATGGGTTGTGGAACAGACTGCATCTGTCCCATGCTAGCTATGCCACTTACCAGCTGCAACTCTGGTCAAGTTATACCTGAAAATTGAGAGAGTATTTGCCCATATTCAATAAGGGCTCATTAAGTGCTAATGAACCACTACCACTTCCTCTATACTTGAGGGCATGGCGAACACTTGGATCTCACCATCCTTTAGAAACTGTTCCACCTCTAAGACCTCCAGTGCTGAAATTCAGTAACAATTTCCCACTGAGCCACCTCTCACTGGGTCATTTCTCCTGAACTTGCTCCTGGACTGTACTGAGGCAAGCCGCCACCACGTCAAGTCTAAAACTCCTCACCATCTAACATTCCCTTTCTGAAGTTCCTCTCTTTTACATCATCTAAGGCTCACTCCATAGCACTCAGTACCCCAAAATGCCCTGCATCACTCAGGATGCCCTTATCTTTTCTACCAACTTTTTATTCAAGCTATTTGGTTCCTTTTCCAGAATAAGCGGGATGAGGCAGGGGCTGGGTGTGATTGATGTTTTATATCCTCAATGCCTACACTACAGTGTCTGGGACAGAAGGTTGGGACATGCGGTGTTAATCTGGGGCCCCTTCAGGGAGCCAGGAAGACTCCCCATAAGCCTACTTGGCACCCAATCTGTGACAAGTTTCCACTTAAGAACCATGGGAACTCCAGGTTCAATTTCACCAACACCTTCCACTCAATGGCTCAAAAGACTAACCTTCCATTCCCACTGGCAAGTTAGGCTAAGCTAAGTGGCCAGGGCTTGTACAAGGTGGGCCTTCTGCTGGTAGGGCAAACGGCATCTCTGTCCCTGAGGCCCAGGGGAGCCTCAGTAGGTCCCTGGAAGAACAGTCAAGTGAACAGAGAGCTGAGTGCCATCTGGGCTCTTTATAAGGCTTTTGTGGTAAACATGTTTACTTTCTTTTCATTGGCTGGGCTTATCACGATCAAGTATTTTGTTTTGAGTCTTGCTCTATAAATATGTTTACTTTGAGGGGAGAGTTTTTTTGATAGCTAGCACACTTGTTTTTCACACTTTTAAACTCAAAACATATTTTTGACAATCCATGGTAAACAACTCAAGGTGATAAACAAATTATATTATTTCACCTTAACCAGAGACATGATCCCCATGTATCTGTTCAAAAGCTTGAGATGCACTGTGGGTAAGCAAAGCCTCTTTACTGGATGAGAATAAAAATCACATTCATAGGGATGATGTTACTAACAAGAAAAAACTACAATGGCAGGTCCCGTATAAGGAGGAAGCAGCAAACGCAAGCCTGCCATGGGAAGCTACTCCTGAGGACACCAGAGCTTGTCTTCCTAATAGGATCTATATTTCCTGTGGAAAGTTAAGGTTAAATAATCAGCATACATAACTAATATGGGGAGGGGGTATAAAATAACTTTCCAAAGAATGAAGAAACCAAGTAGGTCACAGGATCAACTGCAATTCTTCTGAGACTTGTTCTCTGGGATGACTTTTGCCTGCTTCACAATTAAGAAAAAGGTAGCAGCTTGAACTATAAAAAGGAAACGTCCTCCATTATTGGAAAAGAGAAAAAAAATAACAAGAGTTAAGGGAGGAAAAAAGAAAATATTTTTTGAGAAAACCAACGGTCCTGAAGAAGGATTTTAAAGTGCTGTTTACAAGAGTCACTCTGTGGGATGAAACATCAAGTTCCACTGCAGTTGAGCCAAATCTCTCTTCTAGAGAATTCTGTGTCCCCATATTCCAACTAGAAACAAAAGCCATCTTACCACAGGCCTTTGAGGTTAATTACAAATTACTTAAAGGAATAAAAACAAAGAGGCCAAATTCTTTGTTAAAATAAATAATATCCCACATACCCTCAAATCTTCTTCTAAATTCATGCCCAAGTTAAAGAAGTTAAAAAAACAATGACAGAACCATCAAGGTTGTGGTACCATAATAAGATAAACATCCTCATTTACTAAGCATGATTATTTCATCATGTATGGTGCTACAGGGGAGGATGACATTAGAACACAGAGTGACCCCATATGGCACCTCATCCACCCAAGACGGATGATGTATGCAACACAGAGAAACAGAGAACACGCACACTGAACAGACTTCCAAGGTTATAACATGCTTCAGGGATACATCAGACAGGGTGTCAGGAGAGGGCCAGGAGGGCACTGTGAGGCAACGACCACCCCTGACACTCAGATCATCTCTCCAACCCAGGTCAGGGAACCAAAATAAACAGCTTCTCGGGTAGTTTTAGCAGAAGGACAACAAGGCCCAGGAGGGTGGCTTCTGCATGATGAATTAGTAGGAAGATCAAACTCTGTCCCAGCTTGGCCACCAACTGTTGGACACCTTTTGCAAGTCGGTGAGTTTCTCAGAGCCTGGGTTTCCCTTCCTGTAAATTAACGGCAGTGAATCCTACCTTTTTGAACAATACCATGTCACAATTCTATACCTCGGCCTCAGATCAAAAACACCACGTCAGGGGATAACCGACAACTCCAGGCTTCAAAAATCAAATCCATACAATAGTTGGAGTGCTTTCGAACAACCCACAAAGGCATCCAAGTTCCCACAACTTAGGAGCAGAAATGAAATGTTGAGTTAATGTGACGTTGGCCAGTGACTAGTCATCAAGCATACTTCAGCTTTTAGTTGTCTGAGCAGACGGCTGACTCAGCGGGGATACGGTTACCCAGCCAGCCACGTCCATCTGACCCACTGCCTCAAAAAAATTTGTCTTCAATCTTAAAAACCAAAAAAGTTAAATGACTAATGAAATGACTGAAGAACTTCCAGACAATTCTCACAGTTTCAAAAACACACATACACACACACACACACACACACAGAACTAATCAGGATGGTAAGTATATAAGAAAACAACCAGACTCAGAGCTGTCCAACATCCGATGGCCACATTTCCTTTCGAGAAAGAAGTGCACATTCCAGGGTGTGGAATGACGTGGTTTGGAAAAGCCTCAGGAGAGCAGAAGAACTGATGATTAGGACCAAATCATCAAGGAAAAGTGTCAGAGTGTCAAAGTGGTGAAATGTCTGTTGTAAATACAAGAAAAGAAAGAACACACTGGCCTTTCACCCTGGTGGCTCGACAGACTGGGAAGCCTTTGGATATTCTCCGGAGGACATCCATTTCTAAGACCAGCCAACGTGTATGGAGCCTTGACTGCATACCCAGCACTCAGTACTGAGCATTTGTGCCCAAAGTCTTGTAAGTCTTACAACAGCGGCACAAGTAAGTGCTATTATCTTATGGATGAGGACACTGAGGCTCAGAGAAGATGCATCCTTTCCCCAAAGCCACAGTTAGTAAGTGGTAGAGCTGTGTGTCTCTCAAAGCCATGTCTCCTCCCTTAATGGTACCCAATTAGAGTACCACTCTTCCAACAGCTCAAATGGGAAATGTGAGCACATTTGAAACAGCTCCCAAGATAAAGCCCAAATGGAATACAAGGGTTAGAATCCTACTGGGAGTCCCTACACGTTAAGCCCCTTGGCTTCCTGCTTGCAGTCAGGCAAATCCCAGGAAGGAGGAGAGCCTGGACCAAGCGAGGCCTGGAAGCTGCATGGCATGTCCCCACTGAGACTGGAGACGAAGAAGAGAGGGGTTTAGGTGGGCCATCGAGGCACCCATCTGGTCCTTCCACCACCTGTGCAAAAGGGATTCTTTCTAGTGCTCTCTTGGTCTCCTGTCTGTTCTCTCATTTCCTTCTGACTCACAAACCTGGGCACTGTCCCCACCTTCCTTCCCTAGCCCTTCCCTTCCAGAGAAGGCACCTGTCTAAAGTCTATGGGATAAGACTCCTCGAGGGAAATTCAAACATTTATTGAGCCCCACTCTGCTTAACTGTGCTACACATGTTTGGAGGTTGAGAGGAGGGATATCCAGGCACAGTTGTCTTCCCAGCATGAGAAGTTCAATAACAATACATGATTTAAATGAGAGTTGTGTCAAAGAGAGTACACAATTAATGGTTAGCTGAATTCTACAGGCAATAATTGCTACAAAGTTCAAAAGCTGAGAGAAATCACTTCCAACAAATACATCCCAGGTTGCAAACTCCCCCTGGAGTTCTAGTTCCCGGTCTGCTTTGGCCCACAGCATCAGAATCTGGCTGCCCGGGGTCCAATTCTGGCTGTGACATTCATGGACCGAGTTATTCAAGCTCTCTGGGCCTCAGTTTCCTTAGCAGGAAACTGGGGGTGATGACAGTTCCTATGTCACGGGGTGGTTTGAGGATTAAGTGGAATAATGCATGTAAGCCTTAAAACAGGGTAAGTGGTGTTATCACATCTCTTGGCAGATCTCCAGCCCCAGTTTCCATGGCCCCGTAGGTACCATCTGAATATTCACATTCTCCACAGTGGCTCTTCCTCCCTCCTTCCCTGTGACTGTCAAAGCCCCGCCTTCTACTCCAATGAGCTAGAAACGCTGTGGGGTTCCCCCCAACACCAGCCAGCGACCATGTTCACCTCCCATTTGGTTTCCACGCCAGGTCTTGTGTCCATCTCCATTTCTAATACCCCAGGACAAGAAGAGGAACCTGAGAGTCTGAGCACCTGGGTTCAACTCCCAGCTCTGCCAGAGTAACCTAATTTGTGATTTGGGACAAATCACATAAGTTCTCGAAACCTCTGTTTCTACATCTATAAAATGGAGCTAAAAAGACTCCCCAAGTGTCCCTGCCCCAAAGCTCTGCTGTCAAGATTAAATTACACAGGTTGAAAGCATGCATCCAACACCTGGCCCACGGTGAGGGCTCACTATGTGACAGCTGATGTTCTCACCTTTGTTTGGACCACACAATTAATTGAACATCAGCGCCTAAACGGTCTCTCCTCTCTCAATTCCTAGAGCCACTGCTCATCCTTTATGATGCCAGATTTGAGTCAGTGACCCACAGGGCATAATTATGCCCCATTTTTCTTTTATGTCCATCAATCTAATATTACATCAAAAACTCACAAATAGAAATAAGTCAAGGAGGTGAAAAGTACAGCACAGGGAATTTAAAAAAAAAAAAAAGAGAAAAGAAAGAAATGGGCACTCTCATGCACAGCTGGGTTCAGGGTAAGCGATCACAACCTTCGCAGGGGATGATCTGGTACTGCTTCAAACAGCCTTAAAACCATGCCATTCCTGTCCATCTCCTAGTCTTTGGAATTGATATTAATGAAACAGTAACCACTGGGGAAAATTCAGTGACAAGGTTGCAAAGAAACACAACATAGCATTGCCGACGGTGCATAAAAGCTGGGGAAGATAAATGTCCAGTGAAAATCAAGCACAACAGGGACTCATACTGATGAAATACTACGCAGACATTAAGAAGGGCTGTAAAAATAGACAAGGACATAGAAGGAAACATGATCCCCAGTCATACCTGCTCACCAAATGTTTGTTGAATGATATGTTGCTAAGTAACAAAGACGTGTTACAAAAATGGATTCTTTTTAAAGTTATGGTTTGTATATTTATCGTGTGCCACTTGCTACCAAAGAGTACATTACATACACTGGGCTACTGTAAACCCCAATGAAGTAAGTTTTATCTGTTTATTATCCCATCTTAAGGACAAAAAGAAATTAAATAACTTGTTCAAAGTCATGCAGCTAGTAAGTGAATGCTATGATTTAAACCCAAGTCTTATTCCAAAGTCCTTGCTCTTTTCTAACTAATGTTGCTGCTCGTGAAAATATTAATATATTTACAGTCACAGGAAGTATATTTCCAAGTAAAAAGACTACAAAGGCAGACAGAAAAGCACTAGCAGTAATTCTCATTAGGAGATGGGACTATAGATAAGTTTTATTTATTTTTGCTTTGGATTGGTTTTAAAATGTTTTACATTTATCATAAATTGCTTTTGTAATACAGGAAAAACGGAGAAAGATTTTCCTATTTTCAAAACCCAAACGTTAGACATCCTCTTTTCCTTCCTTGTGACAGATGCCACGCTGGGCAAGTCCCAGGCCTGTTGGGGAGGCAGTGGTGAGGGGTTCAGGGGCTAGGGTCAGATCCCCAGGGTGTGGACCCATCAGAAGCTCTGGGAAAACTGCTCCAGGCTGCTTCGGGAAGAAACAGGCAGTAGGTACAGGGCTTACTGAGATCAGGCTCACACACACCAAGTACCCTGTAATAGTCCTGATGATTATTATTACTAGTGACATCTTCACCCCACTCGATGCACTTTACCGCCTCTCTCTGGAAGTTTGGTCCCTTCCCAGACTGGAGGTAGTGTGCCCCAGTATCTTTTAATTCATAATCATAATAGATCCGACAAATACCCCTCCTTGGCCCCCAATCTCCCAAAGCTGGCAAAGCAACAACGTGGACAGGCCTACAGCAGGACTATCTGGCTTTGAGCCCCAGCTCCTATCCTGCTGACTATGAAATTCCGCAGATGTCTTCTTGCCTCAGTTTCCTTAAAAGTGGTGATAATAGGGCGCCTGGGTGGCTCAGTTGGTTAAGCGACTGCCTTCGGCTCAGGTCATGATCCTGGAGTCCCGGGATCGAGTCCCGCATCGGGCTCCCTGCTCGGCAGGGAGCCTGCTTCTCCCTCTGACCCTCCTCCCTCTCATGCTCTCTGTCTCTCATTCTCTCTGTCTCAAATAAATAAATAAAATCTTTAAAAAAAAAAAAGTGGTGATAATAATCCTACCTCATAAGATTGTGGTAGGAACTGAAAGAGATAATGTCCATAAGACCCTCGCCCTGTGACCAGCCTAGGGCAATAAATGCTCGCCGTGTTATGGCTTTGGCATCCACTAATGCCACTCTGCTCACCGCGTGGATCTGGTCAATCTTACAGCTTTTCTTCCCACTAAAGGTTTTCTGACCACTCTTTTCCATGCTTAAACATCATATATTATATGGAAAAGACTTTTCCAAATGACACATGCCCTCCTGTAGATTCTGATTTGCTTGGGTATTCATCTGCTCAGATGCCGTCACCAAGTATCACAGATTTGATGGTTTATAGGACAGACCTTTGTTTTCTCTTAGCTCTAGAGGCTGGAAGTCTGAGATCAAGGTGTTAGCTGAGTTGGTTTCTTCTGAGGCGCCTCTCTTTGGCTTATAAGATTTTACTTATTTATTTGACAGAGAGAGACACACACAGAGAGGGAACACAAGCCAGGGGAGTAGGAGAGGGAGAAGCAGGCTTCCCGCGGAGCAGGAAGCCTGATGCAGGGCTCGATCCCAGGACCCCGGGATCATGACTTGAGCTGAAGGCAGACGCTTAACGAACTGACCCACCCAGGAGCCCCTCTCTTTGGCTTATAGATGGCCATCTCCTCCCTGTCCTAATCTCATTTCCTTCAGAGGACACCACTCGCACAGGATTATGGCCAACCTTAATCATCTCATTTTACTTTAATTAACACCATAAACACCCTAATTCCAGATAGAGTCACATTCTGAGATACTGGGGGTTAGGATGTCAACATATGAATCTGAGGGGGAGGGGGGACACAATTCATCCCATAACAACTCCCCATGTCCTGGAAAAACAGGAGTGAACATCAAATTGGGACTCAGCTGATCTTGTGCCTTGGTGATCTGAGTGGGTATAGTTCCTGTGGAAGACGCAAGCACACAGATGCAGCAATGTGGCAGGGTCTCCTCCCACACACCCATGCGTCCCTTCTCCGCAGGGTTATAGATCCCCACCCTACTCCTCCCAGACGCTAGATCTACTCAGCAGGCCAGTGCCTACTGAGTGAAACACGCAACAGAGCTGTGGCCAATCAGGTCAGCAGATCCAGCAACTGCTCACATTTATGTTTCTCAAAAGACAGGATGGAAAGTGTTCATTCCTGGCATGGACTCCCCAGTCTGGCCTCATGAAATAAACATAAATCACAGTTGAAATTCATTTTTAAAAATCAGTACATACTTCATTAAAACAAATTTTTAAAAAACACACACAAAAATGGGAGTTTCTTGAACCACAGCATATAATTTACAGAGTGCAAATATCTAAGATACATGTGCTAAATTTAAAGAAACAACTATTATTAAACACCCCATTATGTAAGGCAGTGAAATATATTTGCACTCTGTACATCCGTTATAATATTTCAACTGAGCCTCACAATGTTTGGCAGTTCTTTCCTTCGGTGATAATAAAAGGCTTTTCTTTCCATTAAATATCTAAATTAAGTCAAATAGTGTATGTTAAATAAGCCCATAAGTCCCTTTGTATGATGCAATGCAGTCTTGAAATGCTTATCTACTGAGCATTCTGACTTAAAGGCTGGCGGTTTATGTCCCCTACAGAGCCCCGGGACCCTGCTGGCTTGGCCAGACTGTGAAAATAAGCTTCAAATGACCAAACGCAACTGCAACTTTAAAAGTAGGAACCAGACCAGACACAACAAACCACAGAGTAGTCGCCTCACTTGTCATAATTCATGTGTGTGGAATTCAACTGTAAAAGCATTCACAGAGCGCTAACTTTCCTTCACTGGGGCATTCCGTGTGGAATGTCAGATTTTGAAAAGCTGCTGATAAGTCACTCGCGATTACAAGTCTACAAGTTGTAGCACTAATCAAAAAAATATTTATCCCAACCCCAAAACAGCCTTGTCTGTGCCATCCAGTCCTAAACAATGCAGGCAAGTGCCAATGTTTTTAAATCAGCAGATTATAAAAATATGTACTCTATTAGTGGCCCTGCATTAACATCAGGCTTCTTTCTGAGTGTTTCTTGTAACTTCCATTTGTACAATATTCTCCATCTTGATGGCCTACATAATGATCACTTACAGCAAATCTTTTTTTTGAAAAACAATTTCATCATGGTTCAATGACTCAAAAATATAATTCTTACAGATTTTTAAAAGAGAGACTTGAATGGATAAATATATACATGTGTAGATTTCAAAGCTCTGCGTGTATATATAAATAAAAGCGCATGAAAATGTAATAATCCAATTAGCACATCTTTTTTGGAAACTAAATTAATCTTAACAAAACTGGCCTAAGCCGCAGGTAGGAATCGGAGGAAACGCCAGCCGTGATGGTGCTCATAATAGCTTCATTAATTCAACACTTACTATGTGCCAAGTGCAGTGTCTGGCCCTTGACATACATTTTTCTCGTTTGGCTTCTCACAACAAATCTCCAACGTAGGAACGTATCTTTTACAAAGAAGGCAACTGTGGCTCAGAGATGTTCAGTAATGTGCTCAAGGTCACATACTAATTAAGTAAAGAACCAGGATTTGAATCTAGTTCAGACTGTGCTATACTGCCTCCCAGTGGTGCCTTAGAGACAGGATATAGGTCCTGGCTAAAGGCAGGGTCACATACCTGGCCCCTACATGGCCTTTTTTCTTGGCTAGGGATGCACAGCACAGTCTAGGCCCTCTCTCAAGAAAAGAACCAAGAGAAGACACACCCTACAAGCAAAGCAGAATGCCAAAAGAGCTACATCCTGCTTCTACCAGAGGCACGGAGAGGAAGAAATCCCCAGCAGAAAAGGAATCCCTAACCTTCCCCAACTATTACCTTTTTACTTCGTTACATCATATGAATCATATGAATGTTCGTGGAGAGTCTCGTTTGCCCCTGTTGATAAACACTCAAGGAGCACATATTTAAGACAGAAAAGCAATAGCAGTCTTCTTCTTTCCAGAGCGCAATCCAGCTTTTTCCTGGGTGATAAAAGATGGATAAATGGATGAGAGAGGCAAAAGCACTGCATTACCCATTTTCTGAATGCCTCTTCAAACAGGAGCTGCTCCCTGCTCAGTAGAGCGGAAAGAGAACGGGACGGGGAGTCAGCCAAGTCGGATTCCAGTTTCCACTCTGCCCCACATCCGGGTACCCTCACCTCCTCCCACAGTGAGGGGTGAGAAAGACAATCTCCAAGTCTGCATTCATCACAGGCTTTCTCGGACTCTGACAGCTTCCTCTGAGTGCATGCAACCAGCACCCCAGCCCTGCAAAGCTCAAGAGCTAACAGCTAATACCAAGAAAACATCACCTCCAAGAGCTAAACTGAGCACCTCCTTAACAGGGATCACATGGGATTAGCAGCGCAAAGGAGGATCCCTGAATAACCAGTAGGTGAGTTTTAGGGTGATATGAAAACAATCTGCACGGGCAGAGGTTACCAGGCATTTCCAGCTTCCCCAGGCTCCCGGCCCAACTCAAATTTCTCCCTTCAACTCCAGTCCTGGTTACCTATCTGCCTCCATGACACGTCCTCTGGGATGTCTAGATACCCCAGAAGCAACCCATCCAGAACTTGATCTTCCCGGAAACAGCCTTCACACACATCTTGATCCTTCCCCATCACAACTGACGGCAACTGTAACCCTTCCAATCACGCTCAGGCCAATGGTCTCTAAGTCAATCTTGTCTCCTATCTTTCTCTCAAGTCCTGCATCGATTCCGTTAGGAAAGCCCGTGGAACCTGCCTTCAAAATAGATCTAAAATCTAACCACTGCTCCCTACCTTCGATACCAACCTCCTGATCATGGCCACCAGCACCTCCCCCCTGGATTATACAGCCTTCCTCACTGTTCTCCCTGCCTCTCTCTTCACCTCCGCCCCCACCCAGAGTCTATTCTCAACACGGCAGCAAGGATCTTGTTAAAATCTGCATCAGGGGCCAATACCTCCAGTACCACCAGGACACTCGGGTACAAGGCAAATCCTTTACTGGTGAGCACCCAGCTAGCTCTCAGAGTCCATCTCTCACCGTACTCCTCCTGGTTCACTCCCCCAGTCACATCAGCCTCCTAACTGTCCCCCAGTCTTGCAGGGCATGCCCTGCACCAAAGGGCCTTTGCATTAAAGGTTCCCTCTGCCTGCAGTGTTCTATAGGACTGACTCCCTTACCTCCTTTCAAGTCTTTGCTCAAATAGCATCTTCAAAGAGACCTACCTGGCCACACAATCTAAAAGTACAACACAACACCCTCCTATCCCGCAACACTGTGAAACCCTGCTTTTTCTTCCCCGCACGCACTTTCTGCCATGCTACACGATGTACTTCGAACATCTCTCTGTTTCCATCCCCGTCGCTCTCCAGAATATGAGTATCCGCAGGGGTGAGCATTTGTTTTGTCGTGAGCATTTGTATTCCACATCCCTAGAACCGTGGCAGGCACAAAACAGGCACGTAGTACCTGCTGAATGAACGACTGGATGGGTGAAGGACTCCAGGGGAGGGGTACTCTGAGCAGACGGTCTTCCCTGCCGGTCAGGGTGTGTTGCCTTTGCCTCCCAGATGCAAGAAAGAAAAACAGACGTGTCTACACTCCCCAAAGACGTGGCACAGATACCATGGTGCTGCGTCCTGCACATGGCGGGCACCCAGGCAAGGGGGCTCCACTCTCGCACCTGGGGCGCAGTCATGGCCCCTGAATTCACTTCACTGGCTCTGCTCCCAGTAAGGGGCTAACGGGCAGCCCTCTCACTCTCCCTTCAATGCTCCATTCCACTCGCTAACAAGATGCCCAGCCCTAAGACGAGAAAAACACGGCTCAACCATGCAAAACTGTAATTGAATAAAAATTAATTAGACCCACAGCAGGCAACTTCAAAAGAAAATGTAAAAATTACTATTTTCTCTAGAAGTCAAAATTGTAATTCAACAGCATAAAGATAATCACGCTAAATACACTGAAGTTTTCTTTTAACTCACAAAGTTCAGTTTGTGAATCTGAGGACAAAGCATCATCCCCCTCGGTACAAGCTGGCGACTCTAGACCCTCTCGTAACATCAGGCCTGGGATTCTGCCTTTTGGTTGAATACCCGACCACAACCTTAGTGTCCCTGCCACCTATCCCCGACCTTCTGCATCTCACCAGAACGCTCTGCAGTGTGTGGGTCTGGAGAGCTTCCACGCAGACCAACACGTCCAGTCTTTCCAAACCTTATGCTCCCATTTCCAATGCCATTTTATTTCTGCTTATTGTTTTACACTCAGATGTGATTAAATTCAAAAGAAACATTCAACTAAATGGTATATGCATTTCCCTTTGATCAAAATTTACACAGCAAAAAAATAAATAAATAAAAATTAAAAAAAAAAAACATGTATTTACACAGCTGAGCTCACCACAAGTCATTGGAATCATGCTCGCAGAGTGACAGTCACTTTCAAGCTTTTATTAGTTACTATAATGATCCAAGACAGGGGTCATCAAAATGCCTTTGCCAGAGCCAATCTAACATTACTGCATATTCCCATTGTGAAATTAAAGAAGTGTAGGGAGGAGGAAGGAGAGGAGTGTGGCAGAAAACGTGACTTCTGCTCTGGGAGGCCACAGGAGGGGGAACAGTCACTCAGGTATGAAACACGGAATGCCAATGGGCACTTCCTCTAGGTGCCACCTCGCTCACCTCTGCTGAGTCACCCTAAGGAAAATATTTCTGCTGCTAGGGGAGTGCGACCCCGGGATTGATTACTAAGGAAAATTGCCAGAAAAAAACCACCACTAAAAACAGTCCTCGTCTTTTCAAGGAAGGAACAAGGGGTCAGGATGCTCAGTGTCTCCCATGCTTAGTGACTATTTTGTCTGCCACCAGGAGAACGGATTAGAAGGCTGGCCAGTGCAGTTCACTGGAAATGCCATCACAGATTTTGTTTAGTCAAATGTTCATTAAATACAAACTCATAACACAGACAGGACGACTAAAGCGCAATGGAGATCCTAGAGCAGGTAAAACAACGGCTGTAGAAGACTTAACCACCACACTCACAAAAGGAGAGGACAGTCTTGTATCAACGTCCGCCCTCCTGATTTGATAGGTGTTCACCTAAGAGAACAGCCTTGTAGGAATCAACACTCACTGAAGTACATCATGGCAAAGGTGTCTAAGGTTTCAAACTTGCTCGCACCCGATTCAGAAAAAGGAGGTGCAAACATACAAATTGTGTGCATGTGTGAGAGATAGAGAATCCATCTGAGAGGAAGAAAAGGAGAGAGGTAGGAAGAGAAGAATAAACAAATGGAGCCAAGTATAAACTAGTGAATCTAGCCAAAGGGTGTATGGAAATTCCTTGTATTGTTCTTGCAACTTTTGTACAAGGTAGAAATTATATCAAAATCAAAATGAGCTCATACTTTGCATCCTAATCTCAGTCCTGAAAAATACATATATGTATACCTATATATATATATATTTTTTTTTTTTTTTTGAGAGAGAGAGAGAGATCGAGCATGCATGTGAGCAGGATGGGGGCAGAGGGAGAGGCAGAGAGATAATCTTTAGCAGGTTCCATGCTCAGCATGGAGCCCAATGTGGGGCTCGATCTCACAACCCTGAGATCAGGACCTGAGTCGAAACCAAGAGTCGGATGCTTCACCGTCCTGAGCCACCCAGGCATCCCACCTGAAACATATTATCTTGGTTATTTTCTAGAAAAAATGAAAGAAATTAACCAGAATAAGACACGCTTATCTGTTCATGCATTCTTTTAGTGTCGTAACAAGCATTTGCGAAGTACCTACCCAGGGCCAAGTGTGGCTAACCAGTCAGAGCCAACTGTGTAGCTTTGTTTCACCCTCTGTAGATTTCAAATAGCTGCATTACTGGTATGAGAAAAACATGGCGTTCCAATTTGGAAAGGAGGTCAGCAATACCAGTTAGTGCTGAGAAAATAACCCATTTTTTAATACAGAGCTTTAAGAAATCAGAAAGAATTAAAATGCTATGTTTTACTTTGGCTAAAAATATTAACCTACCCTGAAGGTGGTATAGGAAAGTACACACACACACACATACATTAGACATGGCACTGCAAAATACAGATGACAATCACAATCTGCAAGTCCAAGCCCATAGAGATTCAGGGCGTCAAAGAGAGGGCAATAACCAAACACTTTCAATGATGAAAACGCTGTCTAGTCATGTGTGACATGAGTTAAATAAGTAACAATGCGAGAATGCATTTGTCTACCACCGCCCAGGGGTTTCTTGGGTTTAGCAGCCAAACTGGCAACAGGGATTATATTATCAAGTAGTATCTATACCACTTTATTAACTGTCAGGGAAATGTCTATTATAATAATTGTCATGGAAATGGTGTTTATTTTACTGCCACTGGAACAACTTGCCCCATCAAATCGAGATTTTTTCGTCCAAGCATTCCCAGACAAAGGCCAGCGTTCCATGCACATTGATGGTATCGCTTTGTCTTTCCCTCAAGTCTGACGTTGCTCATATCGGAGAGAAGACAAGGCATTCTCTTTCACAGAGTACTTGCCCTAGGCTGCCTGGTTCAAATTCCAGCTCCTCTACTTAGCCACATTATCTTGAACAAGCTACTTAACCTCTGCAGGCCTCAGTTTCCTCAACTGTAAAATGGGAAAACCACCTCAGTGGATTACCGCAAAGATAAAAAGAAATTACTGGGTAGTGTTTGGAGCCACTGTTACTTGCACGGAATGACTGTTTCATCTTACCCACATGGTTGTCCTCTGGTACACAGGGGACAGTACTGGCTCTCCCCCAGAAATCCACTAGATGCACTGGATGGTACCTCAAAATTTCAAATCCACTCAGTAGCTAGCTATTTAACAAATGGTACAATCATAGTAGAATCATAAATCCTCCCCAGTGAAAAACTCTCAACTTATTCTCCTAATGGAGACCTACTTGGGGAAATCAGAGAGAATCTTACTAGAGAATTTACAGTTGTTTTTTTTTTCTTTTTGCATTTTATCTAAGTATATATATCTCTCAAAGGACTCTAAGAAACTTAATACAGCCAGCTGGACAAGATGATCTCATCAGTTCATGGGCGCAATAAGATTCCCTGACTCCAAATTTCTACCCTTGTTAAGCAAATAGAATTCTTCTACAGATGGGAAAACTCAAGCTCAAGGTCAACCAAAAACCTTCCCACTCTTGTTACTTGCTTAGAAACGCCATAAAAAATAAGAATATGTAGAAAACACTATCCCTGCCCTCCTGGCAATTATAATCTAGTCCCACAAGAGAACATAAAGTCATAAATGACTCTTGGGCTCTTTTCTCTCTCTTTACTTTACTGAATACTTTTCTCCTAAGTGGAGTATCTATGGAAGTGATATGCATTACGTCCAGGGCTGGTCCATAAAAATTTCACCTATGTGATCCTCCCGGCTCTTTTTTCAAACTTCCAAAATTTTAAGCCCAACGCAGAAGATGGCAGAGACATACGATGAAAGGAGACAGGGCCCCTGAGTCAACGCTTGGAAGAGAGGCCCTGGCAATCAGTAGAAAAACATCTGTTGAGCTTGAATCGTTAACTGTGTGTGGGTTTATTTGTTACAGCAGCTGTCATGACCTTAGCTAATACACCCTCCTTCCCTCTGGGACCTGACAGTGAATTATACCACCATTTATGGAGCTCTTATTAAATGCTGGGCTCCATGCAAAGCATGGGGGAAATAATGAGGAGAAAGAACTGGTAGGTGTCTGTGCATATGAAAGTAACCAGAGGATAGGGGATAAAAGAGCAAGGGAACAGAGATGTGTGAGCTGTGCAGAGCCTGGGGAGACAAAGAGAGGTAAACGTTGCTCTTGAAGAGACTGTCTATGGAACAGCATCACAGAAAAGCCTTGTAGCTTAGATGTCATATTCCAGGTCTTACTCTCTCTATGCAGATCAAGTGCCCCTACCGCTATAAGTCTCCTATGTCTGACGCCGAGGCCCAGAGCCTCCTAACTTTCTGATAACTAAAGTTAGAATTCTCTTGAAAAGTCATGGACCTTTTTACAAGACCCCATCTCTCCTCATTCACCCCTCTGTCCTGGGTTATCCATCAACATGCTCCCATGGTTTCTCTGGTTTCATGCAACAGATCCTTCCCTTACTGAATCTGGGTAACTTTAATTTGACTCTTTGGCTTAAAATATTAAAGACGTAATCTTTGAGACACCTCAAAGAAATGAGTCAAAAGCCCAATCCTTCCCCAACTTACAAAACCAAGAACGATAATGTGGAATGGCACTTTCCATGATAAAATGTGCATCTGCTGCTGAATCTCCGTAAGGTGCTGACCAGCTCCACCAGGATATCAACAAATGCTTTGTTCTCCCCAGCGGCCAAAATACTTTCTCCCAAATGCAGTGGCCAGGCCCTGCGGAAGACAGTATCCTTCTCAAAGGAGCCGGTGTTAAATGCAACAAACACATGTCCAAACATTCCTAGAGTATGGTTTTCCAACTAAGAGCCAGGCAGGTGACCACACCATCTTTCAATTTAACATTAAAATGAGATAAACATCTACTACCAAGTACAGAAAAAGCAAAAAATGAAACAAAACAAAAACCAAAAAAAACAAAACAAAAAAAACCACCACACACACAACACAAAGACAGCTAGGAAAAAAGGAGGAGAGAAAACATGCGTGCACGCACCCCCACACACCATTCCCTATTAACTTCATACATCCCCACAATTATCTTGGGACATTTCTTCATCTTATTACAAGCGTCTGAAACACAGAACATGTTCTCTGCTAACCCATAAATGAACCACTCAGACTTCTGTTTGCCTCATCAATTTCTACACCTTTTTGAAAAATAGATCATTTTACATTCCTTTTCAATGATGGAAAAGAGCTCACATTTTTCAAAAACATATATCCATTTTCTTTGCATATGTGCAGAGTGACTTCCCAGCATGAAACTGGCTGACCCCTTTAAATGTTCTCATTCCAAACAGGAGGGAAAGCCCATCTTATGTAACTCCACAGGAATCCTTGCAGGATTATATTAGATGCAAACCTCTTGGCGGCTCATTAGAAAGAGTCCCCGTCTGTCACTCGGGTCAGATTTGAGGACATCTTTACAAGGATAGAAGGGGGCCTTTCCCCCAACATTTCCCAGAACAGCCAACAAAATGCTATTCCGGTTGGCTTAAAAATGTCAGTGTGTGACTGCCCTCAAGAAAATGGCTTCAAATCTAAAATGTTCCAGAAAGGAATGAGTAAGTCAGGCATCCCCAAAACGCTGAGAATGGTGTGTATCAGAAACCTGTCGGTCTTGTGTCTCCACTTAGCCTCTAGGAACCAAAACAGGTTGGCACTGACAAGTCAACTTAAATTTCTATGACATTTATGACTTTTTTCTCTCAAGCAACTCAGGTAAAGTCGCGAGGCATAATCAACAATGACAGTTGCCATCTGAGAGCAAAGAGATGACCTGACTCCACCACCCACACCAAGCAGAACGCATGCAAATGAGAAGAGGAAGAAAAACATGCCAGGTGAGAACACAGGACCATTTCCCACCCCCATCCCCTACCCTGACTTGCACCAAGGTCCCCCCTTGGCAATCACTCCGCGTGTATCCACTGCAGGCCAACAGGGTGGACATGAGGGGTTAGAAGCCCAGTCCAGGGGATGACAGAGGGAAGTACAAGGACCCTTAAAATGCAGGAAAATAAGTGCTAGGTTGGGATTGTGGAGGGAAAGCAGCAGAGCAAGACCCCTAATTTACACCAAAGAGGGCAGACAGGCTACGTCCCTGAATCTATAATCTGAAATGAGAAGAAGGTGGCTGGGGCCCAGGGCTTCTGTTAGAGGCCTAAAACTGCAGATCAGTGACCGGGGGAGCCCAGCGTGGTCCAAAAATGTGTTTTGCTTTGGACAGACTAGATAGACTTCATTTTTATTTAGTTTCCACCATTTAAATAATCAAGACTAAACATTTTTTTTTTTTATTTAAGTTTTCTTATTTCTTTGGAAGACACAAAGGAGAGATCTGGCCACATCAAGCGAATATTTCTCCCACGGCAACAACGGGGTGAGGGCTGAGCACCCCAAGTGACACATTTTAGTTGCCTGCTTGCTCCTGTCAACAATATTCGTATCCCCCCTTCTAGGCAGAGGGGACTGCACACACCGAGACCCATGGGGCACTGTAACATGTCACCAATGGCCCCAAAAAGCTCAGCCTTGGCGCCAAGACACCACTTTTCATAAAGCCCTCTGACTTGGTACATTTTCAAGTCTCTTTGCTTGAAAGCCACAGAACATCTGAGCAGCAAGAAATAATGGCAGAGCTACTACTACAAAGGGCAGATAACAAAACCAAAATAAAAAACAGCCACCCACAAACATCCCAAACACCATGCACCAGCAATTGCAAGCAAACCCTTGGGCCTGGCAAGAATTCCGAGAGACACTGGCAGCAGAAACACCGAGCTCCCCACAGGCAGCTGTCCAAAGACAGAGGCAAGGGTCCCCTGGGCTCATCTGTCCATGTTGGCACATTCAATCTAGAGAAAGTTCTTTCTTCATAATATTCAAATTTCTCAGGGTAAACTCTACTCTGTTTAAAGAGAGACAGACAGACCCAAAAGACAGGAAATACCACCAGACTGCTTTTCCTGCGATGATGTTTTCCAAGAGAGGCTAGGAAATTGGGGTACTTAATAAGTCAGAGACAGAGAGACAGAAAGAAAACAGACTCTGGATTCAGAACAGCTTGTGTTTCAATCCTGAACAGCTCTGTGACCCTGAGCAGAGAATGGACTTTCCTGATCCTCGGTGTCCTTGTCCCCAACATGGAAAAGGCAACGTCCACTGCCCAGACTGGAAGCGAGGGTGCAATGCAATTAATATAAAATACCTCAAATATAGCAGGTGGCACTCAGGAGCTTTAAGACTGCTGCCACAACCCAGGATCTTTCGGGGCCAATGCCATCCCCTGTCTATCATCCCATGGACTGGCATATATTCATCAAAACCGTGCACTGATGTCATATGGGAAGAAAGAAATAGGACGTGTGACTTGCGCCCATCTACTGTACACATCAGTGTCTGACGTTTGCACAATGTGGTGGTCACAAGCAGCAATGGGCCCACAGTAAGCGAAGAAAGACTCTGGCCTCTCTTTCCCCAGGGTGTTCCTTTCAAATCCGCATGGGTTTTGTATTCTGCTGCATATTATTCTGAGGAGTCACAGCATTTGCACACTTAATTTTCCTAAATTCAACTACATGAGCTGAAAGTTGAAAGAGAAGGTGGGTCAAAATGGAACCTGACTTGGAAATAGGGTCACTGCAGATATAATTAGTAAAGATGAGGTCATACTGGAGGAGGGAGGGCCCCCAATCCAATAGGACTGGTATCCTTATAAGAAGGGGGAATTTGGACACAGGCAGGCACACAGGGAAAACACCGTGTGAAGATGAAGGCAAAGATCAGGGTGATGCTTCTATAAGCCAAGGAATGCCAATGGCTGCCAGCAAAGCACCAGAAGCTACAAGAGGAGGCATCAAACAGATTCTCCCTCACAGCCTCAGAAGTGAAGTAATAACCCTGCCAACACCCTGATCTGGGACTTCTGGCCTCCAGGACCATAAGATAATGAATTTCTGTTGTTGAAGAGGAGGAGGCTGGGAAGGAAGGAGGGAGGGAGATAGTGGGGAGAGGTTAAAACGGAAGCAGTGAGTTCAGAATGCCACACCAATCATACCATATTGTCCTCAGAGGCATGATTCCATTGCTGACCACGTGCCCCCTTTCTGCCTTTCACTTCCAGGGAAAGAAGAGGTGTACCAAGGAGGACGACTAGCATCCTTCATCCTCTGCCTTGACTGATGGAAACTAGAGCCAGCTGACGGTCAAGGGGTCAGAGAATATGGACTACAGGTATTTCTACTATGGCAACACACAGCTCAAGGAGGTGGGGAACACAGAAGAGAGACCAAGAAAAGCTCTAGTTTGAGGACTGCAAATTGAGTAGATGTGGGAGAGGAACTCACGAGAATATTCCAAACTGGATGCTCTGTACCACCAAAATCAAGTTTCATTTAAAAATATAATTTTTGCAGAAAGGAGAAAGAAGACCAGAGGAACTATAGTGGACAAATGTTCTAAATGTTGCTTCTCATTCTTTTCTGCATTCAGGTTCCATAGGACAACCCTTTATTCTTAAAACAAATGCTCTTTTTTTTTCTGAAACTAGTTCATTCTGGTTTCTGCTATCTGCAAGCCAAAACAATTTTATTTCCCCAAGATATTACGACTGTGTCTCTCTGGGGAGTAGCATTTAGGGCAGTGTGTATTTTCTCCATTTAGCTTATTCACATTTTTAAATTGCCTACCATGACCACCTTTTCTTATTTAATACAGATATATTTCTTGCAAATATGCCAGAAGTTTACAAACTCTTTGTTTATAGCAGTTTTTTTTTCATGGCACCCCTCCTCCACTCACCCCTGACCCTCCCCCCAAGCCAAAGAAACACCCAACAACTTTATCTATTAAGAAGTTAGCTCCAGGGTGCCTGGGTGGCTCAGTTGGTTAAGCGACTGCCTTCGGCTCAGGTCATGATCCTGGAGTCCCGGGATCGAGTCCCGCATCGGGCTCCCTGCTCGGCAGGGAGTCTGCTTCTCCCTCTGACCCTCCTCCCTCTCATGCTCTCTGTCTCTCATTCTCTCTCTCTCAAATAAATAAATAAAATCTTAAAAAAAAAAAAAAAAGAAGTTAGCTCCAAACAACTTTTATCAGCCGTAACAACTCAGTAGTTATTTGGGGTTAAAAAATAAATGTAAAGGAAAAAGGCTTCTATTTCATTAACACAAGCCTTACTAATAGGACATGCGAGCCTGTTGCATACGGCATAGCCCAAAAACCTGAAATCAGATTGGACGCTGCCACCCTCACTTTCTGTTCCAGGTTGATTTTTCAAATGGAGAGTGTGCTTTTCATCATGGCAGTTGCTCAAAACCATCTACACAAAAACAGGACACTATCATTAGGAATAAAACACAATCTATCACTAAAACTGTGAATAACCTAGTAGTCTGCACAGGGCCCAAAAGATGCCACATGCCACCGTATTTCCCTCCAGCAGCCTCTGTGAGTTTACAGCCCAGGGTACCTCAGCACACAGTTTGGGAGCTGTCTCTCTGTACAATTACGCAGGTATGTGCAGGTACACTATCATTAGGATTTCAGGAACCCTTTCCACAGTAGCAAAATGAACTTTTTCATAGTATGCTAAGGAGGGTACAAATTTGGGGGCATATGGGTAGCTGGCTAAGCGGCCAACTCTTGATCTCAGCTCAGGTATTGATCTCAGGGTCATGAGTTCGAGCCCTGCTAATAATAATAATAAAAATAATAATAATAAAAGGAGAGTACAAGTTTTGTGACAAATGATTCACCCTATCTGTCTGGTGTTTAAGGATACTACCCTTAATTCGAAAAAGAAAAAAAAAAAAAGCCCAAAAACTAATGTTCAAACACACTAGCACAAACAACTGCAACTCAAGAGAAACAACTTATCTATCTATAAGATAAATGAGAGCTCTTAACTTTTAGCCATTATAGCTTTCTCTTAAGCCAAACTCTACATAAGTATTTTAACCTTAATTACAAGCAGCCAGATGTCAATATATTATTTTGAGTCATATTCCAAACAGTGAGAAGAGTCCCTGAGTTTTTTTTCCTAACAGTACTTTATTGGGGGCTGACGCCCAGAGTGACTTGAGGTGCCGTTCGAAATTCACTATTTGTCAACTTTTCTGTGTATCTTCCTTTGTTTTTGTTTTGTCCAGTTGTACTTTCCCACATAAGCACTTCTGGAAAATCTATGGTGCGACTGGTTCTAGAGTGAGATAAAGGGACAAGGCATGGAGAGTCTGATGGCGGCTAAAGATACTCAGACGTGACAACACTGTGAAACCAAACTAGACTAGATTATCGTTCCAGCCGATCTCCTTCCTTCACCCTCATTCAATGACTCTGCTAATTCAGGAGAGAACAGAGTCACACGGGGCACCCAGTAAGTTTCACTCACCCTGGGTTACTGAACTCCTCAAAGATGGGGAGGCAGCAGTCCATGTAACTCCTGGGGGAAAAACTATTAAGTTACCCATCCACCAACAGCAACATGGTGACCTGAAATAACAAAAGGTAAAAAAAAAAAAAAAACAAAAACTGGAAACAATCACAACTCAGTGTCCAGCCAGAAACAAACATTTAAAAGAGAGAATGAGTGCACCTCCCAGGTGCATTAAAAGCCCCATTTAGCTGGAGGTCTCAGCAGGACCAGAAGCCTGGTATGCTCTGTCCTGACTTTGCTGGGTTTCCACAGGAGTTAATTTTAACTTGCTGGCAAATGCAAATACATTTTTTTTAAAAAAAAGCAAGCCAATTAAGACACAAGTGTTTAAAGACACAAGGAGTAATTACAAATGTATTATTCATACCTAATTTACAAGATGAACTTCTTTCCGTAAAATATTAAACTGTTTACATGCAGGCTGGGAAGACAATTTTCAAACTGTTCGTGTCCCACTAAAAAGCAATGACTATTAGCAATGCAACAGCTTCTGGCCGACTTACAGTGTGGACGAGGCGGTAATCAGAAAATGTTTGACCTCAAGATATCTACTTGACCCCACAGAAATGCAGACTTGCCTGCTATAAAATCCTAAACAATGGGGCAGACAAGGTCACAGGGTCAAAACGAGTATTAACAGGTCACCATGCGGCCCACTTGGGAGCAATTACTTCCAGTCATGGCTAAGTGGACACTTGATTGAATACCACTAAGACAGCTCACATCCCACGGATAACAATCCTCACAGCGATTAAGAATTAAAGCCCCCATGATTCAGCCTTTATTACTCAAATGAACCTAACTCTTCCATAAAAAACTCTTGGTATATGCCTGATGCAAGGTCTAAATTGAAATGCCACCTCATTAAACAATAATATCTAATTTTATCTAAATGAATTTTCATGAAAGTGCGCCACACAGCTCAGGAATTTTTAAAATGAATTATCACAAGTGATACATAATTTCGCCAAAACTGGGGCGGAAAAAAAATTAGCTTTAGGAATAAAAAGAAACATCAATGTTGAATGAAACGCCTATTCTTCCATGGCTAGAGAGAGCAACAGAGAACACAGGCCGCTACAAAACAATGGTAACCTATTTTAAGAAAATCCCTAATTTCGCTAATGTCAGATAAAAACAAACTGTTCAATCACTGAGGGAACTTTAAAAAAAAATACAGATCTCAAGTCCTCATTCTAAATCAACTGGATCTGTGGCTCTAGGAAACCATATTATTTTTTAAAACTCTCAAACGATTCTCATACACACCCACTTAACGAGAGCCCTGGCAGAGACAGTGGACAAAGTCTCATACCAAGGACAAGGTTATGAAATGGAGGGGAGATGAGGAAGACCCCATATCATCTTCCCTCTTTTTGGTTCTCCCCTCCCATAATCTTACTGACGGCCTTGTATTTATTTTTATTATCACCTGCTACTTATGGCAAGTGATTGTTCATTGTAATAATAAATGTAGTTTCTTTTTGATGGAAAATGATTTACCTTTTTAAAAAATCAGGTAATACAAAGAAATTATTAGTTTAATAAAAGGTGAGAATGTCAGTCAACACAGTGTGGCCAAAGTTAGGCGGGCAGGGATGCATGATGATCGAAGAACCGCAGGACCAGCCCCTTCTTACTGGGGTCACATCCAGATCCTACACATGCGCACATAAAGTTAGAGTCCAGAGTTCAGGCCCAAATCTTCCCTCAGCTGACAGGGTGGGCATTCTCAGCCAGGGAGATCTTAAAAACTAGGTCAACAGATACAAATGACTCCTGCTGAAATACGCAGCCAGTAACCTTCTAAATACAAACAATCTATCTTCTAGAGGCCTATAAGGAATAAACACTGGGGGGAAATATTAATGCAGTAAGGGAATTTCACCCAAAGGAGAAATGGGGCTCCAAGAAGCAAATGAATCATTTTAGGGTCTTACATTTTCATCAGTATTTATTAAAAAGCCCTGAATATGGCATCATGGTATTGTACCACATCACCTCCCATGCCTCAGCCATCCCAACCGTCCCAACTCATGCACCTGCATGAACTTGGCAAGCTCTCCTCCTGAGGGAGGTTACCCTGCTAGGCTTCGTGGGCAGAAGGCACTATATGCAAATGTTCTGTAAAGGCTCCTCCTTTTCTAGGCTGATGCAGACAGGGGCCAGGGCCTAACAAGAAAAGCAAAGGCAAAAAAAAAAAAAAGAAAAGCAAAGGCAGACTTTCAGCCCCTCTTCATTCCCTGAGCCAGGCACACTTGAACAGTGAACAACCCCAATTTCACACCAGAGCAGCCAACAGAACAATAACAGGTGATTGAGGACCACTGGACACCAGCAACAATTTATTAAATTAACAATAGCTAATGATTCTCTCAAGTATCACTAGAAGACCCACTAATTCAAAATTAAAACATAGTCCCTGCCTTCCAGAAGCTCACTCTCACCCAGCAGACTGGAAATAATACCGTTTGGAAGACTTGCTCCCAAGCTAGGTGACCCTTAGCAAGTACTTAACCAATGAAACCTCCGATGATCTGATCCAAGGTGTAGATTTCAACTAGATGATCATATAGGGGTGTGTGTGTGTGTGTGTGTGTGTGTGTGTGTGTGTAGAGAGAAAGAGAGAAGACAGATTATGCTACAAGCTATAAACAAAACATAATAGCTCAAGTTCTATATATACATGGTTTCAAGTCCAAACCCGTCAACTGCCGTCCATGACTAATATGGAAGTGGTAGACGGTTACCAGAATCCAGGTCACTGTGCTCTTCTTCTTTGAGGCAAAAAAAAAAAAAAGCCTTACCACAGTATAATTAAATATAAGATTTTTTGTTTTGTTTTCACAAGAGGACAATCTGTGCAACAGGGTGCCGGTGGGGGGGCGGGGGGAGTTGGAAAACAAACAGAAAAAAAAAAAATATTAGTATTGTGTTAGGTCATTCTTTAACAAAGGATCCAAAAGGGAATGCCAAGGGGAAACCTGTTGTGTAGGACTCCAAAATGATCCTGACATTGATACAGTTCATCCTGTGCTGTCTACCCTTTGATTTCAAAGAAATTTGTTTCCTTTTAAACAACAGCTTGCCATATTTATTTGCTCACTATCTTTTTCTTAATTCACCAAGCAAGTCTGCCATAATGATTACAAAGTTGAGGTCACTCAAAGAGAAAGACCATGGTGCTTTCAGGACACTGAGATGCTAGAAAAAAAGACAAAAGGCAAAGGACTTTGTGCATGGATTCTTTCTTAAAGACTCACACACCTAAAAATGCAGATCCCCAACAATGCAGGTACTATTGTGGTTTCTGTTCTGTTCTCTTTATAAAAACATGTTTGTGCTTACACCTCCCGGCATTCAGTGTCAAATAAAAACAACTCCAGTAAATTGCTGACAAACAGGTAATACAAGTAAGAAAGAATTCCCTAACTTTCAAATTCTCAGCTCAGGGGAAAAGAAAAAGCTGAAGTAAAAGATGTCCCCAAAGTCATCTGGTAAACATGCTTTCCCAAAGAGAATGTGAAATGCATAGCAAAACAGACACTTAACTAATTTTAAACGCCTAATTATATACCACCTAAACAGAATTATCAAGAGATTTGATTGACTTCTGCAGAGCTATGATTGCCATCAAGCAAACTCACAGAAATAATAAATAATGTTTGACCTTCTAATGTCCTCAAATATTCTTCACAATATCAAAGTATGTGAGGCACTGACATTCCGTTCCAATATTGTCAGAGAATAGAGGTCACAAATTAATTTGAAGTTAGTGACTTGGACTCATTTACCTTGATTTATGTAGAGAGTACAATCTGAAGAAGCACTTAAATTGAACAAACAAAATTATGAAGGGGATGGCTACCTGAGTACGAAAGAAAGAGGACTATGGTACACAGACGTACAAGATGCGTGGTATTTATGACAGGCTTACCCAAAAGAATTAAGAGTGGACAATATCATGGAACTTAAAAAGTCAAAATTGTGGCTTGAAGGTGGGGGTTAGGTGTGGAAGAAGGAAGATAGAGGGGTGCTCCTGACAAGCTGTTTTCTACAAAAGTCTTCAAGCCTTAAGGATCTTTAACACTTGGTAAGTACAAGTGGCTTAACTCTGAGCAGAGCTAAGCTGAACACTCCTGGTTTTCAGACAGACCACCATATAAGGGGAAACTTCATCCCAAGTATAATGATAAGACATAACTTAGATTTTAATACAGGAGGCTTTTTTGCAACTGATGAAGAGCAAACCAAAAACCCAAACCTCCCAACATCAGATTCTACAACTCATCCAGGCTGGGAATGGGGAACCCTCTTGCCCAAGGGTTTGGGTTGTGTTCGGATGGGACTTCACAGAAAATTTTTAGTTTGAGAATCAAATTAACGTTTTTTTTTTTTTAAGACTTTATTTATTTGAGAAAGAGAAGGAGAGAGCACAAGGTGGGGGGTGCTGGGAGAGGGAGAAGCAAGCTCCCTGCTGAGCAGGCCTGATGAGGAGCTCGATCCCAGGACCCCAAGATCATGACCTGAGCTGAAGGTAGACACCTAACCGACTGAGCCACCCCGGTGCCCCCAAATTAACATTTTCATCCTTAATTTACTAGGCCTCTTAGTATGTGTCAACACCACATGGCTGTATTAGCCAAAACTATATCCTCTTCCTGTATATATTTAAATTAAATCAAAGACTAAAAGAAAGGACCGATGTGGATGCTGTCTCACCCTAGTCTCTTTTGTCCTCTGGAAAACCTCAACAAACTCTCTGTGTGAAGAGACACCGTAAAACCAGAAGCCATTCTTTACAAAGTAATTCCTCAGAAAATCGGTACTTACCATGCCGCACATACTGTGCGAAGCCCTTTATAAGCACTATCTCATTTATCATGACAGCCGTACAAAGTAAATGTGTTCATTATTCCAGTTTTACAACCAGAAAACTAAGATTAAGCAATTTAGCTAAAATGGGCTGCATATTAGCAGGATTAGCATTTGAACCCAGCACCCTGGGATTCCCACTCTGAATGTAGAGGTGGCTCAGACCCTCCAGAAAAGCCCCACCATCCATCCGGAAAGGGAGAAGGCAGAGGGGCTCAGCTCACTTACACTAATCTTGTCATTCTGCCCCTAAACCGGAACCCCAGTGTGGAAATGAAAATAGATGGTGGCTTTTTAATCAAGATGTTCTCTGGCCCAATTTAAACAGCACAGCCAGAACTTGCTCACTTCCTCATGTTTAACTCAGAGTCCAGGTGTGAATAACACCTTTGTTCTTTATTTCCACTATCTCCACCTCGGAGGAGGGACAGGCATAAATAAATATAATTTCTTCTGGGCCCAGAGCTCAGCACAAGGCTCAGGCAAAGCACAAGAGATAGCAGTTCAAGTCAAGGCTTAAGAATTCAATTCTTGGACCCTGATGAGGTGGGATTTACAAAGCTGTCGCTTCCCAAGGTCACCTGGGAAGGGCCTGCGGCTGACCCACCAGCCCAGGCCGCTGCCTGGTCAGCTGTTCTCAGCAAGAAGCCACTCAGCTACCCGCCTGGCTCTAGCTACAACGGAGAAGTACTATTGTTCTAAGGGAAGAAACTGGAACCCTCCAAAGGAAAAGGGCTCAGAGCAATACATTTCCAGTCCACCCTGGAATAAACAGGGAGGTCTGCCTGCAGAACAACCTGGCCAAAAACAAAACAGGAGGAAAGAGAGAGAGAAGGAGGAAGAAAGAAAAGAAAGGAGGAGGGGGCAGGAGGAAGTAAGGAAACACTGCCTTGCTAGGAAAGAGGGAATAAATGATACCAATGTTCTCAGGACAGCCCTTTTTTCTTGCATTTCCCTAATGGCACAATTATCTCTAGTGTGATCATTCAGGAGGGGACTGATGTATTCAGTTCTGATGGAAGTAAAGGTAACGGTCTTCAAGCCAAAGATGCTTGAGATGGGCCAACAAGGGGAAACCCACATGGAAAGTGCTGGACTGGGAATGTGTATGTGTGAGTGGACAGACCTTTCAACCATGGTGTCCTCTAGACCCGTTATTTTATGTGACTCTATTCTGTAGGGAAATGCAGGACATGTGAAATTTATAGCCCCAACTATGGCTTGTTTGTCCTCTAGCATTTCAGAAGATGACAGAGCAAGAGACAGTCATTTATGTGACTTCCACATGATCGATTCTAGTTCCCTTTTGTTTACTTTTATGAAGTCCCAGGTCCTACAGGTTTCCACAGAATGTATAGGCACCCTTTTTTTCCTCTGTCTTGCAAAACCTGTTCCCCACTCCCACCCAGTACAGTAAAGAAACTATGAATACAGCCACACAAACACCAAAAAAATGGATGGTGTCACAACCAAATTCACTTCCTGGATGCTTATCATCTTACAGTCACTTTTTATCCAAAACTGTTGGCAAGACAGGTCCTAGGTGAACAACTTTTTATTTTATTTTTTTTAAAGATTTTATTTATTTGACAGAGACACAGCGAGAGAGGGAGCACAAGCAGTGGGGAGTGGGAGAGGGAGAAGCAGGCTTCCTGCAGAGCAGGGAGCCCGATGCGGGGCTCGATCCCAGGACCCTGGGATCATGACCTGAGCCGAAGGCAGACACTTAACGACTGAGCCACCCAGGCGCCCCTGAACAACTTTTTAAAACATTAATTTGGGTAGTGCCTGGGTGGCTCAGTAGTGGCCGACTCTTGATTTCGGCTCAGGTCATGATCTCAGGGTTCTGAGATCAAGCCCTGAGTTGGGCTTGTGCCCTGTGCAGAGTCTGCTTGAGACTCTCTCTCCTTCTCCCTCTGCCCCACACCCCCACTCGCTCTCTCTCTAAAATAAATAAATATTTTTTTAAAAAAAAGAAGAAAGAAATTAAGACATCAGTCTGAGTTTCCTTAAAGTAGGAAATCTAAAACTACATCTCCAAAAATAACTCACTTTATTAAAACTCTCAATGATGCCAAAACCTCCTCCCAATCCATGCCCTACTGTGCCATCAGATGAAAGAGGGTGGGGCACTTTTTTTCATACTGAATTTGGCAGGAAAAGTAAAGGGAAGCTTCTTCTCCCAGTTCCCCACCTGCCCCGCCCTCCCCTTCCACACACAGAGAACAGAAAGTGCCTTAAGCAACAACAAAGTTTACACTGGCCACTCCAACCAAGTATCTAGCAATAACTTCATGTGTTTTGAAGCAGAAATTTTTGGGAGACAGAATAGGATGTACTGAGGTATACACACTTCATCCTTGAAAGAAAACAAAAATGAGTCATATCTAAATAATTCAAATCAAAGCACAGGACCCTGGCAATACCTTTGGCTTGTATAACCAGAAATAAAGACTTTTAGTATCCACCATTAGTTAAGGTTATCACACCAGTTTTAAGAAAGACTCTTAAAGCAGTCAGTGAGAACTCAATTGCTATAAAAGTATTTTTGTTTTCATAATATGAAATAAAAATACCACACTGTTTCAGTATTTCACAATGGTTAATTAGGCAAGATGTATTCTAAAGGTATGTGCAGTTGACGAACAACAAGGTGGGGGGGGGCGGGGGAGGGTCAGGGGCACTGCTGACCCCCTGCACAGTCGACAATTCACGTAGAACTTTTGACTCCCCCCAAAACTTGACTACTAATAGGCTGTTGTTGACAGGAAGGCTTACTGATAACAAACACAGCCAATTAACACACATTTGGTATGTTGTACATATTACACAGTGTATTCTTACAATCAAGTAAGCTGGAGGAAAGAAAATATTATTAAGAAAATCGCGAGGAAAATAATTTACAGTACTATAAAAAAATCCACGTAAGTGCACTGTGCAGTTCAAATCCATGTTGTTCAAGTGTCAATTATAGATTTTATAAGGACTTTCAAACCCACCCCCTCCCAGCTCTTTAATTTAGCAGAATGGTTTTTTTGATGTTTTTTAAGGGACAATAGCATGGTTGAGAAGATATGCAACACACCTTTCAGACAAACTTCAAGCTCAGTCTTTTTTTTTTTCATGAATAAAGTCTTCAGCTAGTAAAAAGCAATCATTCAGACTCAAATATGAGAATAACAAAACCCCAAATTCCTTTTTTAGAACCCACCTTGCTCAAACAGATTGAAGGCAGTTGTAACCCATAACGAACAGAGAAAAAGCCCTAAGCCTCTGTGTCACATGAAGGCCAAGTATTCTAAAGGAGAAGGACGTGATTATTTGTCTCTAGAGTTAGAAAGCTGTACCATAAAGGTAGCTCAATCAGCCCAATAGCTATCTCTTGAAGGCAATAATGCTCATTTCATGTGGACAAGATCCATCACCTGATCTGTCTAATTAAAAATGCAGACTCTAGGCTTTATCTCTAGAAAATCCAATATAGCAGCTCTGGGATAGGGTCAGGGGAGCTGCATCTGAACAGTGGCCACAAGTGGTTCAGATGCAGACCCCAGAAAACACAGTGGTTCAAGGTCCCACCAAAGCCAGGGACCAGACTCCAACTGGCACTTTCCTAGATTGTAGTTTTGTCTCATTCTCATTATTTCTTTCTTTTTTTTTTCCTGCTGGGGAAGAGGGGGGCAGAGACCCTACATGAGAAGTATGAATACTCCCTGAATGTAGCCAACAACTCTGAGCCACAGCCAACTGGGCTGGGGACACCACATGGCCGGAGCGGGGCCAATCAGATGTTTTAAATTCTTCTCCAATGAGCCTGGACCAAGCTGTGGTAAAATCACGCTGTATTCATGCTTCACTAATACCAAGGCAACTTCTGGGGCTCGGAGGAGAAGCGGGGGCAGGGGGAGGGGGGGAGGAAGTGAGCATCTTCACTAATAGTGCAAATTCTAAGCAAAAGCCCTGGAGCAAAAGCAGCTCTCATCTGCTGTTCCCTTAGTGGGTCTCTGTTCCCACATGCCCCACACACTGAGCATCCTGCCTCATTTTGCCAGTGCTTTCCAGGACTTTCAAAGGAAATTTTAACTCTAAGCCATTTCTACCTGACATGCTGACTGCAGAACCGAACCCTCAGGTAAGATGCAATTTCGCCAAATAAGAACATAGTAGGTCCACTAAGAACTCAGGGCCAGCAGGTTGTGGCCCAAGAGCAGAGCGCGAGTCTGCAGAGAGAAGAGTGCAGAGCAGGTGCACAGTGAGAAACAGGGCTAAGCAATGACAGGACACTGCCCAAGTCCCCGATGGTCCTACTGCCTGGGTCTTCTCCCTTCAGAGCCGTGGGTGCATGCCAGGGTTTCCCAGCAGCTTTGTAATAACCACTGTACCTGCCCTTCCCCTCTCTCCTTGGCTTGTCTGTTACCTATCTGTGACACCAAAACTAGCAACAACACTAAGTGTGCAGAGAGAAATAAGACAGAGTCCTCATCCTCCAAGTCGCAGGGACCAAAATCGACCTTTGAGGGCAGTCACAAGGGGCCATTTGCAGACTGTCAAGGCAGCCTGCAGGGAGAGAGAAAAATAATCCAGAGCCACAACACAATGAGACACAAGAAAAGTGACATCGAGAGAGAAGCTGCCTTGTTTCCAGAGAATTCCAGTTCCCACTTGTCTCTATGGATTCCATAAAACAATTCTAAATCATTGCAACCGCTTCCCTTCTGTTTCTTATAACCAAGCAATTCCTCCAAATACTATCTTAGGCCAAGAAGGAGAGTTTGTGGACCCTCACTAATTCACTTGCAACCCAGGAGCTGAAGAATTCACCCACTCTTACCATCCCTTACCCAACTGCTGAGATGGAAAGTGTCCTCACTCCAACACCGGTCACTGCAGTCGGCCACTGGCAGAGGCTTCTTTGGATATACTCCGAATTTAGTACTTAACACACTCCAAACTACTTGGAAAGGAGACAGTACTAAAGTCGGAAGGACTCTTTTCTCAACCACATTATGAGTCATAAATAAGGAGCTTACATTAATCACTTAAGCACTTCTAAACTATTCCTTTTCTTTCTTCTTCCTCTAATTAATTAATTAATGGGGGGGGGTGTTGCTCCATCTTAGAGGTGTATAGGAAAAATAGCTTCCAGGAGAAAATGCCTGAATGTAAAGTATGGGTGTTTGGGAAATGAACAGAATTCTAGCAAAGGCATAATAAAGCTTTCTGCCACCCTACGGGAAAGGTCCCATTGAACATATTTATCATGTGCCACGATGCAAACCCATCGTGATGGTGGTTCGTCTGGGGGAGTAACAGAATGGAGCAGAAGATGTCCTACGTACAACGGACCATTTCTCCCAATGGCAGCACATGCACTGAACAGGGGAGGATGACGGTCATGCAGAGTGAAAAGTGACTTACCTCGCCGCGGCCTCTGCCCCTGGCCCACCTGAGCCATGGAGGGGCACCAGGCAGGGATCCACGGATGCAAGATGCAGAGTGAGAAAGGCAAACACAGCACAGCCTGAGTGAGCGAGAGACTTCTAGATGGAAGGCGCCACTGGTGTTTTAACTTCCCTGAAGGTTCTAAGCAAGTTCTGGGCACTAAATTAAACAAAGAGGCTCTAAAAAACCATCACTGCAGAGAATTTAAATGGTGCACAGCCAACCAGCCTGCCGAAAGATGGATGACAAGGGGAGAGCAACACAGCAGCCAGCAAGGCGGACTCAGTTCCAGCTGGAAACGGGGTCAAAAGGTGGCTGAGGCATTGCCTTCCCAGAAGAAGTGAGTCACGAGGAAAGTCTGAAAAGGAGGCAAGGTGGTGGATTTGTTTTTTCCAGGGCCCACCATGGGCCCTGGCTTAGCAATATGGAAAGGAGCACCAGGAGCGAACAAAGGACGGGGCCATTCTAGAATGACTGGAGGATGCAAGATACCGAGGGCACCAGAGGCAAAGTCTGAGCAGCACAATGTGACCGCATAGCTAGACAAGTCTACGCTGCCTCGCTTGATCTGGATGGGTCAGGCAGGAAGATGCCACATGGGAGCTGAACAGCATGAGTTCTGGAACCAAAACAGTACAAAGCCCAGCCCTGGTAACCGCTCTCTGTGTGATTTGCTTGAGCCTCAAACTCTCAACTACCTCATCTGTGAAACAGGGACACCTGTGAACTACCTCCCTCATGAGTCTGTTAGAACTTATTTACAACTTTTAGTATGGCGGCGGCAGAAGGGTCGGCAGACGAGCAGCTCAATGGCCAGATCCCTCCAACGATCTGCTTTTTATAGCCGGCAAGCTAGAAGTAATTTTTTCATCCTAGCATGGTTGGCAAAAAATAAAAATAATAATATTTAGTGCCATGTGAAAATGATATGAAAGTGATATTTAGTGTCCATAAAGTTTTATTGGAACACTGCCCCACCAGGGCATTTACATATTACCTCTCGCTACTTTCACACTACCACAGCAAAACGGAGAGTGGTGGACACTGTATATAGTCTGCAAAGCCTAAAGTATTTACTATCTGGCCCTTTACAGAAACATTTGCCAACCCCTGTACTGGCCGAGAGAAAGCATAACTGTCATCTGAGCCTCAATGTGTAAGTAAGGAAACTCAGAGAGACAGTGAGTTTTTGTTTTTGTTTTTGAGATATAATTGACATATCATAAAATTCACTCTTTTAAATTGTACTACTGAATGGTTTTTAGTATATTCAGAGTTGTGAAACCATCACCACAATCTAAGCTTAGAACATTCTTACCACCCCAAAGAGAAACCCAGTCCCCTATTTCCCCAGCTGCCAGTACCCACTAATCTACTTTCTGTTTCTCTGGATTTACTATATGTGGACATTTCATATAAAAGGGATTATACAATATGTGGCTTTATGTGTCAGGCTTCTTTCAGTTAGCATAATGTTTTCAAGTTTCTTCCAGGTCTCAGCATTTATCAGTACTTCAATCCTTTTTATTGCCAAATACTATTCCATTGTATGTCCATACCACGTCTTGTTTATCTATTCATTGGTTCATGGACATTTTGGTTATCTCGACTTTTTGGCTGAGTAATTTGTCTATTAACATTAACGTACACATTTTTACCTAGGTGTGATTTCATTTCTCTGGGGTACATACCTAGGAGTGGAATTGATAGGTCAGATGGTTACCTCTTTGTTTAACCTTTGGGGGAACTTCCAAACTGATTTCCATTTTACATTCCTACCAACAATGTACAAGGGTTCCAACAGCTCTACATTTTCACCAATACTTGCCATTGTCCGTGTTTTTTATTGTAGCCATCCCAGTGGGTATGAAGTAATATCTGAGATTTTGGTTTTCTTTGCCTAATGACAAATGACATTGGCAATTTTTTCATGTATTCATTGGTCATTTGTGTATCTTCTTTGGAGAAATGTCTATACATATATATTGCCCATCTTTTAATTGGGTGGTCTTCTTTGTTGAGTTGTAAGAGTTCTTTATATATACTGGATACTAGACCTTTACAAGATTTACAAGTATTCCATTCTGTGGGCTGTCTTTTCACTTACTTTTCTTTTCAATGATTTTATTTATTTTATTTGAGAGACCGAGAGAGACAGAGACAGAACGAGTGAGCATGAGCAGGGGGAGGGGCAGAGGAAGAGGGAGAAGCAGACTCCCCACTGAGCAGGGAGCCTGACTTGGGGCTCAATCTCAGGACCCTGAGCTCATAACCTGAGCCGAAGACAGATGCTTAACTGACTAAGCTACCCAAGCACCCTGTCTTTTCACTTTCTTGATAGAATCCTTTGAAGTGCAAAGGTTTTTGCTTGCACAAAAGATAAATTTTTAGTATTTTTTTAAACTTGAGTCCAATTTACCTATTTTTTTCTTTTGTTGCTTTTGCTTTTGGTGTCGTAGATTAGAAATCATCACCCAACTCAAGGTCATAATGATTTACTCTTAAAAGACTTCTTCTAAGAGCTTTATATGGTTAGCTCTTATATTGAGGTCTTTGATGTATATGCTGTGAAACAGGGATCCAACTTCATTCTTTTACACATGGATATGCTATTGTCCCTATACCTGAACTGTTTGTTAAAAAGACTATTCTTTCCCCCATTGAATTGGCTTGGCACCCTTGTTGAAAATCATTTACCATAAATGTGTAAGTTTATTTCTAGACTCCCATTCTATTCCATCAATCTATATGTCTATCCTTATTCTAGGATCACAATTTCTTGATTATTGTAGTAGGTTTTAAATTCAGAAACTGCAAGTCCTTGAACTCTGTTCTTTTTCAAAAATGTCTTAGCTATTCTAAATAATCTGCATTTCCATAGAACTTTTAGGATCAAATTGTCAATTTCTGAAAACAAAAAAGACATTTGGAATCTTGATAAAATTGCTTTGAATCTGTAAACCAATTTGGGGAATACTGCCATCATAAAAATATGAAGTCTTCCCATCTATGAACACAGGATATCTTTCCATTTAGTTTTTTTTTTTTTTAATTTCTTTCAAGAATGTTTTGTAGTGGGGTCCCTGGGTGGCTCTGTCGGTTAAGCATCTGCTTTAGGCTCAGGTCATGATCCCACAGTTCTGGGATGGAGCCCCACCTCTGGCTCCCTGCTCAGCAGGGAGTCTGCTTCTCCCTTTCCCTCTGTGTGCTCGCTCTCGCTCTCTCTTTCTTGCTCTCAAATAAATCTTTTTTAAAAAATAGCTTCAGTGTACAAGTATTATACTTCTTTTATTAAATTTATTCCTAAATAATTTTTGATGCAACTATAAATGGGATTGTTTCACGTTATTTTATTAGTATAAATTTTAATATGGAATAGTAGAAAATCAGTGGGTGAGGGTGCAAGAAACAAGGACCAAAGCCTAAGAGAAAGCAAAGGTAAAACTAAAGCTGGATTTCAAGGAGATACAATATTCATGCCAGACTTCAAGTTCCTTGAGGGCAGGCACAGGGTCCATCTTGGGCATCCTGTACATCTAGCACATAGGACGTTCTCAAGAAACACCTGCTGAGTAAATATACTTCTCAACACTAGCAGCAAGTATTTAATCTGCATTTTCCATCTTAGGCAACGAATACGCTCACAAGTATTAGTTCCTTCAAGTCATAGGTTGGTTATAATGGTGTGGATTGCAGAGATCACAGCTATATCAAGGCAAAATTTTCACATGCAAGAAAACAAGTTTGGTGCAGAATCTCCACCAGTTGACAAGCGCCTCTTTAGTTTTCCCAGCTAAAACGTTGAAGAAAATGTCAGTAGACAAGGAAGAGAATAAGGGTAACTAGCAGAGGAAGCACACATTTTGCAAACAGCACTGGTCCTCTTGACAACAATGTAAACAACGTATAATGACACCCAAAGGTCAAACAAGCAATGCTACAGAAGGTACCAGACCAATAAAGGAGGGAGGAGGGTGAAAGAGGGGGCAAGAAGCAGCAACCGATCTACTCTGCAAAAGGGAAAGTTGAAACTAAAGGCCATATATGATATTTATCACTACTATAGCTTTCCTTTGATGTCAAGGATAACATATAATCAATTAAAATAATAAACTTCCACGGGGAAGAAGAATACTCTGTGTTGTGCTGCCACCACGCCAAGTGGCTCACGTACGTGATCTCAGGAACTTCTTGTCACCATCCTGCGGCACCATCAGCTACTACTATCATCACCATTTCAGAACAGAGGGAACAGAGACCTAGAGGCATTAATGTAACTGGGTCTATCATCCCAACCACCACAGCTGGTATTTAAATCACTTAACTCCAAAATGCACACACTATGCAAAATGTGCGGAAATACAGATATAAACACCTATGTACATACTTACAAGTATAGCAAATATCTTAATACCCTGATAGAGTTACTAATTCTAATACCCTCATACTAGTTAGTAATTTGATCCCACATGTAAGACAGTTTGGAAACAGACAACTGTCCTTACCCGTTTTAACTCGACAAGCTAAAAGGATATGAAATTCCTAACAAAAAGGTTGCTAATATTTTGGCACTAAAACCACACATAATGCAAACCTGGAAATTATACTGTTTCCAGCAGCCATTAAGTCAACATTGGGTTTGAGTCCTGGATCTGTCACAAACCTGATATGTAACTTTGGAAGTATCCCCTGTCTTCGTAATTTGCTCTGCCCTAATCTACAAAACCACTGCCAATTCTATGATTCTACCAATTCACTCTCCTTGTAAGCTTTCAATTATTAAGTAATCAACTTTCATTTGTACCTTTATCAAACCAACTGGCCAATTACAGTTCTCAGCCTAGGTTAAAAGGGAAGAAGACTATCTGGGCATATTTGGAAATGCCCTTGATCAAAAAACCGTTTCTTCAGTAAAGAAAAAAGAAGGGTGTGGGGGTTGGGTGGAGAGATTTGCTTTGATAACGTGCATCTTGAGCCCTTTCTCCCCTGGCTGGCCATATCCTAAATCATTTCCTTGCTTTCACATAGTAAATTTTCTGCTAGATGTCTAGATATGCTGGAGATCAGGTTACAGTGTGAAGGACAAAAGATAAAAACAATCTGCATACTTCCATCTGGTTCTTCAGAACAAAGTCTAGAGACTTGAAATGTGAGGAGAGAAGCATACTACTCTAGCTGCACAACAGATACCGCAAAATGTCACAGAAACAAATCTTTCAAGAGAATCAGAGATGTTGGAATGCGTAATTAACCAAAATTTACTCTGAGAGCACTGGGGGGAGGGGGGGGAGACCTGGCCAGTAAACACAATGTTGCCTCTATTCCAAAGGCATGAAAAGTTGAGACCAGACCAACGTATTAGAAAGTCCACAGTGCAGAGATGCTCTTATCATCCAATGACTCCTGTTTAAAAAACAATCAAAAAACACCTTCTATATATTTATTAACACCATTCTGCCTAGTTTTTAGAACTCAAAAGTCAATACCCGAGGTTTGACTCTCGTCAAACTTTTCCTTCGCCACATGGCACCGGGCCACGCAAGACGTATTTTCAATATGAAAGAAACCAGAAGGTCCAATACAAACACGGGCTCTCCAATATATAAAATTTAAGAAAAGCCAGGGTCTGTGCAGAAAACATTAAACCAGTTTATATATCAAAATGATGAGGTTTAAGCAGAAATGCAGCATTAAAATAATTTACAAAATGGCTCAACGATGAACATTTTCCTCCATGAAAAAACAACACCCTTAATGTTTTTCATATGGCACATAAATTTAACAATACCTGCAGGAATATTTTCATTGGTTAAACCAACACCATAGGTCTTTTTAGCTCTTAAGCATATTACAATTCTTGCCTTTTTATAGCATTTTTGTTGTTGTTTGCACCCAATGTAATAAGCTTTTGAGAACAAGAAACAAACCACAATAAAAAGAAAAAAGGACTACTCTTTGTAACTGCAACTTTCACGAGAGGGGTGGGGGGGGGAGCGATTCAAATCTAGTTTTTATAGCTGCTATCTTGATGCAATTAGTGTAAAATAATTGTCTGCACAGGCCAAAGAAGAGGCTAAGTTGAGGTACTTGAATGCATTCCCGAAAATTCTTTCCCTGCCTCTCCCTTCAGCCTGCTGCAGCAGATGTTGGCTGTTAAGCCGCGCAGACGACACAGTTCATGACTTTTCTGAGACGGCTGTGTGCCACATCTGCAGTTGATGAAATGGAGAGCAGAAGTGTGGCAGACACACAGAGGAGAGTGTGAGCGAGGCAGGCAGGCGCGGGCTGGGCCAAAGGAACTGTCTTGAAGGCTGGCCTAAAAATAGATACACACTCACACTCCTCCACCCTCCGCATCCAACCTCATAAAACCGGGCCTGCCTGTCCTATTATGGAGTCAGCCTATGGCAGACACTTCCTGCATCCAACCTGGTCTGCGGATAACGCGAGAGCGTCGAGGCAGGAGCGGTGGGAAGCAGGCTGTGCAGCATCCTCCAAGTGCAGCTCCGAGATCTGAGCCTCGGTATAACTGGGCTGTGGTCCAAGTTCAGCTGGGCCCCCAGAGAAAGGCAATGCTTGTGTTTAGCCCGCACAATACTGACATAACATTAACAGATTTACATATGCAAAACTGTGAAGCAACAGGCATTCCCCCTCAATTGACCCACAGCTTGTAGTGTCTGCCGAGTTATTCCCCGCTTCGGCTCTGTAACCAAGTGGGCGGCATGCGAATACCATCTGGGTACCACTTATTGAAAACTGGCAGTCGCTCTGTAATAGGCAAGCTGGCAATAAGAGGGAAGGGAATAAATTGCATCATTTAGTTAACATCCACTTGCTTTGCGGCTGTTAAAAACCCATGACTGAATAATAATTTGGTTATTTCTTTTGCCAGAAACTGCTGTCAGCCAAATTGTACTACGCACGCTGCAGAAGTCGACTTGCAAAATTTCCACTTGAAAAGGGATCATCGAGGAGAATCGGGGCGAAATGGGCACCACTCCCTGCTTGTGAACAGTGGCGACTCCTGACGCTTGGTGGCTCCGTGGCCTCCAAGTGTCCTCATCAGCCCAAACACGGTCGACACCGCCCTGGTGAGCCACCGGGCCATGCGGCGCCACAGTGCCAAGCTGTGCTGTGCACTGATTGGCCCTAAGGAGCTCAGGTTCAAGGGCGTGTGTATGGCCAGTGACAGCTACGTGGGGGCAGATGTGGCCAGGCAAGCCTTGTCCCAGACTGCACATCCCCGAGCCTCTGCCTCAAACAAAGCGGGCAAGCAGGCGCACAGGAAACCTGAGCACGACCTGCCCGCATCCCGCTAATTCTGCACCCAGAGCAGTCAGACTACATCATTTCTCTCTGGTTTACTCAACTGCTTCCAACCTGACTAACAAAGAAAGTGCCAGAAACCTTAGACCACCACATAAAGGCAGAAGTGATCTTCAGTAAAAATCCATGTGTTTGAAGTGGTTCTCTTCTGGAAGTATTATGTAAAGACATGAGATTATCTTATTTACTATATACTGTGTGTGTGTGTGCACGTGTATGTACACATACACACACACATATATATTACTTTCCTTTTCTATGTCTCTCTTTTAGGAAACTCCGGGCTGAAATATGTAGAAGTGACCAATGCTGTGGCAGTTTTCAAAAAATATAAATATATTTTATTTTTATTTTTTCTTGTATGTGATCGCAACAAGAATATGTTAGCTACATCTATGTGGCCAGCTGCTTCACTGGCTTGTACTGTATCCGTTGCTCATCAACTGGATTTTAATCTGGATTTCCTGAGCACTTAATTGGGGCGTAGCCTCAGGAGAAGGGGATTAGAGTGGATTCAAAGAGGCTGACACCTAGTCTTTGCTATCTGTCTAGTTGGGAAGATAAAACAAACTTGGGCTCCATTACCAAATGTATGGAAGGGCCAAATGCCTGGGCTCAGAGACCCCAGGAAAGTATAATTATTTATATGGTTTTTTAACTGCTATAGCATTGGCCACTTGCAAATATTGTAGTCTTCATTCTCCTAAAAGACACAGGAAAAAAAATAAATGGAAAGAAACAAAAGGAAAACCTGAACAGCCAAAAGAAAAAAAAAAGAAAAGAAAGAAATGAAAAAGCAGGGGGGAAAAAAAGACATGAAAGTACAAGTGAACACAGTTTGATCAAAGCAAAATGAGAGCCTTTGCAGTGGTTTTTTTTTTTTTAAGATTTTATTTATTTGACAGAGAGAGACACAGTAAGAGAGGGAACACAAGCGGGGGAGTGGGAGAGGGAGAAGCAGGCTTCCCGCAGAGCAGGGAGCCCAATGTGGGGCTCGATCCCGGGACCCTGGGATCATGACCTGAGCTGAAGGCAGACGCTTAAGGACTGAGCCACCCAGGCGCCCCGCCTTTGCAGTGATGTTAATGGCAAAAATACATGTTTACAAAATCCAAACCTGAAACTCTCCTTACTTCTGCATTGAGGAAAATAGGCCAGACAATCTTTTAAAAGTCCAACACAAATAAAGAGCACTCAATTTTTATAAACAGGGTGGTCTCTATCAAAATAACTCACTCAGCTGTTTGTACGTTAAAATAGGCAAAATAGGATCATGAAGAAAGAGGAGAGAAAAAAAGAGGCAAAACCAAATTGTTATATATTTTATAAACCACAACTTTTGTAAGTCACCACATGTTTAAGTGAAACTCCAGTAACAGTTATTTTTCAAGGGAACGACAGCAGACGAGAAAGATAGATAATAAGAGTCTCCCCACTCCCCCCGCCCCGCCGATTCAGTTTATGATTGTAATCTTACCTTGCTCTAAACAGCTTACGAGGCAAGGCAAATCAAAGACTGTCACTTCTATATCCACAGATATCAAAAGATGTTAAGAATATAAAGCGAGAGGGTAAAGTTGCTCTTTGAAAGGACGAGGAAAAATAGTTGCAAGTTGCTGAGCTTATAATCAGTTTGTTAAAAGGAAGCAAAACAGTTATTTTACTCACACATACATGTGTGCACACAGAAACATACACACACCCACTAAAATCAGCACGCTATCATGGAAATACCACTGCCTGAGGGTAAGGAGTACTGGTGTTTACTGAAATTCTGCCGCTGTCTAGCTGCGTGGCCTTGGGTAAGTCACCATTTCCCTGCGCCTGATTTTCTTTTCTTGGAAAAGAGTGATGTACAAACAAAGGCAGTGCTAGAATTCCCCAAATCTAAGCAAAATAATGGTTTTCCTAATAGCTCGTTATTGCACAATTATCATTACAAACTGAATCCTTCTTTTGAAAATCAATGAATTAGGGTAACACAGGATTTCAAAATTACTCTCATTTTACTTTGCAAATTATTCTTAGGGTAAATATCGCTGGGGTTTTTGTTTGTTTTAAAAAAATACACATGTTGAAGAACTGAACTGCTTTATGCAAATATTTATCTTCCAGAACATTATATGTTCCCTCAGCATTTGTTCAAAATCCAAAAAGTTTCCAGTAACGGCAAGATTTCCATTTAATATGCAATTCCTTAATAAATAACTATAATACAAAATTAACTTATATAGCCCATCACTTCGGCAAAATGAGGGAACCAAGAGTTAAAAATCTAAAAAACCTACAACCCAAACATGATGTGGTCCATTCTAAGATTTTGGAAAATAGTGCGTTCCTAGAAAACATATTTTTAAGAAAACATATTTTACTGCCATGTCCCATTTTCACTTCTGCGTATTTAAAAGTAATCATTCCCTCCTTGTTGGTTTCCACTGTTTTATTCCCCCTAAGCTCTTCTACCAATGAACCATAGCATGTTTTTCCCTAAATGGCTTTAAATGCTGTATATGTTCTGGCAAAAGTCCAAAATTCCAGCCAACATCAGCATTTTCCAGTTAACCTTAATCAACTCTATTGTCTTTCAGAAGTGGAGACGATGCAATTGACCCTTGGTCAGGGGAGTATGTGTAGGGCTTTCCCCAGGAGCAGTTAGGGATTTGTGCAAATCCACACAGTACCTTGCGTGATACCCTCCCCCACTCCAACATCCAAGCCAGCTGGCGAGGGTTAGCAGTCAGTGGCCAGGAAAGAGAACGAAGGTAACTGGTCCACCACGAGACTCAGGAATTCCTGCTTTGGCCTCATTAGCAAGAGGGCTGGGCAGCCAAGAAAAAAGTTAACATTAGCCAAATACACCTGGTGAATCTTGTAAAGAATCAAGATTTGCTCATTAACTGAGCTTAGAAAGGTGTGATCTCCAAACCCAAAGAGCTATTTTCAGGTCCTTAATGGTACTAATTCTGTGATCAAGTTACAAATTCCATACGGTTCTTCATAAAGTCCCTTTAAAGAGGCTTTTGATGTTGGACAGTTGGGCCTTTTGCCCCTCAATCACATACGGACACACACATGACTTCTACGATGCAGGAGGCCCTCCAGGGTGAAACGGCCCATCCAGCAAAATCAAAGTTACGTGACCGCCCACATACTGCTGACCAGATGCCCCAAAGCAGGGAAACACCCCCCCATGCCTTCCCTTCCCATCAATGGTCACTAGACCACCACCGCCGCTCCTGGGAACACTCAGGGAACAGAAGCTCCTGGGCCCATCTCGAAGGGGCTCGTGGACAAGAGCAGCGGGGAGCCACCAAGTGTCTGCAGCTTGCTCTCTACATGGGCAAGGAGTCAGGGATGGGCCGCCAAGGCACTCATGGAGCCCCATGCTGGCTTGGTCTTTCAGCTCTTAGCCGAAAATAAAATTTCAGTGTCCATTCTCATTATGAGCTCAGAAAAGGAAGGAAATAAGGGAGGGAGGAAGGAAGGGAAGAAAGGGGAGATGAACAGGCAGAGAGGTGGAAGAGAAACGGGGTGGAGGGAGGGAGGGAGGGAGGAAATTGCTTGCTATGAAGACAAAACAAATTGCGAAATCTAGAAATAAATACTCAGCTGAATTCCAACACGACTTGTCCTTTCTGTCCGTTTTGGGAAATAAAGCTCTCATCAAAGGCAAGAGGGTTTGAGGGGAATTCAGTATATCTGGGCTTTACATAAACTAAGTATTACAGGTTTCTAAAACAGTTGGGAAAAGGCAACCACCACCCCCACCGACCGGCAGTTTAGGATTTTACCCTTTCCCCCCCCTGCATTTTGACACTGAGGATTCCAAACCCACCTACCGAAAGGTAACCAGAGCAGCCTCGAACAACCAGCTCAGAGCCCACCCAGGGCAAGGTTGGAGAGCAGGTTTGTGGAAGCCCAAAGTAAATGCTATGTGAGGACAGGAGCACCCGGCAGGTAGACAAACATTTCAGGCCTTATCCAGGTGTGCGGCTGGGGTGGGGCGAGGGTGGGGCGAGGGTGAGGCGCAGATGGGCTCCCTGAGCCTCTGTGTTCCTGCGCACCCAAGTTAACATCCTTTCCAATGGCTCTGAATGCCATCAACAAAGTCCAGCCTCTAGCAAGGGCCACTCAAAGCCACAAAGAGGAAGAAACCCATGTTACGTGCAACTGATGAATCACCAAATTCTACCCCCGACACTAATAATACACTATGTTAACTAACTTGAATTTAAATTTAAAAAAAAAAAAAAAGCAACACAGGTATTTCCTTCCTTCTGTGACATCAAAAGGCAAGTTGCCACTCCTGGGCCAAGAGGCAGGGATGGACACAAGCTAAAGACACAAGACGTTATTGCGGAGAAATATTTCTGACACAATTAACCAACACTCTTCTTCCACCAAACACCTGGTTAGCTGCTTATCAGGAGCAACTCAAATTAAGCATTCTAGCACATCCTGGCAAGGTCCAGAGAGAGAAACGACAGCCACTGGACTTTTCAACCCTTTGGTGGTCATCATCACTTCTAATATTTACGAAGTATTATGGCAACACAGGCTTGAGCCCCTGTTATTAGCTGGAAGAAAAGATCTGAGGTTTGCCCCTCGAATCAGAAAAGGCCTCTTAAACCAAACTGACTTATCCAATCCCAGGGGAGGGGCCAGAACAACAGCAGCCCATTTCGTAAGAGGCCAAAGGGCAGCTTGGAAAAGTGAACAGGGTGAGAGGATGAGGCAACTCTGCAGTTCCTTTTCTGCTGGGGCCTCTCCATGGGGCTTCATTCTTTGTTTTGAAGAGGCAGAAATTCCAGCATGGAGGGCATACCCATATGTAAATACGTATTTGAAAATGGGGGTGACTTGCAGGTTATTTTAAACCATGGATCCCCACCACTGGTGTGAATGTTTAAAAAAAAAAAAGAAAAAATGGACTGGGGCGCCTGGGTGGCTCTCAGTTGGTTAACTGTCTGAATCTTGGTTTCAGCTCAGGTCCTGATCTCATAGTCATGAGATCGAGCCCCAAAGCGGGCTGTGCACTCATTGCGGAGTCCGCTTGGGATGCTTTCTCTCCCTCTCCCTCTGCCCCTCCTGCTCATGCTCTCTCTCTCTCCTTGAAATAAATAAATAAATCTTTAAAAAAAAATTTACCCCATTCAAGGTTAATGTGGGTGCAGGCTGAATAAGCAATGAGTGCAAGATCCCATCTCTAGTTTAAAACTAAAAAAATACATATACACACCCCTGTAAGTTTTCATTGAGATGTAAAATTATTTTTCTCCCAAACATCATCATGAAGGTAACAGGCTATAATAAATCATATATAATAATAATTCAATCCTATGTACTTGATTCTTCCTCCAATTCTTTTATTTATTCCTCCCCCCTCTATTCCCTACACACCTTCAACTAGACATGGCCTCTAATACTCTGCAGGAAATGAAATTAAAGTCAAAACAAAAGCAAGTACTAGTACTAATCACTAATATTTAATCAGCACTTATTATACAAAACCAGTCTTATTTGTATTATGTTGACTCATTTAATCAAAACAAGAACCTAATAAGGTAAATCATCCCATTTTACAGATTTAAAAACTAAGGCAGAGTGTTGAAGTAACTTACCCAAGGTCACACAGCTATTTAGAGGCAGGGCCGGAATTCAAAGCCAGGCAAGTTAACCACTATGCTATCCTGCCTCAAAGATGTATTTGAACCAAAGACATTAATTTTTTGTCTAAGGGTCCACAAGTTAGTTATACATTTGATTTTCAAGGTTAAGCTTAACTTCATGAGATGTATGCACTGACTTTATATATGATGCAACTGAACTCTTAGCAACGTCCTAAGCTTCTACCACTTACAGCTATAACTACCAGAACAATGCAGTCAAATTCTTCTTCTCTCCTACCTGATATTTCTTCCGCGGCAACAGCTCAGTCACTGGTCTTTTGTCTGATCTCTAATTTCTGTACTAACTAAAAATGGATTTTTAAAACTCTAAAACAAACACACTTTAATAGCCCATACCCAGAATATTTTATTTCGCAGGTTATACATAACAATGGGAATGAAATTCCTTCTCAGCTTTGACAATAACGTTCAATCCTACAATGAACTGAAACTTGCTAGAAGCACTGTTAAGAAGCCCTACTGAAAAAATAGTAGATTATAATTATAGAATACTCTCCTTCTTGAAGTTGTTTCCCCACCCCTCAAAATGCTTCCTGGTAAACTCTTAATTTTTTAATGCCTCTTTGTATTTAGAACATCATTTGCTCAAATTTGAAGATAAATGTATATTAAAAGATTTTTTTCAAAGGCAACTTTATTTTTAAAACTATATGACAAATGTAACACAAGTTCATAGTATCAAAGGATTTCAAATAATATAGCACAAAAAAATCAAAAGCAAGAGTGCTCTGCTGTCATCCTCCTGCCTTCAGCCCTTACCACAGCTTATTCTTCAGAAATAGCCACATCTTTAGTGTCAGTGATGGTACCAAGGGTGGGGAGGGGGCTTTGTGGACCCTTAGTTCTAATCCCCCATTAACTACTCCCTACCCAACCTCCGCCCCAAAGCAGTAAAATGATTAAATCACACAACATGCTGGTTAAGAGCACAATCCCTTATCCCTTTAACAAGACTGTCTGGATTTGAACCCTGTCCACTTCACTTACTAGCTATTTAACCTTGAGCCAATAAATTACTTAACCTCTCTGTGCCTCAGTTTCCACATCTGTTAAGTGAGAATAACAGCAGTACTTACCTCACTGAGTCATGATAGAGGGATAAATGACTTATGTAAGCTAGTATTTAAAAGACGATTAGAATAATGCCAGGCACAGAAGTTCTATTTGGGTGATCATTAAGTATATTTTTTAAATAAATTAGAATCCAGTAAAGAAAAAGCAAAACCATGGAAGCCTACGCCTAAAAGTGCTCAGGCAACTTAATTTGTAAAAAAAAGAAAATTATCAGGAAGAGAGGAAAATAGATTCTGCTTCTATAAACCCTTAAGTATCCCACTTACAGGAACAAACACTCCATTTTTATTAATCCATCTTGGAGTTTTGGTTCAGACTATAATGGTCAGTCCCAGTCAGCAGCTCATACATTCGGGCACCAGGTAAAGAAGTACATTTTTTGTGCACATATTCACTCTACTTTTACCATGCTATACAGCTGAGGTAAAAGCAACAGGCTTGCTATGCAGCTATCGCTTCCAGACCTCCTTCAAACACAACATACTCTCTTCGCAGCTCCTAAACAGACGTGATGAGCCGTCATTGTCGGTGTGTTTCCTCCCAGACTTCAGAGCATTGTATTTTTCTCAAGAGACAAATTATACAACTAGAGAGACAAAAACTCATGCTCACTTAAAAAATATTACCAACAAACATTGAGAAAGCTGTTCTCTCTAATATTTATGCACTTCAGAATGAGATTCTGAGAAGAATAATGCCTGAAATGGATAGCTTGAGCTTGGTGTGCATGTTATAGCTCAAATTCTCAAAGGAATAAATATAAATTTTTCCAAAGGAAACAACTGGTACAGCATAAAACTATCAGGCTCTACCCACAAAAACATTCTATAAAATGTCAAGACATTTATAAGAGTAAAGTGTGCTATAAAACAAAATGACATAAATTATAGTATATTTTTATTTGTTGATTCCGAACACAACATATAACTATCTGTCCCCAAAAATACCTCTGGGATTACTCAAATACAAGGGTAGGGCATGGAGAATTATTTTCCTCTTTAGTGAGTGGTATTTCCCTGGTCAAAAGAAAAACTTACAAGCATAATAACAAAAACCAAAGTAACAAACATGGCAATGGCCTGGACAGACAGATGACAAAAGTTGCAACCACGTTTCTCATGCATGGTGTTCCCAGGTTCAAGTTATAGATTATGTCTAATACATACATTTCTGACATAACAAACAAACATTCTATCTCTAGTTGTTTGTTCAAATAAATAAAAGGGGGGTGCCTGGTAGCTCAGTCCTTTGGGCATCTGACTCTTGATTTGGGCTTGGGTCAGGATCTCAAGGCTGTGAGACCGAGCCATGCATCCAGCTCTGTGCTCAGTGTGGAGTCTACTTGGAATTCTCTCTCTCCCTCTGCCCCTCCCCCAGGGGCATGCTCTCTCTAAATAAATTAATTAATTAAATAAATAAAAATAAATAAATACATAAAAGGATTAGTTAAATAAATAAAAATAAATACATAAAAGGAATTTTTATTTCCTTTTGAAAATTAAAAATTATGGTAATTGGCTGTTTTTTGGGGGGGGGAGGGACACACAAAAATAGAGAAGGAATTATTGCTACAAATGTAAAGCTGACTATACCCTGTGATGCAATGAAAATGCCTCAGACACAAAACCTTTAAACCTTTTGATCTCTACCATCCATGACTAGGCTCCTAGTATAATTCAGACAGAAAGACTTCAAAGAATGGAATATGCAATTAAATCAAATCCCCTAAAGTTTTCCACCAAACCATCCTATTTGGGAAGTGTTTTAAATACAGGCATTTAATACCTTTATTTTATTCAAACTTTCTGCAACTACATTCTACAATACAGGTATTCATCCTTTACTAAATGCCTATCTTTGTGTGAAGAACCCATGGACATACAAAAAAAAAAAAAGACAATGTCCTGCCCTAGAGAGAATTAAGTCTAGCTTGAAAAAGAGCCATATAAAGAACTAATTAATTCCACTCTTACTGATCATTGTTCTGTAAGGCAAAACCAATGCAATAAAGCAGGAAAAAATATATAGGAAAAGGAGATGATATTGATATCTATGAGATGTCAAATATTCTTTCTTTTTTGAAACAGAACAAGTGAAACATAAGCCCTAATCTTAAAGAGTTCAACAAGGTGATCAAATACAAAATATGCAAAAATATGGAGCTGTCTACATACTGAAAATAATCAGCAACATATATTAATGACATATGTCTTTCTTTTGTAGTCATAGACATATAACTACAAAATTTTCATATGAAAGAAAAAGAAATACTTGAATAAAAGGATATTAAACTACTTCCCTGGATGTACAGAAAAGATACCAATTCTTCTGAGGTAACTTAGTTCTTATGAATTTCAATCAAAATGCAAAAGGAAATTTCTGCTAAGAAAATATTCAAAAGGTGGTTTAGAAAAATCTTAAAACAAAAGAAATAAAATTTTAAAGTATAATAAGGATTATGAAATAGTCAATATTAAATATTGTAGAAAGCCAAAATAATTAAAACACCATGGAACTGGCAAAGAATGCAGAAAAATCAGTAAAAATTTAAGAATATTGATGACAGTTTTTAAAGACAGCTAACATGTGAGTACTTACTATACACCAAGTGTTTTATAGTTACCAGCTAATTTTTCATCCTAACTTAGATTCTTTTGTAATTGATTAACAATAACAATAACATAAACAGAATAATTTTCTTAGATGTTCCTGTACTTTAATCAGTTTCTTGGCTGTAACTGTCTTTTTTACCACATCACCAATAAGTTTCTAGAAGCATTTTAGAAAAACATTGGTCTTAATATTTTATTTTCATAAAATTGTCTGCAATACTCTTCAAAGTTATATTTTACAATTATTAAGTATGAATTTCTGAGATTTTCAAATAGCAGTTATCTCTGCTCCATAATATTAGAAAATATACTCTCCACAGGTGCTAACATACCTATCAGCTACAACAAATTCCACTAAGTTGAGGATATTCTTAATTTTATTATTTTGTATTGAAATGTGTAAAAATTTTAGCCCAAATATCTTCTCAGATCATCTTTTTAGCTCCATTCTGAGTACCTTTCTTAGACAAATGTTTCTACAAAACAAAGCTCATTAAATAAACAAATTTGCTTTATGATTCCTTGCACTGCTTGGTCAAATACAGATACTGCAAAATTGCAGCCATATCAATTTCATTTTATTTCTATACAGAACTCACATTATTTGGTTTAAATTAAAACCTCCATCTCCTACTGGTAAAATACTACACAGCATGGTTAAAGAATTTCAAAATTAAAACTTATTCACTCTTTGAGCATCATTATTTAATCTGCTCAGTTATTCCCTTGCCTTTGCAGGCATAAAAATTACAATGTTGTTCTATTTGCAATCTTCCCCCCCCCCCCGTATCTGTAATTTGCTAATAGTCTCCAAAACATGTGTGTGTACACTTCATTCTTTGAGTTATTAATATTCCCAAACAAAATGATTTTAAACAAAATGCAACCAAAAATTAGAGCACTCATTTACAAAAGTGTAATACCACAATGGAACACTTACACTGATTTACAAAATAGTTTCTCGAAGTCTCTATGTAAAGTATTTATATATGTTGGAGCCAGTGTCTATGGCTTCTATCCAAGAGACAAACATTTCAATTTGGACACAATTATGAAATAGATGTTCACCACAATCACTTCCAAGTTCGTATTTGTTCCACAGGTTTCCTTACCTAGTAAAAATAGTTTTTAACCCCAATAAGTTCTCTGCCAGAATCCATATTTATATTGCTGTAAAAACAAATTTATCTTTAAGATTAAACTTTTCAAAGAACTTATAATGTCATCTATAACAATGTTAGATGTTTTACCTTCAACAGAATGAAATTCTGAGAGCTCTATTTTGATTCAGTTGGAGGAGGGGGAAAAAAAAATCAAACATTGGAATTAGCTTAACTGATTTTCTATGTGAAGCATCCAATGATACGGATGTGAAACTAGTACCATTTACTATCCATAAAGGAGTTCTGTTAGCAGCCCAACAGTATTAATAGTTATCAATTCATTTTTTATCTGTGCTAAAGAAAACCTGGACGCCAACATGAGTGATGTTAATGTAGAAAAACAGTCCTTTGATCTAAATGAAAAGTCATGCTTCATGGAGTAAAATATAAAAGCACATTCTGCAGCTGTGTATGGGCAAAGCTTCTTAAAATAAGTACTAACTTTGAAAAAGATGCAAATGGATTTCCTGATTTTTCGAAGTTCAGTGCTTTTACTATGACCCCCCATGGATGGTAAACATCAAAAAAACATTATGGAAGTAATGTTCCTGGCTCACGTTCTTCAAAATAGGAAAAAAAAGACATGTAATATTTCATTGAAGAAGTTCTCATTTTTTTAAAGCTCATTTTTGCCAACAGTATTTATTACAAAATACTTTTTTAAACTTTACCAAATACTAAAAATATAGATTTATGTCTTTTAATGAATAAAAAAAAAAACAGAAACATAAAACCTACCCATAGCAAGGACATTCAGACTACTTCCCTACACTCTGAAGCATGACTGACCAGACTCTATTTCCCATCTATTTTATGTAAACTAACCTGAAATGTCCCATGCTTTCCCTGACCTCCAACAACCAGATGGCAGTATCGACTCCTAGCCACTCACCCAGAGCACACATTCCTTGAAACAGAGGTGCTAATGATGGTGTGCCTGCCAAGGGTTAGGAGAAAAGAAAGGGACTGTTGTTCATCATCTTTTAGAGGTCACTACGCTGCAGATCTCATACATGACAAGGTAAGACCACATAGAGGTAGAAAGAGCATATAAAGTAAAGGTCTACTTAAAATAACAAAAAATAAAATAATAAAAAATAATAATACTTATAAAATGAAAAATCTGAGACAAATGCTAAGCTAGACAGGATTCTTGACAGGACTGTCCCAGACAAACTAAGATAAACAGCCACCATGTTACTTCCCACAGCATCTCCATTAGATGGCTCCATGATCATCACCATCTTCAGATAAGAACATGTTGGCTTGCAGCTGTACAGTGACCTGTCCAAGGCCACAAGCCTTTTCATTGGTGAGACCTAATACCAGAGTCCAAGCTATGCAGCCCAACACATAACTGCTATGTAATATTGCTTCTCTGTGAAACAACAGCACAGAAACAAGCCTTAACTTACATTAAAATTGAGTGTACACTAAAATATTTTAAATCAATATGTATAAGTATTGTTCAATAAATAATCCTGGAATTGTAAGTTATTTATATTTTTAACAATCAAAACAAATCCTTGCCTCACCCCATACACTGAAACAAAATTAAGACAGATTGAGAATTTTTTTTTTTAAGAAGAGAAAAAGGAAAAAGAAGAGGAGGAGGGAGAGAATGAAAACAGTGTAAAGTAACTGTAAGGGAAAAAATGTTTTGGGTAGAAAGTAAGTATCAGAGATACTGAAAAGGCATAATGAAAATATGGAGAACATAGAGATGGGGTAATTACCGCCCCCCCCAAAAAAAACACTTTACTTACCACATTTAAAAGGAAAGGAAAAGAAAAATAAAGAAAAATATGGAAATCCACATCAGAAAAAGATCCCTTATAAGCCAATATATTGACACATACAACCTATTTTTTTAACTGTATATAGTACAAACAGGAAAATCAAAAAAGTGCTACAAATAGCCAAAAACCAGAGGGTGTAGAAAATACAATTTCATTAGTTATGAAAGAACAGCATATTACCAGAATTCTATTCCATCTTTCACCTAGAAAACCATCAGTAATAAAAAGAGAAGAGGGTTAGTTTATTCAGTGTTTGCCCTGGTGCAATGAAGTGGAAACTGCCACAGCCACTTACAGAAAACCAATCGGTGACCCAGCCAAGAGAACGTCAGTGTTCAACATTATTTGTTCCAAAAAATCCACTTACAGAATTTGTCCTAAGGAAATAATGAGAGATGCAAATAAATTCATATACTAGAATGTTCACTGCACCATTATGTATAATACCAAAAGACTGGAAACAATGTAAATATCCAACAAAAAGAGAATGGTTAAGGAAATGATGGTACACTATAAATAGAATGGATTGTAGCGATCCTTAAAAAATCATGCTTACAGAGAATAATGATACAAAAAGCATTCATGATATAATGCTAAATGAAAACCAGCAGGAAATGAAACTGTTTCATCTCACCTGCCTATAAATGTGGGAAAATTGAGATTTAAATACACTAAAGACATTAATGTAACTCTTGGGGTACCTGGGTGGCTCAGTCAGTTAAGCGGTCATCTCTTGATTTCAGCTCAGGTCATGATCTCAGGGTCTTGGGATCAAGCCCTGCGCGTCAGGCTCCTCGCTCACCAGGGAGTCTGCTTGAGGATTCTCTCTCTCTCTCTCTCTCTCCCTCCCTCCTTCTGCCCTCCCCACTGTGTGCACTCTCTCTTTCTAAAACAAATAAATCTTTTTAAAAAAGTAATATAATTCTTCTCTTACAGCTGGGGTATATACTAGAAGTTTCAGGAAGTCACTATGATTTTATCAACTAATGATTTAGAAAATCATTCTCAAAGTTGGGCATATCACAAAAGTATCCTTTTGAACAAGTAATGGGGCAATTACTAGCTTACTACATAGACGAGGGTGGAAAAACTGAAAATAGTTATGAGGTGTGTTTGGGGAAAAAAAATAACTAAGTGTTAGCTTGCCTCCATATTATCTTCCACCTCTCCAATGGTCAACTTAAAACTTTCCCTGAAAAAATATCTAATTATTGTAAGAAAGTAAAAAGTCTGCTATGTCCCCAAATCATTGCACACAGCACAAAATATTGACCCTGCTCCCATGGTTCTTAAAGCTGTTTTTATAAAATTATGAGCCAAAAGCTATAAAAAATAAAAGAAATGATTTTGCTTGGCTCACTCTGCTGTGAGGCACATAATAGGGAGGTAGCTCTGAGGCTGACCAGTCACATTCAACCTCCATCCCACCTCCACAGAAGAGGGAGAAGGAAAGGAAGTGCCAAGCCATTGGGCATTTCAATGGCCTCTTTCTTTCTGCTCTTTAAGTTCTTTATTCATACAATAAAAGGTACAGATAATCAAGATCCCTTCAATTTTATATGCAATGTTGGCAAAGAATGGCTTTGCCCATGCTATTCCCTTAGCCTGAAATGTCTGCTTCCCACACCCAGAGTCTCCTTGGAAACCTCTCTTTCTTTAAGGCAAAGCAGGCTTGGTGTTGCCAAATGAATCCTCAACCTCCATTCCCATATTCCTCCTGAAGGGAAGCTTCATCTGCCTCAGGCACACACCCTTCTCCCACTGGACCCAGGAGCCTCAGGGAAAGCTGGCCCTACCTACCCCAAGAGCTGGGCCTGAATGAAGATCATGATTGGTTTAGAAATCCAGGCGAAGCCAATCAAGGCATGACCCGTATCTGATCATGGGAATGGGCAATTCAGGCTAAGACAGCAGAGTCCTGCCAAGTGTGCAGGGGAGCTCCTGACAAGGCAGTTTCTCACTCTTAAAGGATGGCAACTGGACCAGATGGCCTCTCTTCCTCTGGATACTGTGGCAGTCAGGAACTGCTGCTGTCATCTTGCCTCCAAGGCAAGGATGGGGAATAACTGAGAACCCAATCAGTGGATTCAAGTTATGCCCAAAGTCCACCCTACAGCTGAACTTCCAATTAAATCAGTTCAAGCATTCCCGTACTGTTTAAAGATTTCTATAATGGGTGAATAAAACCTTCCTAGCTAGTGGAATGAACAACTGCTGGTTTTACCTGGCAAACATCATTTCTTATTCTTCTATAAATAGAACTTTGATTTTCCCTTTGGGTATCATGCCTTGCCCATTCTCTTGCCCATTCCCAGTTCCTGTAGTCTAACTGGGACTGACCCCTCCCCACTCTAACCTCCAGGGAAGGAAATGAAGTGTGAACCAGTGTTCTAATTGGTTGTAAGGCTGTTACATTAACCTGCTGAGCCAATGAGAAAGTTATGAAAGCCTCCTGCTAGAACTACAGTCAAAGAAAAACTCCTGTTCTGTTGGACATGCTTCTGCCAGTAGCTATCCTCTCACAAGAAGAAATGAGATGGTTAAGAATGAAGGAGTCCATGAGAGAGTAAGGACAAAAGAAAGAAAGAGGCATCCGCCCTCTGACAACACTGTTTTAGCACCTGGATCCATCTGTACCTGAAGCTGACCAGCACCAGACTTTTCAGTTATATGAGCCACTAAGTAATCTTCTGTTTCTTAAAGTTTGAGATAGGTTTCTGCTCTAAGTACTCCCATTAAACCTTGTCACCACATGGCCACTCTCACTGTGCATTGTGACTATGTGTTCAACTCCCCACCAAAAAGTGAGCTTATGCAATAAAGACCATATTTTTCATCCTTATAACTTCCATACCTAGAGAAGAACCAGGCCCATAACACCAGGTATGGAACTTGAACCAAGTCATTAAAACACACCAAGGTTCAGTTTCCTAATTTTAAAAAACAAGACAGCTAAAAACAAAAACAGATAATAACAAATGTTAGGGAAGATGTGGAGAAATTACAACACTCATACATTGCCAGTGGTAATGTAAAATGGTGTGGCGACTTTGAAAAACAGTTTGGCAGTTCCTCAAAAGGTTAAACAAAGAAGGTACCATATCACACAGCAATTCCAAACCTAGGTATATACTCAAGAGAACTAAAAACATACGTCAACACAGTAACTTGTATGTGAATGCTCACAGTAATCTTAATCCTCAAAGCAAAAAGTCAGGGACACCGAGCTGGCTCAGCTAGTAAAGCATGTGACTCTTGATCTCAGGGTCATGAGTTCAAGCCCCACATTGGGGGCAGAGTTCACTTAGAAATAAAAAAATAAAGTGATAAAATAAATTAAAAAATAAAAAAAAGTCAAATAAGTCAAGTGTTCATCAATGGATGAATGAATAAACAAAATGTGGTACATCTATACAATGGAATATTATTTGGCCATAAAAAGTATTACACACTGATTCATGCTACAACATGGATAAATCTCAAGAAACGTTATGCTGAGTGAAAGAAGCCAGAAGCAAAAGGCCACATATTGTATAATTCTAGTGCTATGAAATGTCCAGAATAGACAAATCTATAGGAAAAAAAAAATAGTAGTTGCTAGTGCTTAGGGGGTTAGGATGAAATGGGCAGGGCAGGGGGGCTAATGTTAAAGAGTATCCCATTTCTTTTGTGAGTGGTGAAAATGTTCTGAAATTGATTGTCAGGTCATGGCTATACAACTGTGTAAATATACTAAAAATCACAAGAGAGTATACTATAAATCGGTGAATTTTTGTATATGAATTCTATTTCAAGAAAGCTGTTACCAAAAAAAAAAAAAACAAAACACCAAGCCAGATGAACCACACGACAGCCAAGGACCCTTGCCACCATGACCTGCTTGGATTCTCTCCACTATTTCATATAGAATAGGGAAGATCTAGCTATGTGATTCTGGGCAGGTTCTTAATCTCTCTGTTGCTCAGTTTTCTCATCTATAAAATGGAGATGAAAGTACCTTCTTCATAAGGTTGTTGTGAGGATGGAATGAATTATGCATAGAAAGCATTAACAGCAGTGCTCTAGCGAGTCTTGAGCTGGCATTTGCTAACTAGCCCCTTCCATGTGGTTCCATATACATTCACTGCAAATCAGATTCTATTCTATGCAAGTCATCATCTTCCAGCACCAGTATATGCCCTGGGAAGTATTTTCATCCACCATCCCGCTAACTTAGGCAATCATGAAGATGTATTCCACTTCGGTTTCATTTTTTCTTTCTCCTGGGGGTATGGAGAAAGAAACAATGAAAATACAAGTAAGTTATGGCAAGTAGCAAGTAAATGTTTTTCATCTTCCACTGGCAAAGCCAAGGCCTGAAACCCAACTGCTACAAACTACTTCCATGTGTCTCCGTCCTAGACAAAGAGGAAAAAGGGCCAAATGTTCAGGCCTGATGATGGAAGTTTGGGTTTCAAACCAAGGCTCTCCAACCAAGTCTCAGTTTCGGGTGTCTGCCCCCAGGCTGTCAGGAAATGGAAGGATGTGAAGGAGTTCTATGTGAGTCCTCTCAATGGCTGTTTCTGCCTGGATGGGAAAGGGGTAACAATAATCATTAGGGGCACAATCAGGGCAAACCACAGCAGCTCCTATGATTCACTGAGGGCTCCCCATGTTCTCAACTCTCTGCCCTGTTCTAAGTGAATTACATGCATTAACTTACCTAATTCTCACCATCAGCCTTATATGATAGGTACCACCATACCATTTTATGGGTAAGAAAACTGAACCACACAAATGTTTAATAACTCGTCCGGAGTCACATGGCTCATAAGTGGCAAGGCTGGGGATTTGAACCAAACTGTCTGAAATCAGTATCCACTACACTATGTGTTAAATTCTTGACTAGGCACCATGAAACCGCTGCCTCCAGGCATTAGAATAATAGGGACTAATATTATCTACCTTTTATCAAAGGTTTAAGATATGCCAGACATTGGGCATTACAATAATTATCATCAAAACCACCCTAACAGGTTCATATTACTATCATCAAACCATTTTACAGAAGAGCAAACTGCGACCAAGAAATCCATACCCAAGATAACCCAAACACTAAGAGACCACACTAAGACTTGATCTTGCTCTTTCTGGTTCAGAGACCATCCATGTCAGTAAAGGAATAATTTGGTTTTTCTATTGCTAGAGCTGGGTCTTCAGTTTTCTTCAAATAGGAAGGAGAAGAATGACTTATGGGCCCCAAGACATGCAATCTGGACCTTCTGGACACATTCCTTTGTCTTTTATTTCTCCTTCTTTTATTTGGTATTGCCTCCACCCAAGTCATTCCCTCACCCCCCCCCCCCCAATCACATCCCTCCCTGTAGGAGCAATGGGGAAAGAAGAACTGTGCCTCTGGCAAGTGACTTTTTCTGGAAAACATGGGATGTGAGTGGAGTGAGGTTGGGGAGATTAATGACAGAGCCAGGCTTGGGGCACCTGGCTAGCTCAGCTGGAAGAACATATGACTCTTGATCTCATGGTCGTGAGTTCAAGCCCCACGTAGGTGTGGAGCCTACTTAACTTAGGAAAAAAAAAAAAAAAAAAGAGGGCGGAGGAGGAACCAGGTTGGTCATGCAAAATGAAGTGGGACCAAACCAGGAAGGAATGAGCATGTCTCTGTGTGACTGTGTCCATCCAGAGAATGGCTAACAACAATCAACCTAAACAAGAAAAAAACAGATTTCCAGCCAAGTGAGGACGCAGGGAGACTATAAAGGCTCTGGCTGCTCCATGGGGCTAGACAAATTATTTGAGATGCTCAGGTAACTAACTACATGGTCTACTTCCGCTTCAATGAAGAAGTACATATAGAGTGGCTCCTGCAGGATGGGGGGCCATGCTGGGAAAGTTATATCCAATCTCATGCATGTTTGCGGGCTCAGTACATGCAAAAACAAGGATTCAGCCAAGGACAGAGAGAGACTTCCCCTGCTATACTGGCAAGACAATCTTGGTCTCTCCCCAAACCCTCTAGGACAAAGAACCACATTAAGCCTGAAAGACAACTTTTAGATAGAACCAATGGGCTATCCAAATATTTGAACATTTGGCAAACTTCATATTCTAGCCACAGGTCTTCAATTTTCACATTGTTCTACATGTCAGAATGTGGGGCAATATGTAATATATTCTGAAACCCAGAGTAGACTCTTTAACTCCAGAGACATGGTACCCACTCACATATTAAAGATACCTTCCAGGGGCACCTGGGTGACTCCATCAGTTGAGCATCCGGCTCTTGGTTTGGGCTCAGGTTGTGATCTCGGGGATCGGGAGATCGAGCCCCGCATCTGGCTCTGCGCTCAGCACAGAGTCCACTTGTCCCTCTCCCTCTGCTCCTACACCGCCCCCCGCCCCCGGTCGAGCTCTCTCTCTCAAAATAAAATAAGTAAATAAAATCTTAAAGATACCTTCCCTGCAGAAAGGGGAACCCTCCTACACGGCTGGTGGGAATGCAAGCTGGTGCAGCCACTCTGGAAAACTGTATGGAGATTCCTCAAAAAGTTGAAAATAGAGCTACCATATGATCCAGCAATTGCACTACTGGGTATTTACCCCAAAGATACAAAAGTAGGGATCCGAAGGGGTACGTGCACCCCAATGTTTATAGCAGCAATGTCCACAATAGCCAAACTGTGGAAAGAGCCAAGATGTCCATCAACAGATGAATGGATAAAGAAGATGTGGTATATATATACAATGGAATATTATGCAGCCATCAGAAGGAATGGGATCTTGCCATTTGCAACGACGTGGATGGAACTGGAAGGTATTATGTTGAGGGAAATAAGTCAAACAGAGAAAGACATGTATCATATGATCTCACTGATATGAGGAATTCTTAATTGCAGGAAACAAGCTGAGGGTTGCTGGAGTGGGGGGTGGGGTGGGAGGGATGGGATGACTGGATGATAGACACTGGGGAGGGTATGTGCTCTGGTAAGCGCTGTGAATTGTGCAAGACTGTTGAATCTCAGATCTGTACCTCTGAAACAAATAATGCAATATATGTTAAGGAAAAAAAAGAAGAAGAAGAAGGTAGCAGGAGGGGAAGAATGAAGTGGGGGAAATCGGAGGGGTAGACGAACCATGAGAGACGATGGACTCTGAAAAACAAACTGAGGGTTCTAGAGGGGAGGGGGGTGGGAGGATGGGTTAGCCTGGTGGTGGGTATTGAGGAGGGCACATTCTGCATGGAGCACTGGGTGTTATGCACAAACAATGAATCATGGAACACTTCATCTAAAACTAATGATGTAATGTATGGGGATTAACATAAGAATAAAAAAAAAAAAAGATACCTTCCCTGCACACAAAAGGTGCAACCTTAAAGATAACGTGAAATGCCAATGAACAAAACAGCATCGGCAATCCCGTGCTTCTGGGCAAGGGAAGCTGTGCTTTAACACTGTCTCTAAGAATGAGGGCTCTCCTCTCTCTCCTCCTTCCTTGGGAGCCGGGCAAGTTAGTGCCAAGCTGCTGTATGACTTCACTCTCTGCAATCCGCATGGCACGTGGAATACCCACAGCATGCCAGATTATCAGTAAGGTGATAACACTTGTATATTATACCTGCTTGGCACGATTTGAATGAGGCTCCCTCGGGCTGCCTAGGGTTTCATTTCCTGTTATCTGCACCTGCACCAATTTCAGAAGCAAATAAAAACACCCCACAAAACCATATTTTAGGAGCTTATTCAAAAGTCAAGAGACAAAACCAATGCCATCAACACAAACCCCAAAACACAACAACAAGGTAATTAACCTGACGTTCCAACTCACTCCATGTCTGGGAGGTACGCCTCCTTCCGGTTTTTTAGTGATCTTTGCCAAGTTCGCATCTTTTATCCCTCTTAGCTATTTAATATGACTTTTAACCAATACCGATGGAATAATCATAATCCTAAGATTACATAAGAACTAACACGTACAAAGGTCCTTCCTGTATTGGCCAGGGACCCCGCATCACCTTCTGTGGGGATTCTCACATTCAATCCACATAACAAATGAAGTACTATCATTATGTCCTTTTACACACGTACCTATACACACATACACAGTTAAGAAAAATGAAGGTAAATTAGAAAGGTTAACAGGCTTTAAGTCACTCAAAGAGTGTTAAAAAGCCTCTTTAAACCCAAGTTTGCAGAATGCCAGAATCCCTGCTCTTAACCAAGCCACCAAGTGACAGACATCCATGACTGCACTGGATCAGAACCTGGGGGTGCCCTGCACTGCTGCCACACACCTAGATGGTGTCCTCAGCTTTAATGAAACTCTTTATCACCAGAGTTAATTGGCTTTTGTGGAGTTTTAATTTACATGTGGGAATCTATATTTCAATAAATGGGTAAACAGTCCTTTTGGCATGTTATTAGTTCTGTGTCACTTGGGGAGGATGAAGACTGAAAAGAAATCAAATGATCCAACAAGGGGTTAGGGGCTGTGGACACCAATGTCTCGGTCACTCTGTCCCTGACAGAGCATCAGGGGAGAAGAAAGGATGAGAAATGACAGCTTTATGAACTTCACACTGCCACTGCACATTCCTTAAAGGGCAGCTTTCCCTGGAGAAGCCAAGAAGAACCCAGGCATCAAAGCAATTCCCTATCAGTACTTTTTTAGAAGGAAATGATTATAATATTTTACTTTGGTTGCTACCAATTCATTGCATACAATTCACTGTGTAAAAGAGTCTTCATCAAATACACATATTTGGTGGGGGAGGGGAAGCTAAACAGACTCCTAATAAGAAACTCAAATCAAGAATTGCCCAAGACGACACCTGCCTTCTGGCCTAATGGAAAGATCCATCTGTCAGGTCTTAATGAAGTACTCAGACTAGAAAGAAAAGGCGGCCGCTTCTACTTGGTGTACCACCTAGTATAGTGCTGGTAGTCAAAATGTAACTGAAAGCCGTGTTTGTTACACAAATGGTAACTATGTGTACAGATGAGTCATTTGCTTCTGGGCGGCCACATATTTAGTAAACAAAAGGTGGAACTAGATGAATCTCATGGGTTTGTTGACAAAGATCTCTGTGAATAACGACATTTGGACGTCTAAATGATGTTGTATCGGAACACCTGAGAATGTCCAAAAATAAGCTGGGGGGGAGGTGGGGAAGAAGGCCATCAGGAAGTCATGCCTCCTGGCCTGGCAGCAGCGTGGAGTCAGTAAATGAACAAAGGAGCAAAGAGGTAAACAAATGAGGAATAGATAAACAGGTGAATGAGTGAACATGTAAGTAAATGTATCCATGCGTTCCTTCCTTGATGGCCACTGAAGTAACTAAATTCTCTACCTATTTTATATAATTGCTAACAAATATGCAGGTACATGAATACCCATGGCCCCTCCATAGCCACGATGGAGACAGTTATAAACTCTGATCAATTCATTCCATATACACTCAGCCCAGATGTAGCTAAGTGGATGGGAGACAGCACACCTAACATGGGCCCTCATCACCGCGGGCAGCTCCCGTTAGCAGATGTGTGGTCTCTCTTCCCAACCTGCTGAGTGCACAGCCAGTTCATTCTCCAAGTGCCCTGCCAGGGGAGGGAAACAGAGACACTGAAAGCCGTGCATGGATCACAAGTTAATAACTGGTTTGCAAATGGTGAGCCATCCTGAGCAGCTCTCCTGTTCCCCCAGGAACTAAACACCAGACACCCAGCCAGGGAAAAATAATACAGACTACGTAAACACATTCAAATCCCAAACGGGACTATATAAAACACTTGTGTAGTCTAACGTTTGACCCAACTATAGTATCATTTCCAGTCCCCGTAGTGGAAGATTAAGGTGGTTGCAAAAAGCCAATTTCAATGGGCAATCTGGTAAATAGCTGGACAGGAATGCTCTGGTGTTCACAGCCTGACAGTGTCTGAGGGAGCACAGCCCAACAGAGGATCACGCACTGACTGGAACTTATATCTTCCCTCCTTTCCTCATTCAGTAGCAGACCTGCAGGGGGACGTGGGGGTGGGGGTGAGTTGATGCTCTTCTCTGTGGAAAAAGCACCACCAGGTCCTCAACTGATCCTGAGTCTCTTCTTGAAGGCGGTGGGCAGACACTGGTGCCGACCTGCTTCCAGCCATCTTGAGCTTCCTGAAAAGCCCATGGAGACATGAAAAGTACCTCCTCCAGTCTTGCCTCAGGGATGCTCCTAATAGACTCATCACACCCCTCCCCAGAAAGCACACACACACCTTCTCTCTGGGCTTCTTTCAGGCCAAAACATCACCGCCAAACACTCAGAGTGCCCCCAAAACTGTGGCATGCCATCATGTCAGGAAGAACAACCCTGCTGGATGAAGGGGCAGGGAGAGAAGAGGCTGCGGGAGAAACACGTGGGGAGAGGTGGACGAAGCAAGAAAGCATGGGAGAGAAGTTGCTGGGTCCTCCCAACTTCACGCCATCACACGTTCTAAAGAGAAAGGAGGGCTCGAACTTCCAAGATCTTGTTCTCATAACAAAAAATCCAGTAATAGGACTCATTCCTGTTAATAATAAACAGTCACCAAAAATCAAGTGTTTATGTCAAGCCAGAAGCTCTTTGTTAAGAGCTTTGCATACATTTGCTCATTTACGCCTCTCATCAATCTGAACACCAGCCCTTATCACCGCCACTAAGATGAACTGCCTCAAGGACTCAGCCACTTGCTTGGGATGCCGAAGCTACCAAAGGGCTGAGAATCAGTGCATACTTCTGGAGACCAAAAACTACCCGGCCCAAGGAGAAACATTCCAGAATCATCCAATTACGTTACCATTCTAAAACTTGGTACTATTACTACAAAAATTCATTATTTTCTTCAAACACTGTTCGACTTGAACCACTTTACAGAAGCTCACCTTCATCAACGAGAGTGTCCCGACTGCCTAGTGCAGAGGGAGAACATCCGAGAAGATAATTTTGCTTTTCCTGCAGCTTGGGCCAACTATGGCTCTGTGACATGGGGCCTCGTGAGCTTATAATTCCTGAAAGCAAGAAACCAACCAGAGCCCCTCGAGATAAAACTGCTTGTTTAATAATTAAGAGTTTGGGATAAAAGGAGGAAAACAGCAGAAGCTCTTTTCTGAGGCTGCCTTCAGATTCTGGGTCCAGCAGGGCCCTTACAGAATGAAGCCAAGGGCAGGTGACAATGAAGAACAGGGAAGGTGACAGAGACAGAAGGTACAGGCAAGATCCTGGAAAAGGGGCTAGAGAAGAATAAAAGAGCAAGCATGACCAGGATTAGTTTCCCTCACAGGACCCTGCAAAATGCCTGCAGAGAACACCAACTCCAGAAGATGGCCAGTATTTTACACTCAGCAGCTCTTACAGTCCAAGGAGAGGAATGTGCTTTCAAACCTGAGGCCCCTGAAACGAATATTACACTATATGTTAACTAACTGGAATTTAAGAACTTGAAACTAAATAAAAACAAAAACCTGAGCCCAATCTGGATTCAGTAATGGAGAGGAAGTCAAGATCGCGGAGTGCGAGTGGCAAGGGAGGGCCTCAGCCAGTCATGCCTGTCCCAGCCTGGTCTTCCTGTTTTGCAGGGGAGGAAATCTTGGTGCAAGAAGCAAAGCCCTGCAAGACAGTTTATAAACCCCAAGCAGGGCCAGCTTCACGGGTGTGTGACAAGTGCAGCCACACAGGGCCCCGTGCTCGGGGGGGGGGGGGGCGGGGAGGGGGCGGCTAAACTTGGTTTAATGCTCTGCTATCACCCTCCAAAAACTCTTAGTATTTAACAAGGAACCCCACATTTCAATTTTGTACTGGGCCCCAACAAATCGTACAGCTGGTCCACCCCCACTTTTTTGTTTGTTCTTTGAATTTGCAAAAGTCTCATAAAACAGAGTTTACTTTGATTTTTTTTTTTTTTAAATAGATAACTTGTTTCATGGGCTATTTACACTGTATGTGACCTCCTGGCTGGGATGTCCTAGATTCTCAAAAATTGATATTTAATGCACAGTTCAGGCATTTCTTCATGTCACACCCAATACATGATCCAACCTGCAAGGCAAAATATGCTCAGTATGATTGTCAGAACCCATGGAAAAGACACAGATGTCACTACGGGCTTTAATGGAGGGATGACGGAACAGGATACGTTCTGACCTCAAGGGGTTGTAAAAATCTAAACCACTCAGCTAAAACTCAGTTCCTGATCCTTGACCTAGCCTCTTTTATCCACGATAAAATGTACTCCTCCCAAACATACAGACACACAGCAGCATGTTAGCACCCAGGTGTAATACATGTATCCAAAGAAAAACCTTGTGACTCCTTGGTCCCATGCATGTTAGAAACATCAGAGAGACAATGTGGTCCTTATGGTGCTATCCTCAAAAAGGGTTTTTTGGGTGTTTTTTTTTTTTTGCAGGGGAAGAAAATAGACATGCATATACTTGAAGAGCAAGTAGTTACTAACAATTGTATAGAGACTGATACAGAAAAAATGCTCTTAATACAGAGAAGAATAAATGCATGTAAATAAACATATAAAGTATTATCTGTAATTTTGGTTTTTAAAATATAGACATATAGGAACACACATGCTTAGATATATGCAATCACATATACATAAATGTGTCAATATAGATATGGACGGTATCGCAGGTAGCAAGGCTGGATTTGATCCTAGTGGCTACCTCACTCAGGAAGAGTCAGCTCCCCTCTCTGAACCAGAACCTCCTGATGGACAAGGGGTGGCCTGGATCAGGTCATCACCGAGGACTCTATAGTTCTTACAGGATCCCACTCTGGGGATCAGGGCAGCCAAAAAGGTTCCCACACTAATACCCTATCTCAAAAGCAAATCGGCCCCTGCCTACTTCATTGTTCTCACAAGAAACGTTAATGTTCATTTGGCATGGGTAAAGTGGACAAACGACTGTATATATATTTTAAGATATGTATATGGATATCTTAAAACCCAGGAATTTTTTTTAAGACTGACTTTTTTTAGCGCATTTTACGGTGTAGAGAGAAATTAAAGGGAAGGTACAGAGATTTCCCATTTCCCCTGGCCCCACTCACGCCCAGCCTCTCCCATTATCAACATCCCATACCAGAGTGGTACAGCTGTTACTACTGATGAATCTGCGATGACACGGCATGATCCCCCAAAGCCCACAGTTTACATTACAACATTATAGTTGACTCCTGGTGCTGTACATTCTAGAAGTTTGGACAAATGTATCATGACATGCATCCACCATTATAGTATCATACAGAATATTTTCACTACCCTACAAATCCCCTGTGCTCTATTTATCTCTCTCTCCCCAACCCCTGGCAATCACTGATATATTTACTGTCTCCACAGTTTCACCTTTTGCAGAATGCCATATAGTTTGAGTCTTATGGTAAGTAGCCTCTTCAGATTGGCTTCTTTCACACCATGATATGCCCTTAAAATTCCTCCATGTTTTTTCATGGCTTGATAGCTCATTTTTTTTTTCTCCTAAGTAATCTCTGTGCCCAATGGGGGAGGAGGGTACTCAAACGCACAACCCCAAGATCGAGTCACAGATTCCACTGACTGAGGCAGCCCAGGTGTCCTCATTTCTTCTTAGTGCTGAATATTCCATTGTCTAGATGTACCATGGTTGTTATTTATCCATTCACATACTGAAGGACATCTAGGTTGCTTCCTAGTTCTGGCAATCATGAATAAAGCAGCTAGAAACATTTGTGTGCAGGTTTTTATTGGACATAAGTTTCCAACTGCTTTGGGTAAATACCAAGTAGGGCAATTGCTGGATCAATGGAAAAGAGTATGTTCAGTTTTATAAGAAACCACCAAACCATCTTCCAAAGTGGCTATGACAATTATGCATTCCCACCAGTGATGTATTAAGACTTTAGTATTTTTTTTTAAACAGTATTTCTGAGGTATTCATCGTAAGATTCTCCCCGATGTGAGAACTAAGGATCTTTTACGGGGCACAATGGAAATTCAAGGGAAAGGTTCCATCCTCATTAAATCTCTTCTCAGCCTCTCAAACTCGGTGCATGGTCAGGCTCCTTGGGATTTTCCCATTCTGAAAGAGAAGCTGTTTGGTGAGCCAGGCTCTGTGACCACCCATGATCTGAATTACGCACAGGTGTTCAAAAATACAGAGGGATCCAGCATAATTAAGAGCATTAAGCAATCATCTCAGCCCAAGGAGGCAGTTCTGAAGAAAAGAAGAACAGAGTTTGGGCACCACTTTGGGAAATAAATTCCACAGCCTTTCACCAAGTTGAAATCTTGGCTTTGGACACACATAAAAATGAGCCTGGCCTGATCTGAGCTCCCAGTGGACATCTGCCAGATCACAAAAGTTGACCCAATTGGCCTGCCTCACCACAGAGAAGGCCACTGCTGGAAGAGCAGATGGTCTTGCTGGTAAGAGCCAACATGGATGGACAGGACAGCAGACAGGAAAATGGCAGAACACAGTCAGTCGGCGCAAGCCAGGGTGGGAGTCTGCTTTCAAGAGAATCATTTTGTCAACGCGTTTTTAAAAAATAACATCACAGCGGCCTTTGATCTGATTTCCTTCTTTTACTGACTTCAATCACTCTCTCTTTATGTCCTATAAACCACAGCTAATTATTCCTTGATTTTCTCTCCCATCACTTGGTACTATTGTATGGTAGTAAACACCTGCTGAACTCTGTCCAGCAAGGCATGTCTTTGAGAGAGTACTGCTTTAGAAACCCCTTTGCAACAAAGACGACAGTGGCAATGTTTTTCCACAAGGTTTTAGGGACCTAGAAAAAGATGCTCAGTTACAAGTATTACTTCTCTTTAAATAAATCATCACCAAGTACAACTTTGTTATGAGAAACTCAAATTTTTTTTAAATTAAAGCCATTGTTTAATGGTAACACGGACTCTAATGGTCCCTGCCTAACACACCAGTCTGTTAAAAAGAGCGTTGTCCAAACATTCCCCCTTTGTTATATTTTTCCTCCATTCTTCGGGGAAACACTACCTTTAGACTCATTTTGTTTAACTTCTCTAGTCATTTATGCTATTTATTGAGTATCTGATATTCCTAATAAAACATCAGTACAAATATCCAAGTTGTCTAGGAGAAAAGAAAAACTTTTTCCAACCTTCCCTGGCCAGTCAAGGTAAACATTTCTATGACCCAAGTCAGTTAGCTACATGGGCACAAACGCCTTTTATCTTTCCCCTGAAATTACGAAAGATTATCATTTTACTCAGCAATAAGCCTGACTAAATCGAAACTCTGTACACCAGAATTAAATATGTTCTATCTACTCAAAATGAACAGTGTATTATTTATCACTAATATTTAATGACAAAAAAACTGATAACTCTCTCTGGTTATACCACTGATTTCATCTATTCGCGCATCATCGATTCCTTTGGTCATTAGCATAATCACAGAGCATCAACTCCGGCTTATGCAGCAAGTTTGATAACAGAGCTGAAAGTAGACACACACTATTTTAAAAACATGTTCCGATTTTCATCTGAGTATATCTTTATTTATATGGCTTTCTTACCATAAAGATGCCAGTCCTTTAAAATATGCAGAAATCACTTTCTACACTGAAGAACAAGGTGCTATATCATAACAAGGATACAGAAGTATAAAGCGCCTGTTAATTAAACATCGCTTTTTAACTTGCTACCCTGCATATGTAACTGCTAAGTTCTAAGCCAAGTCTTTAAATAAGAATGAGAAAATGGCTAGGCTCCTTCAGATGAATGCCTAGCCTGTTTTTTTTTCCTTAAATGTAAGAGATCAACCACTTGATATATATATATATTTTTTTTTAATCAAGTTCCCTGGTAAATGTTTGATTTTAAAGTCCTCCCTTCCCCCCTCCCCACCCCCCCCCCAAAAAAAACACTGGCAAATGAACAAATTATGAAATTCGAGTCAGGACTGATAGTTTCACATTAATCCTCAATTTTCAATGTATAATACTGCAGAATGCGGCTGGGCTTCAAATGTAAAGAACTAGTCTCAAATATTCTTCAGCACTTCAAAAGGTTCAAGTGGGAAAATGAATCAACTACAGCTACATGTACCCACATGGATGAATTTTACGAACTCTACTGAACAACAACAACAAAAAAGGCAAGTTACTAAAGATTGCATACAGTAGTATACCATCAATATGAACCTGAAGATGCACAAGAAAAGCCTATATTTTGGGGAATACATGCATATGTATTAAAAGCATAAAGAAATCCAGGGGATGAAAAACAGCCAGCTGAAAGCAGAGGTCACCTTCAGGGGACAGGGACAAAGGTAAGATGAGGGGCGATATGCCAAGGGCCTCTTCAACCTGGATCAGAAATGTGTCCTCTCTGAAGTTGAGCTGCAGGTCTGTGGGTGCTCACCGAATTATTCTTTGAATTAAACCTTTTTGGTGTCGTACACAGTCTTAATAGAACGGCTTTGTAAATATCCACCAGATTTCTCTCACAGAAGTTATTCTCAACTCAAAGATCAAAGTGCTTGAGGCCAGACATCACATTTTATTCAACACCTGGGGCACTTGCTACAATCCTAAGCACTGCATCCCAATATAAAACCCGCGTTCAGTGTTTTCAAAAGTGCTTTATTACTACTACCTTAAAGAAGTCTTCTACCTCAGTACTCTGTGACGGGAAAGTCACCTCTAAGGCAGAGATGATCTCTCTAGTTAGTAAAAGGGACTGTCCTGCTTCCTAACAGAAACATACAAAAACAAACATAGAAATCAGATCTCTCTTTACGTGTCCTTTTAATTTTCAGTTGAAGTGAACATATGCACAGGAAGAATAAGCTAGTAGCACACCTTGTGTATGATTTGGGGAAAAAAGGGTATAAGAGAAAGGTAAATTTTTGCCAGATGGGGAGTTTATCCCCCCCCGCCCCATCCCATCCCCATCCCCTTCCTGGCATATTTAAACCTTGTGCAGTAGTCGCCATAAGGACAGCGAGACAAAAGGGAGAAGCACCCCCAGTCAGCGGCAAGGAGGATGGCTTGCTCCTACAAGTAGAAGAATTTGTTGTAGCTTACCCAAGTTATGACTGCGCATTTACTGTCAACATGCATCCTACTGCAACAAAAGCCATTATTTAGAAAATAACATGAACACATTTAAGCAGTTGAACCCTTCCTAAACCCAGAGAAGGCATGCAAAACAGCAGGTCTGCAACAACATGCCTGATGCAGGCCATAAAAGAAAACCCGAAACTGAACAATTTTTTTTAATAGACTAGCTTCTCCAAAATTATTTACAGTTGCACGTAACAGATGCCCCACCCCCACCTTTTCAAGGTCCAGCCAGCTTCTTTCCAAGCAATTAAATGCAGCAAACTTTCTATTAGAAAATTTCTATAATACATCACTAAAAAGGGTCTGTCATTGATTCCCTAATGACAAATCAGTCAATTACTTAACCTTTCTTAATGAAATGATTAACATTCTCTCAACAAACAAGGAGGAGTGATTTAACATCATGCTGTAGATTTCATCAACCAGGGACAGTGGTAATACTATGCGTCCTCTTCCACAGCACCTTCTATTTTTTCAGTCAGTTCCATTTATCTTTTATGGAAACCTTTACTCAAGGGTAGAGACAGCTAGTTTTAAAACTTGACCCATCAGCGATTTTTTTAAAAAGTACTTCAGGGTCCAAACAGCAATAAAAGAACTCTGTATTACAGGAATGTCCCAAATGCCACCTGAACCCAGAGCCAAAGCAACTGTGAAGTTCTAAACATAAACACAATTGCCAGCTTTTTGGTATCTATTAAAATCAAGCCACACCCAAAGTCAAATGGAATTTTTTTTTTTTTTTAATTTAGGTGAGGGCATTTTAGATAAACACTTTACTGGGTAACTTCAAAAGGCACCATTACTAATACAGACCAAAAAAATGTCTGTACAACTTTTATTTAAGTAACACTTTTGATCTTAGTGGTTAGATCTTTAGCTGAAGCCCTGAATACTTAAACAAGCCTTCTTAGCATTTTATCTTCCTTTATCTCCTAATCTTGTAGGATGCATTCTTCTTAGAATTCTGCTTTATTTGTGTGGCATCGCTGCCTAAGCTATTTCCATCAATATCCCCGCAGACCCCATCACATGCAATGGTAGGGAATGTCCCAAGATGTTGTGCCAGCAGAGTTACTCTAATGAGTCAACAGTTCAGATTTTAAAATTAAGACGAAATACTCGGAAGAAAAAAAAAATTTCAGAAAAGCCATTTGACACTAATTGGTAGCTACGACAAGACAACGCCCACTGGAAACATAGATGCAAAAAGGGCATACGGTGAAAGGAAACGTCTGGTACTTGGTGAAAGTTACTGATGTTCCAGGTTGTTCCTACCACTCCGTGGAACTGTGACGCTCGGGTTCTGCCTCTATTTCTCTATGGATCTATGTTTCTTTTGGTGCCTGACTCAAAAGGGAGCCTGTGAGCCCTTCAGATTTCATGAGGTCCAAAGGGTGAAGTCAACCCTTTGGAGGAGCTGTAGGCTTTCGTCCAGCTCTGACAATTGTGGGGTCCAGTTCTCCCACTTTGGTGGGAATGAGAATCACGTGGGGAGCTTTTGCAAAACCAAAATGCTGGCCCCACCCCAGATATGGCACATCCAGGAGGAGCGCTACTACGTGTATGTCAGGAACCAGAGCTCCGCTAGGATTCCAATACTCGTACATACTTAGAAAACCACCAGTTTTGATTCTTAATGGAAACCCGAACTCATTAAAAATAACACAGGCCTCAAGATAAAACAAAAAAATTCATCAGTAAAATCCAAAAGAAGATAAAGATTTCAGTTCCAGGATCTCTAGCAGTGTAAATCACTTGGTCCACAGTCCTCTGTTTAGCAAGCTTCAGAATTACCAGGGGAAGTTTGTTTAAAATGCATTCTCTCATCAGTCAGCAAAAATCCCGACGCAAGAACCTGTATTTTAATAAAACTCCCCGGCACATGGACAAACACGCACGATGATCTGGAAGCAGGTGAGCCAAGTCCCCCTTTGAAACACGTTGAATTAGGACCAACCGCAACTTCCTTCCACTTCACATGGGAGCATCTGTGTTGCATCTCTGTGCTCACCTGTCCGCAGGAGAGGAGGCTGCCAACACCTCCGATCAGGCGTCGCCAACTCCGGGCTCTGGGACAGGAGAAACACAGGCAAAATACATACCACATCCTCCCCCGCAAGAGCTGCGGTCAATGTCGGGAGAGCGACAAGAACACCTTAAAGATGTTCCAGTAAGAACACAGCACCTGTGCCATTAGGTCCCTAGGCTCGAAGAACACACCTTAAAATACCACCCCTAATTCACAGACAGGAAACCTGGAGCAGAGAAAACGCACATTATGACTCAAATGCAGAGCTGGAAGGGAGAGAGAAGAAATCTCAGGAATTCCGTTTTTGAGCCCGATGCTAGAAATATTATTCAGGGTCCTAGTAAATAAAGCTATCACAGTTTCAGCTAAAATCAAGTAATCTAGCAAAATGTAGATGTCCACCTGACTTACAACTGAGAAATAAACATGTATCCAAATATAAAAATCAGGAGAAAAACCGTTGTCCCATCCTAAGTAAATCTATTCTATTTAATTTAAACAGGAACCTAATAATGTCATGCTTATACCCATTTTTCCCCTCAGCAAATTGTCCCACAACACACTAACCTCTGATATCTACAAACTGTTGAAACAGAACAGAATGACATGAATTGTCTAGTCAGTGATCCCTTCATTTCAGCTGCTCGTCTGAATTAGCAGCAGTTGGAGGAAATATACCCATCAGAGTGCTCCTAAGGAGAGAGAACTAAATAGTACACAAAACACTTGAACACAATTTTGTATGTATTCATGTTCCTTTTAAAAAAAAAAAAAACTATTTTATTAAAAATGTGATTTGGAAAGAAAGTGCAATTAGCTTTGCACAGGCACTGCCGAGATGTTCCCGAACACACCAGACATATGTAAATATTTCGTGATATCAGTTCCATTTGAGTAGACCTGTCAAGATATTTACAGGGCTTGACAGTACTTCTGTCTTTAATTAAATTTTTGCCTAGATACTTTAATGTAATTTAAATAGATTATTAGTTGTCAGGATCTAATATAAATTTTGTTTACGATTTAGTTACTTTAAGTACTCAGATTGAAGAAACTAATTTAACCCCATGACTGAGCAGCTTTAAGCATCAAGACCACTAAAAAGTCCCCACTGCCCTTTGCACTATCCCAGTAATCTTGAATTACAACTTAATTGCAAGTATCAAGGCACTAAATTGAGCCCCCTCCCCCACCTTTTTTAAACAACACAGCTGGTGGAGAGCCTTCAGGAAAAAAACCATCTACGCTTGCTCAGGTGCCGGGGTCTTTCTCTTAGGCAGTTCTCTCTCCCAGGGGCTGGCTAGGTAGGAAATGTTTTTCTCACTTTAAATCCCGTAAAATAACTACCAAACAAACACCTGTTGTGCACAAGGCAGGACATATATTAAAAACTGCCCTCAGGGGATTTCAAAAAGAAAAACAAGCCTTGCAGAGACATCCACAGCTAATTTGGTCAACAGATCTCCTGACTGGGTACAAGAGCACGAGGGAAAGGATACAGCTCCTGGCGCAACCTTCTCCTGAATGGGAGCTGGCTTCTAAATACAACCCGAAAAATGCCTTAGCACAAACTGGCTGTAATTAATAAGAAGAATTTATTAAAGAAACAAAGAACACTGTCTAATTGTCTCTCCCGACTGCCATGCACTTCATCCCACTGTACTTCCTCTTTCCAGAATACCAGCCTTGGAGCCATAATTGCAAGAACATTATCTATAGGATGAAAAACCAAAGCACTTCTTGAAATCAAACATTCCTTACAACATTTATTTTTAGGTTGGCGACACAGCCAAATATGCTTAATTTCCATTAACCACATCGTCACATGCACATTGAAATAAACTATGTATGTCCCGGGGGGCAGGGGGGGGGACAACTCTCATGCATAAGATACCCCATATTTGGCCAGGTTTTCCCCTGTTTCAGGAATTCGTCTCATCTCATGGCCTGCCGATATTCCAGCTTTTGGCACCTCTAACCTTAATTCATCTGAGTACCATGGAAGAGAAATATTTTTTTAAAAATCGGTTTAAGATGGCTCCTTGGACAGCACGCATTATGGCAAAGTGGCCTAAAGACCAGTGTAAGTAGTCACAAGAAAAATCATTTAGGAAATACACGGGCCCATATGCAAACTTACTTGGCTTGCTGGCTTGATTCACAAATTCAGTGTTTGATCACCTGGTGGGATTACTACCATCAACTGAAGGAAAAAAAAATCCCCTGCAAATAGTAAAAGTATATGTTGGCTCATGTCTATTCAGCAGATGCCTCTCATAAGGTTATTTTCTTTAGAAAACAAACCTCTACTTGCTTGAGACCTTTATACACTCTAGGTCCAAAAAACATAGAAAAAAAAAGCTGGCTTAGCAAAAATGGCATTTACTATGACTGAATTCTATAAAAGGAGTAGGACACCTAACAGGGTAAGAAAGGAAAAGAAAGAGCCCTTAGAAAAAACATTTTTTTTGAAAAACAAAAATACCACCTGTGCAAATCTAGCAATGCTCTCAAAACCCTTTCTCAGCCCCACAGAAACAGCTCATGCTCAATGCCTTGAAGTTGCAATTAAATTGTAGTAATTTAAGATTATCAGGAGAGCAAAGGGCAGTGGGAGCTCTTTGGAGGGCTTCCCTCCCCTCTTAATGCTCTTCAGTCAGGGGTTAAATGAGTTTCTTTAATGTAAGTACCTTAAAGTAACTGAATCATAAACAAAATTTATACTATTTTCTGACAGCCTGCAATCTATTTAAATTTTATTAACGTGTGCCTAAAATTATTTTTAAAAGACAGAACTCCTGCAATGCCCTGTAAATATTCTTGGCATACTCACTGAAATGTAATCGGTATGATAACAACGAACATTGTCTGAATACACATACTTTTTTGTGATGCAGCGTCTTACAAGATAACATTTCAAAATTGAGTTTGAGTCTTAAGTAAAACACGAAAACTAAATAAACAGCACAATAAGATTGGCTGCAAAGAGGAAGCTGGGTTCAAAAGAAGTTGTCACGTCTGCTATATTCTCCCTTCACTTTCTTAATGTGGGCATTGGACGTGCTGTGGTATAAATATATTTGTTTAGGAAATATCACAATTCTTTTGTTAATTTAAACAACTGCTGAAAACAGACATATCCTTCAATGGAGCCTAGGAACGCAAATACACAAGGCCGGGGGTAGAGTCTCAAGAGAAGCAAGGAAAAACTTAGTAACAGAAAACCATACCTCGGCTCAATATTAACCCAGTCAACTTTTGTTATTGTTGGGACAAATGATTTAACTAGAAAATATTTATAGCATTTTAAAAAACATTACATATTGCACAGAATTGCCTAACAGCATCCATGTGTATGTTTAACTCACATTGTTTAATTATACAATAAAAGATATATCCAATAAAAGCTACACACTTTGAAACATGTTGGGCAGTATGGTTATGAAACTCTGACATAAAAAAACAAAGTGCTTACTGTGTGATCGGCATGTTAATTAAAAATGCAATCCTTAAATGACAATCATTTTTATTCTTTATGTGTTTACTTGTCGTATTTCCTACTTTGTTCTACTTAATTAAAAATGACATTTAATTTGGGGATAGTTTATAGCAAAAAAAAAATGTTACAGTTTTTACTCCAGCATTGAAATATAAATACAAAATCTTACAGACATCTCCAGCAATATAACCCCCTTAATTTGAGAGTTAATTTGAATAGTTGATGTTGCTTTCATTATACTTTGATAAACCTGTGAAAACAAAATGCTAAAGTAATTGCTGTTACTACTCCCTTTAAAAATGTAAAGCAGTTAAATTTTCCTAGACAACATGCAAGGACAAGTTACAGAGAACTTGAATAAAAGTAGCAACGTGGTCATATTGAATGTCAATCTAAAAAAAGAGGTTATGTCTAATCTGGAGAATGCTCCCTCTCGCCTTTTTAAATTCCAAGAGTGGGCTGACACAAAACTTCATCACCAGGGATTTTTTTTTTTTTTTTCTTGAGCTTCACATCAGATTTAAACCCCCACATACAAAACCTTGGCTTTCCTGACAAGGCAGATCTTCTAAACTTGATGTGAGAAAACGTTACCTAACTCTAGTGTAGGAGTCTAATGTTGGTAAAAAGAATTCCACTCCACAGTTCTGGGTAGCAAGGCAGCCTCTGGAAGACTTAATATTCATTCCATACCTTTTTGCGTGCATGGTCTTCATAAACAAGACTGTATTAGAAAAATAATTTATTTAGCAACTCGACATCCATAAGGAACTCAAATGCTGCCTAGAGAGGGGCCGAGTATTTCCTTCCAAGTGAGCCTTAGCTCGCACAACAAAGATCAGCATTTGCAATGGTCCATTTCTGCATTAGTGAATATATAGCTTTGCTGCTTGATCGAATAGTCCAGGGTTCTCCATGTAGAGCTCCTGACAACAACCCAGCAGCAGTTCTGTTTGATCTCTCCTGCTTCCTTAATTTGGGTTGTCAAGGTTCAGCAGTTGGAGGCTGTTTACTTTTCCAAAAAAAAAAAAAAAAAAAAACTGATTTCTTTTTCTCTCTCTCATACAATGACTAATCCAAAATCTAAGGGGGGGGGGGAAAGGCAGCCCGGGGTAAGATGCAAAATCCCCCCCCCCCCCCCCCCGCAGTGAGATTTTAGCTGACATCTTTTGAATGGTAACTAGTTAAGTTCCTTTTTATATTTTTAATGCTCTTTAATTATGGGATGTTTCAAGTAGAAAAGTCAGGGAGAAAAAAAAAAACCATTCCAAATCTCTGAAACTGTAAGCCCAATTTTCTTTTCCTGGACTCAAAGAGATGGGTATTTCCACTTTGAGAATCAAAACTCCAGTGGAATTCTAAAAAAGACTTGATACATTTCTCTCTGGAACTGAAAATAACAGCAACTCTTCTGTCTCAATTATGCAGGCTAATCCTGAGTAGAAAACACCTGAACTCTTACCATCTCTCTTCAAATTCTAGTTAAGACATCTCCCCCCCAAACTGATTATCACTATGGAAAAACGAAGGAAAGGAGATAGAAGGTAAAAATTTCCAGAGATTCTTTAATATGTTTTCAGCAGTAGAAAAATCCCTTAAATATCCTTCAGGTTTTTTCAACTCAGCTATTGTGCAAGCCCTAAATCCTAAAGCCCACGGACAACCAAAGGTAAAGTGTAGATGGTTTCAAGGTATAGACTTCTTTTAAAAGGAATACAGAATGCCCTTTCAGCATTCCTGTTCAAAAAGCAGTGACAAAAAAGGAATTCCGAACTTACAAAATACCTGTGACCGGACAGGAGAGCAACACCAACCCCTTATAAGTGGGCTGGAGAAGCTTAAATGCAACCAAATGAAATGTTTATATTAATTTCATTATTCTGCCCAAGCCTCAGAGATGAGGGCTGGGGGGGGGGGGGAGGGCTGGGGGCGGGGTGTTGGGAAGAGGAAGAAATAAGTTTCATTTCGGGTTTTCTGGTCGAGCAAAAGGAAAATGAATTAAAACGAATGCGTAGGATGAGCCCAGACTAAATCAATACACTTTGTAATCAGCCCGGCAAGGGTATTTGGACACAATGACTTGGAAATAATTAATAGTTATAAAAGGGGAGTGGGGTGAGAAGGGGGGGCGAGAGATGTCACCATATTTTATCGGAGCACTTTACATTCCACGCTAAACTTTGATCTCCAGATTCTCGGATTTAGGAAAGGAAAAAAAAAAAAAAGGAGAAAGTCCAGTATTTCGAAGCACCTACCAGCTTGAGGATGGGCACATTCCTGGCTCCGGGCGCCTCATCCCTACGCTCGCGCCGCCCATGCTGGCGCTTTGAGAGCCCCCGGGGGCTCTAGGGTATCCGTTGCCCCCGCCCGCGTTCTCGCCCCGGCGCCCGCGGCCGCCTCGACTTACCCGCAGAGTCCAGGAAGGGAGTGGGAGCGCCGCCTTCACGCCCGCGGAGGAGGCGCCGACAGCACCATGGTCCCCGGCGCCGCTGCCGCTGCCCCTTGCCCGCTTGCTCGCCGCGCGCTCTCTTCCTCTTGCAAACTTTCGGGTTCTGCGGTCGACAAGAAACCAGGGCGACCCTCAGCAAGTCTTCCCGGCGCAGGTTGGGGGGAAACTGAGGGGGGGTGGGATAAGTGATTAGGCTGGGGGCCCAAGACAGAGAGGGCGGCGGACTAAGAGGACCCGCGAGTGCGGGTGGACGGAAAGGAGGATGTGGCTTAGGGAATCCCTGCAAGGATCCCGAGACCGGGAAATCGGCCCGAGCCAAAGTCTCAGCACCTTCCCTAGGATCTTACAAAGTTGCAACAACAAAAAAGGAGGGGGGAGGAAGGGGGAAGGGGGTGGGAAAGGGATACGATCGCAGGCGCAAGGTTTGAAGTTACAACTGTTTATTTAGTCCTTATTCTCACAGGGGCGGGAGCTGCGCGGGAAGGGGGGGGTGCTGCAGGCTGCGATTTCGAAGCAAACACTGGGGAGGGGGCACGCGACTTTGTTTCTGGGCGCGGAGCTCCCCGGCGCCCGCGTGTGTCACCGCCAGTCTCCGGGGACCGAGGCGGAGCTCACAACAGGTGGGGAGGGGGACTCGCCGAGGGCAAAAAAGGAGAAGGAATCAAAGTTTCCAAGCGGCGGTATCTGGGGAGGAGGGGGGCGGGAGGCGGGGGCGAGGGGAGGCGGAGGCAGCGAATGACCGCGACCCCGAGGCAACTGGCAAACTCTCCGCTCCCGGCGCCGCCGCCGCCGCCGCCGCCGTCGTCCCCACCCGAAGCGCACGCAGTCCCGGCTGCCGGCTCAGCTGAGTCCTCCGCGGGATGGGGATGGAGCGCGGAGAGCTCGGGAGGAAGGCGGCGTGCTGGCGAGGGATGGAGAGCCATCGGCCGCCGGGACAGGGCCAGAGGGACGCGGCGGCTCCCGCGCGTCTCAGGAGAGATCCACGCTTGGGAACCCCCCCGGTACCCCAAGCTTCAAAGGAGAGTAGACCCCGAAAGTATGTGTGGCGGAGGGGAGGAGACCCGACGCGGCGACTCCCCGCAGCGCACCCGGTTCCCACTCCCACCCGTGGAGCTGGCCACGTCTGTCGCGGGCCGGTCCGCAGCAAGGGTGGGTTCTCGGGGTCGAGCGCGCGTGAGGGTGCGTGTCTAGCTGGGGGTGCGCGAGTGTGTGTCCGAGTTTTCTGTGCTCCGGGGAGCGGCGGCGGAGTATCCCCGCCGCTAGGTTCGGGGCCAGGCGCGTGTGGCACCGGGGATGTCCCGAGGCGCGGGGCCCAGGGTGCGGGCATCCCGTCATTACAATCCAGGGGCACCGAGGGGCACACACTCGCGGAGAGCGAAGGGAAAAAGTTTGCTCCAAGTCCAAACTTCAGGCTCCAGAGGCTCCCGGCGCGCGCCCCCTCCCGCCACAGACTCGACCCCGGCCCCGCGCCGGCCCTGCTTCTCGGCTGGCACCCCGACGGCCAACGCCGAAAGTTGCGCCAGGCGGCCTGGGCTCATTGATTTCTCTCCCCGCGGCGATCGCCCAGAGCGTAGAGCCAGGCGTGAAGGGGCCGAGGGGAAGACGATTTCGCCTCTCCGCCGCCGCCGCCCCCCCACCCTTATCTGACTTATGGACATGGACCCAAGCGTGCGGGCGCCGCCGCCGGAGGCCCCCCCTCAACCCCCGCGCCGGCCCCAACCCCCACCGCCCCCCCACCCCAGAGCCTGGGCCCGGGCCCGGCGGGGAGAGAGGCTGAGAGGGGAGGGCGGGGGGAGATGCACGTGGAGCCTGGAGGTGGAAAGTTTTTTTTTTTCCTTTTTTTCTTTTTTCCTTTTTTTTTTTTTTTTTTGTGCTGGTTGTTGTTGTTGTTTAAAGTGGCGGAAACAAGGCAGGAGGCAGCTTGGGAAAAAGTGGAGCAGAAATGGAAAAATACAAACTCACCCGCTGCAAATGGTCTCTCGGTGCAAACTAAGGTGTTTTCGGGCCTTTCCCCGCGCGCGCCCACTCCCGCCCGCGCGCGCACCCCCGCGCACACACTCACTCGCGCACACACGCGCGCACACACGCACTCCCGGACGAGGGCCGGGCCGCCGCGAGTACAGCATGCAACCGCCACACAATAAATAACAATAGATTCCTCCGCTCCGGACTAGCTTCCCGGAGCCCAGCCAGCGCCAGTGGCGGCGACGGCGGCGGCAGAGGCGCGGGGAGCGCCGGCTTGGGGGCGCTCCCCAGCCCGCCTCCCGGCCTCCTGCCAGGGCCCCCTGTCCGCTTCACGCGCCCCCAAGGCCCCCCGGCACCCCCAGAGCGCGAGCCGCCGCGCCCCCTCCCTGGGCCGCACGGGCACTGGCGCCCACCCGGTTCCCCCCGGCCTCCCGGAACAAATAAATAAATAAGGCGCGCGAGAGAGGCCAACACGTCGCGGAGGGAGATGTTGTTATTTTTTGCTGTTGTGCGTCCCTGACGTCACATCCACCTGCTGGGTAAACAACAAGGCTCGCAGCAAAAAAAAAAAAAAAAAATCGAAATTGCCAAAGCGGGGGGGGAGGGGGGCACAGCCTGGAGGGAGGGGGGTTCCCGGGAGATGGGAGTGAGGGGCGTCCAGACTGGATGGGAAAGAGGAGAGGGAGGCAGAGCCCCACAGACCAGAGAGAGGAAGGGAACGCCAGAGCAGTCCCTGGCAAAAGAGGGATCTGGCAAGAAAGACCTGGAAAAATAAGGGGCATGGGGGAGGGGAGGATTCCTCAGAAGATGGGGAAATGGGGGGCCCATTCAGCCACCGGAAAAAAACGAGAGGGAGAGTGTTAACAACTAGGGACGAAGATAGGAATGCGATGGCTATTTGCTTGGTTTCTGAGCTAAAAATATAGAAGGAAAGAGAGAGGGTAGGGAAGGATGTGAGTTTCCTCCAGTTAAAAGTGAAAGTGTTTTGCCATCAGTGACAGTTGAAGGGGGAGGAGGTGGGGGTGGTGTTTTCAGCCCCCTTTCTCCCTCTCTCCCGTCCTCCCTCGGTCTCTCCTCTTTCTTTCTGCACTTTGTCCAATGAAAGGAGGCGAGTTCGGGAGGTGAAAGTTCAACAGAAGGACAAACCCCTGTTTGCAGGGAAACAGAAACCCGCCAGCGAGGGGGTTTTCCCCCTGTATTCCTGAATCAGGAGAGTGTAATGTGGGACGAGCTTCCCCCCCTTCCCTGTCAGACTCACTGCTGGAATGTGTAGTTTGATCCACTTTGGGGGGAAAGTGGCCGCTGCATCAGGAGCTGTGCTCTTGCCACGGTTTCTCTTAGGAAAACGCCCAGGGGCTAGCATGTCAATCAGTAGTTTAACACAAATTACCTGCTCTTCCAGAGATCGGTCACATGAAAAAAGCTCTGTCCAATTCTTTGAAAAGGTGAGATTTTTTTTTTTTCTTTTTGCTGTTTTGAAGTTTGGTGGAGTTTAGAAAATTTAAGGAGTAAATTAGAAGCCTGAATGAAATGTTTTAAAATATACATATACTTGTATGAAACAAAAGACACTGGTATTTCTTTTCCTCTTTATCAACCCAAATTGAGAAGGAAGACTTCTCGTTTCCAAAATGGGACTTAGAAAGAGATACAGGGTTCTATGGCTTGTTGTTGTTAACAGAAATAATTTTTTTCAGACCCATCACCCCAGATGCTGCCAAACTCCTAAGCTAGCATTTCCAGCTACTGGCTGGCTGGTGTATCAGGCCAACTCTTAATGAGAATGCATTGAAAGCCACTCCTGTGGATTCCTACAAAGTACCTTGGGGGGTGGAGGGGGGTGGGGACAAGTACTGTTCCATTCCTTGAGACCAGCACAGTTATAGATAATAAACATCCTGAAAAGGTTAGTATAAATTCTTATGGATAATGTCTTTTTACAAATATTGTTAAACATTCATTTACAGAAGAATTCTCAATCTCTATTGCAATAATAGTGTAAGACTACCAAAAAAAAAAATTGTATCTGTTTTGCAAGCAAAAAAATAAATAAATAACAAAGCCATTCACCAGTGCTACAGAATAAAGCCAGAGAAAGAGAGACTGTGCTAAGGTAATTCCAGCATAAAATTCATGTTGAATGCATGCTGTGCAAGATTCTATGCTATCCAGACAAGACCATCTATTGGACCTTTTAGACTAGAGTCTAGATGAAGAAAATGCATTTTAGTTTGTGCAGAACTTCCTAGCTTTCTAGAGACTAGAGTTCCTATTAATCTTTGATTCGAGACATTAAGACATGTTGACATGCCTTCTGTGTTCTAGACCATATAGCAGGCAATGAAGACTGTAGAAATAAAATCCCTGCCCTTGAGGAGCTCACAGTCTACAACCGTCAGTAATAACATCTAATATTTATTGAATGCTTGCTATGACCTAGGCACTGATGAAAAGCTTTATGTCAAGTCAATTCATAGTTGCGACAATCCTTTAACATCACTGGAAATTCCATATGCTGACTTCACATGAAATTAAGTGGAAATCTACAAAGTGGCCAGTCTATGGGGGAGAAAATTATTTTCCATTTCTAAAATATTTATGCCAGATATAACATGTTTATGGTATGTGTTGTGTTGCAGAATTATAACTCAGGGAAATAGCAATTTATTTAAATGTGACAAATTTATTCATAGTCTGTAAAGAACAATTCATGCTCTGATCCTGTTTTCCAGATTGCATGGTGAGCTTTAAAAAAAATTATTAGTATTGCCATACTAAAAAGATCTTTAGGTTGCTACTGATCTTATTCTGCATTTTATCTGCCTCAAATTCTACATTCACTTGAAAGAGGGGGCCAAAGTCAGATTGGCAACAAGTTTTGCAGACAAAAGGAAATCCTGGTTGTAAATCCCATGATATATTGTACTCAATTTTGTATATAATACTGTCTAATGTGCCACCTTATTAAAGAACTCCGTGTCCATTTGGCTTACATTAGGGGGAAACTTAACTGCAGCTTAACATATTGTTCATTTTCAACACTGTCACGTTACATTCATAGGGAACACATTTTAATTTCTTTATCTGTAATCAACTGGAAGTTTCTTTTTGTTAAATTAAAGCAAGAAGGGTTTTTAAATAAAGGGCATGGGGGTAGGACGCCACCTTTTGGTGGTAAAACAAATAGAAATCCCCTTTTCAACAGATGTTCCTGACATATTTTCATTTTAATTACACCAAGCAAAGGTGCTTGTCCCCATTTCATTATATTTGAAGTAACAGGAAAAAACAAAACACTGTAAAGGAAAATTAGCAAACTATACTTAACTGCAGCCAGAATTTCCTCAAAGGTATCAGGCCACATTCATGCCCGGCCACATACTATTAGCTATATATCAGACACGAACTTTGTTCGGGAAAAATCCTTTGTCAATAAATATGTGTGCATTTGGGGGAACAGAAATGGGGTGGACATTTACCACTTAACAAGATACATGAATGCTTTTGTAAGTTTAAAGTTAAACAGAAACGTTAAATTCACCTAATTCAATGCTTCTTAAATAGTTACCATCTTCCTCATTTTTTTGTCATAACATGATAGTTATGGAATAATTAATGTAGTACACTCATTGGACTACAACTATTATGTTAAGTGTATTAAATATCTTCCTCTACGTTAACCTACTTTTTTCTTTCTCTGTTACTACTTTAAATGGGAAATCAGGATCGCCCTCCACAAATTAAAAACAATCACAGTGAAAACAGCCATCAACTCCTTTGTTAGAAAGGGAGAGTGGCAAAAAAAAAAAATTACAAATTACAAATAATTTTCTTAAGGGAGAGTTGCAAATGCCGAAAGGGTTAATGACATGACGGTCGGAGGAGAATTTTGTCTTCTCTGTTTTTTTGAAAAGCTGGAAGGATTGAAATTGATTGCAGGAGTATAGTTCTCACGATGTGATTCAGTGTTTTCTATTGCCATTCCAGTGGCAAGTCTCTTACACTTTGAGAAACAGGCACAACCAAGTATTTCAAATTACAGATTAGGAAACTGAGGTCCACAGAGGTTAAATCGTTCTCCAAGGCCAAATAATTGGTTAGTAGATGGACAAGGATTAGAGTCCAGGTGTCCTGACTCGACACCTTTGTGTATTTCTCATCTTACACTTTCCACTTCACAATAGTGACATGCCACCCATCCTCAGATATTATGCAGCCTGCCTAGCTTCTCAGAAACAGCCAACCTACACACCCCTTCACAGAGAGGGGAGAACCTGAGGCCATGGAGGGTGGAGATCAAGTTCAACCTCCTACTCACCACTCCTCTCCCCCAGGTATGGGAGACATCCAGGTGGGGATAACCACAGTGAAGAAAGGAGGGGAAAGTTGGTGGGAGAGATGGGGAGTAGGGGGAAGGGAGAGGTTAGTAAAAGTGGTCAGACTCTTAAAATGAATGCTTACATTCCAAGTTTCCTTCCTAGAAGAGAAGTATGGCAAATGAAAATGGTGTGTTTCACAGTAAGAGGCAAGAGAAGTATATCCTCTGTTCTGATGTCACTTAATGTCCACACCAGAAATCAACAGAGGATTTCTTGTTTTAAAGTATACAATCTTACCAGGCACTCTGAGGCCAACCACATTTAATAATTGCATGGCTTGAAAAGGTAGTCAAGGAATGGTGAAGACCTCTGTTTAAAGGGGGTCTCCCCAACAACAAAATTTGTTCAGAGGCTTGGCATCAAAACTAGAAACAATATTATATTTTCTGAGGTTTTAATCACAGAGAGGGACTTAAAGAGATTGCATTTCCAGCTTTTCTTTCAAGGGCACAGTTCTATAAACATAAATAAACATGGCCTGCAAATATTTTTAGGTTTTTCTAAATTAGTCCTTGAAAAAGAGATTGCTACTAACTGTACCATATAGTGTATAGCTCTTTGCCCTATGGGTCCCAATGGACTGTAATCCCTGGAAACTACAATGTACAATAAAGTATTTGGCCCAGGTACCTCTACTCCAAAAAGCTATTCTAGTCCCCTAAGCCCTGGACATTCACTGTGCAACATGTTGGTAATTTCAAGATACATAAAGGGAGTATGAGTGGCTCAATCTTACCTTACCACAGGCACCAGAACAATATACAGCCTTGCTATGCAAAATGAGATGTGCTGATCTCTAACATGAGCATGACCTGACAGCATATTAAAAATGCAGACTCTCAGCCCCCCTCCTTATACCTACTGGATCAAAATCTGCATTTTAACAACACTGCCCAGTTGAGTCTCACACACATGCAAGTTTGAGAAAGAGATCTGCAGTGCACATAGATCTTATACAAGGCACTATCTCAATCTTGACGGCCTTAGAATACTCAACAGATAGTCCTTTAAGTTGTCTACCATACCCTGTTCCCCAAACTAGTGTCTTTTGTAAACTTTGTTGATTCCTTGTTTTTCAACCACTTGCAAAGTTAAGCCACTAAATCACATATGTAAACCATGATTAATTCCTTTGAAATTAATAGCAGGGTGACTTCTCTCTCCTGTTACCCCAAAGAGGCTGCTAATTGCCTTCCAATTGTTTACTTTTGTATTGTTTGATGAGTGCTCAGAGAAAGATGGAAGATATTCCCCCACCAGGCCAGAAACAAATTCCAGACAGGTTTTGGGAAGGCTGAACACATGCTATGACTACACCTTGTTAGTAGAAAGGCTTTGCTTTCTTTGTTTTGTTTTCTTTTTTATGGAAGGGATGACGCCTCCATAATTATAGGTGTTGCTGTTTAAAACCTAGAATGTTTTCCAAACCACTGAGCCACACCTCCAGTGGCCCATGAACCATCTTGGTTAGATTCTCTTTCCAGTTCTCTACACAGTTTATAAAGACACATCCAAGCAGCACTAGATTTACATTAAGTATAACGAGAGGGAGGAGGAGCCCATCCAAGTATGGTTGCTTCTTGAATAAACATGAAGGAACCACAGATAAACCTCACAGCTGATGGTTAATTTGTATTTGAAGTTCGCAAAAAGACTATAGTCACTTCACCTTTCTAACCAGACAAAAGGTTACTTTTGTAACCCCCCAAAAAATAATTAAAACTATTGTAATACTATCCTAAGGCAGTATAATTAAGTCTCTGAGTGAGTAATTGTGTACCTGAATTCAAAATAAGATTTTACATGTAAAGCAAAGTTCTGATTCTAATCTTTGAGAAGTCTTTTGGCTTATATTTAGAATCCACAAGTGCCAGCTCAGCATTATAATAGGCATTGTTCCGTAGGGCTGGAGACAAACTGTGTTTGTATAAGAAGGGAAGTGAGGCACGTCTATCCACCTTCAGGAACAGTGAGGTTATATGTTCCAAACTAGATCGCAGAAAGGGCTAAAGAATATTAAGCATGGGGATATGCTGATATTTTTGTTATGCTAAGCTTAGGGTTGTTTTTTATTGTTGTTTTTTTCAGTAATACTATAAAATATTCCTTTTCCCCCCAGGATGTTCTTGAGCCACTGTTAACATGGAAAAGCCATACAAAGTTTAAAAATCTGATATCCCCAAGGCTAGGATGAATCCAATGGTTAATGGGTTGGAGTTGAAGGTATCCATATTGACAGTGCATATATATATAAATATATATTCACAAATCAATACAGAAATAAATCCATGTGAATATATGCATTAGTTAGCATTCCTGCATGTATTTCCTAGGTCTGTCCATTGAGAGGGACTACAGGCAATGACACCCCACTAGCAATGAGCACACCTAGCACCCAGACCTTGGTTTCTAAATACCTTTCTCCAATAAAAGAAATCAGGGATCCTTAGAGAACTCGTTAATTCCAGGTTGGGGTACAGAAAATATAAGATAAATCTGCAGCATCTTGTGGTACCAAAAAGTGCTAAAGGAGGTGTTTAAAAAAAAAAAAAGGCTAGGATGAGGTGGGGAGAGACTTACTAAAAAGGCATTGAAGCCAACCTGAGAGTTCTCAGTGCCCTAAGTTGAGACGTCTTAAGCAAGAAATCACAGTAGTATTGGATTATAACCCAAAGAATGAAATAACACATGTAAGTCCATGCTGATTATATATATATATATGCACACATATGTATACACACTCACATATATGTATATATATGCACACTCATATCCATATATCCATACATCGGGAACTGACAACTCTTCCTTAGAGAGGATTGGTGGAGCCCAGAAATTGGTGTTTTAACAAGTTTTAACAGCTGATGCTGATGCCACAGACCAGAGAACTCAAGCAGGAAATTTAAATTGAAGTGGCTTGCATGGAATTAGAAGGAGTGGAGACTGCGGCAAATTGGAACACATAGGCTTCCATACAAAGGGGCAGATGCTGACTGCTATCAACAAGAAAGCAAACTCAGGGCAGAAAGAGTTTTTGAATTTTCAAGAGTGGCAAGAAATCCAGATTTTTATCCAAATAGCCCTCAGTTTTAAAACTCTAGGTAGGCTGATCACAGCCGAGAGTGCAGGGGCATCAAAGTCACAGGCAGCCCCTGTGCAGCTCCTGTCTTTGGGGAAACTGAGTCACCATGTCAGTTCAGGATGACAGGGTTTGTTTCTTAGTGAGCAAGGTAAAAACAACCAGAAGAGAAAAGGGAAAGTTGGAGAGGACTCTGACTTATTCTTAAATTCCTTCCCAAGCATTCACGAGTCACCCCGAACATCCTGGTAAGGAAAGCTGGTCTCCGCTCTCAATTGTTCCTACATTCTGAATCATTTGTCAGCAGACTCCCAATTTCAAAATATCAGCCATAACGTCATTATTTAGAAGGCGCTGTTTTTAGCAGGATTCTTTGTTCCTGCCCAGAAGAGGGAGTTCCGAAGTTTTACTAGGGTATTTTATTCAAGGAGTCCAGCGCCAGGGCAACCTCCTTATAATAACCATTATTACTACTCTCCATCTGGTCTGTCGTGAAGAAAGGCATGGCAGAGAGTCCAGTTGGCTTTTGTCTTCTCTCTCCTGAGTCCAGCCTCACCTGCTCTTGCTACTCACATCAGTTGACAGCCACACACGGTAAAGTCCCTTCCCTCAAGAGGAAGACCTGTAGTGAGCACGAACAAGGTGATGAGATGAGTACCTTAAAAGCAACATAAAAGGCAGAGTGAGCAGGAGCGTCTAGAAAGCCAGTAGAGCGAAGGGGGCTTGCAGATGCATCTTATGAGATAAGTAGGACTGAGATAGTGGAGTTGTCTTAATCCAGGTGTGAAATCTGCAACACGCAGGACAGTGGTTTCCAAACTGCTGTGCCTAGAATCATCTGGAAATCTTAAAAAAAAAAATAATAACTGAAGCCGTTCCCACTCCCAGACACTGGGATTTAATTGCCCTGGAGTATGATCCCAGCATGGTGAGTTTTAAAAGCTTCCCAGGTGATCCTAATGTGCACTGGGAACTTTCGACCTGAATTGAGCCGGAGGACAGGAGGCCCAGCCATCTCTGCCAGGGTAAGAGATCTAGCGGCCCTAATTCACCCCGAACACTCTGAACTTGCACTGTGGCCAGCATCCAATCGATTAAACTAATTCCCCAAAAGGGGCTAGAATAGCCGTCTTCAGTGTGGTCTTCAGACCCCATGCGTTAAAATCACCTGGATGGAGGGGCTGGTGAGTATCAGGATTCCAAGCGCCCATTTCAAACGTGCTAAAGCAGAGTGTTGGTGAGCGGCCACGGAAATAAGCATTTTTAGAAGCTCACCAGCTGGTTATGATATACTTTAAGGTTTGGAATCCTTCATGGGGATTTACAATTGTTACCTATCCTGGGACTGTTTCCATTTCAAGGGGAAATCTTGAAGAAGGGCAAGATGTAAAACAAAGGAACCAATAAGGACATCATAGCATTGTCAAAAATTCCTAGAAGTCATGGGGTTTAACTTCCTGCCTTTTCCACAGATGCCTCAGAGCTAGGCAGGGTAAGATCTTGGTTCCTGGCAGAGTCTTGGGCATCCTGTTTGAAAATCACAGCACCATGCTTATCACTGTATTGCTTTGGACAAGTTCCTGAACCTTTCCCAGTCCCCGTTTGCTCCTTGGTAAAACAGCAGTAGTAACTGCGCACATCTTACAGACTTGCTGGGAGGAAGGAATGGGAGAGTATGTGGGCGGTGCTTAGCCCAGGGCTGGGCGCAGGGTCAATGCTCAACAGATCTTAGTGCTTTTGGAAGTGGCAGAGCTTGATTCAAGACCCAGGAATCCTGACTCCCTGTTCTCCAGGTTTCAACTGAAGGAATTCTAGACCTCAGAGCTTGGAAGGAGAGAAACATTTTAAGTCTGGATTTTCTCCGGGCATTTCAAATCATTCTACTTGGGCTGCCTGCCCTGCCCACTTCTGAAACCAGGTCTGCCTCCTAATTACTAATTCTTGACGCAAGAATAAGTGGGGAATAATTTTTTTTTTTTTAAGTCAGAACTGAAAAACAGCAACGGGAGAGAGTTACCTTCCCAGGCAGGGACAATCTCATGAAACTGAATGAGGCTCCTTCAGATCACTTTCTCCACCTAAGCCCTAATGACTTATGGAGCCAAATAATTCATTGATGTGGGGTGAGGCTAGGGAGATGTTTTATACATTGCAGGATGTTTAAGAACATTCCTGGCCTCTGCCTACTAGATGCCAGTGACACCCACAGTCGTGACAACCAAAAATGTCTCCGACATTAGTCAAATTTGCACTCAGGACAAAATTGCCCTCAGGCGAAAATGACTACTCTGGGTGCCCCCAGGGCAGGCAGGCAGGACTCTGCCTGGGCCACCAGCATTCCTCTCCCTGCCACTGGTGTTTATCTGATAAATAAGGAAGAGCAGAAATCCATTTCATTTCCATCTGTAACTGAGTAACCGAATCATTTTCTTTTCAAAACAGAATGGCTTTAAGATGAGGCCACTTGTAACTCAAACAGAGCTCAAGGTGGGCTCCACAGCCGAGGTCAGTCGCCACCAACCCCTTTCCAGCTCCGACAAATCTCTTGGCAGCAAAGCTTGCTCCATCATGATTAAGCAGACTTTATTAGAGTCCACAACTCCATAAACAACGTCAGATGTGTTGTCAGTCTCATGGCTCTCAATCTAAAAACAAAACGCAATAAAGGAAGTGGAGATGAATAGAATGAGAACTTGAGGATACTGCATCTCAGAAGATGACGCATGGGATTTAAATTAGGCAGAAACTTCATCTGGATGTTCTAATTAAAATTCCCCTTCTTCTGGGAAGTCCAAGGGCATATGCATCTCAGGTGTAGGGAGCCAGGAAGCTTATTACGTGGAGGGGTCAGTGCCTGTCACCAGCCCCACCTTCTCCCTGCTAACGTAGACATTCCATGTGTTGCTCCTGAACAATTCATGTAGCCCAGCTGTTTGACAGATCAATGATGGAAATGTCGGGATGATTACTAGATTGATAGAACAATCTGGAAAAAAACAAGTATTTATTTCCAAGGCTTTTGCTAACCTTGGCATTTTGATGGTTTTACGTCTAGCACGAGTCTAAGGATGCAGATCGAATTTGGAGGAATCATCTCAGAAGAAGCAGAAGTAGGCGTCTGCCAGGGTCCCTCACACGAGCAAGTCTGATTTCCATTTCATTCAATCATTCATTCAACAAATATTCCTTGCATGCTACTGTGGACCAAGCACTATTTTAGACATCAGGGAAGAGGAGTAAGTGAAAGATAAAAAATCTTTGCCTTCATGAAGCTTACATTCTACTGAATTTCTTAGTGAGTTATGTGTAATTTTTCAACTGAATTTTTTTAAGAAGAAACCAGAGGGGGTAACCACCGATGTAAACCGACCAAGTCCACAAAAAGAATGCATCATGTGGGAGTTATCACTTAAACTATAAGAAAATACCAAATAAAACTTTTGTAGATTTTGAGGCAGTGATTAAAAAGAGAAATAAATGAATAGCAAAGGTAGGATGGTCATTAAGAACCTACACAAAGAAGTTTGAAGGTTGATTTACCACCAGTGGAAAGATCAGGCCATTCTGAAAACCTATCTGAGGCTCCAGCTTAGCTAGAAAAAGGATATAGGTCCTAGGAAGATTCAGAAAACCAAATGATGCCAAAATATGTGTTTTCGGGAGGGAGGGAGAGAGGGAGAACACACCACTTAGTGGCAAGTGAGCTGTGGCATTCCACTGAAAAGCGTTCGGAGGGCCCAGAGAGACGTGGTGGAATGAAGATTAGATTCTGGCACACTTACAAGACTCCAATTGGCACAACAAAACCAGTCTTTCCTCCAGGCAACAGAAAATAGCCTCTTCTGGATGCTTGTCTTAGGACACAGAACAGCAGAAGGTAGAAGAGGCCAATCCAATCTTCTTTGGTTGTTCCAGCAGGTGCTGGGCAGTGTGAATTTTATGCTCAAGGGGCACCAATTGTGCATTTTCTGGGTCAGAATTCAGGGGCTAGAATTCTGGAGAAGAGATGATAATGGTCTGTATAATTTATATTGTCATCCCCAAGGAAGAGGCAGCATCTGAGCTCCAAAAGAATCAAGCAAGGCTGGCCTGTTCGCCTCATGGATCTCTGTGCTGGCTGAAAAGTCACGTGTTTCTGAATGTTTGGAAGGGAAGTGTATTACCCAGTTGTTTGTTTGTTTCTATCTTCCCTATAAACAGTTTGGTCTCCTGGGGAAAAGAAATAATGTGAACAGAGAAAACAGACACACACATATACACAGTCTGTCAAAAATGCTCTGCTACAGGATCCACTGGAGTCAGATTTTTCTAGGGCAAGGAGACTTAAAGAGGAAGACTCCAGATTTCTCGGTTTCAGGTCCGGTTAAGTACTGAATAATATGTGTAAAAAACAAAAATTACAGGGGCGCCTGGGTGGCTCAGTCAGTTAAGCGTCTGCCTTTGGCTCAGGTCATGATCTTGGGGTCCTGGGATCGAGCCCCACGTCCGACTCCCTGCTCGGCAGAGAGCCTGCTTCTCCCTCTCCCTCTGCCTGCCACTCTGCCTACTTGTGCTCTCTCTTTCTCTGTCAAATAAATAAATAAAATCTTTTAAAAAAAAAATTACAGCAGCTCTTTGGTTACGTGGCAATGTTAGAATTGGCCTTTCTGGTTTATAATGAGTGAAAATATAGCTTAGGATTCCATCCTGTCTAGCATCCTTACAAATTCTTCTCTCTCTCAAATTTGCCTGTGTCAGGACTGCAGTCTTTAGGAAAATATGATTTTATGTCTATTTTATGTACTAACAATATGGTTACTCTATGCCTTTCATGCTGAGTAGGGGGATTGGAACCTTCCCCTTGTTCTTCCCTCTACCCGGCATGCCCTTCCTTAAGCTCTTTGCATGGCTAGATCTCTCTAGCCTTCGGGTCTCAGTTAAAAGGACACCTTTTTTGGAGAAAACTTCCCTGACCTCTTCTAGATACAGCCCTTTCCTCCTCCAAAATTATCTACAATTCTGGCTTGTTTTCTGGTTTGTTTACTTATTTATCCAGTGGCTCTGTCCCTAGAAATAAGCTCCATGAGGCCACAGACTTCTCTGTTTTGCTCACTACACATGCCTCAATGGCATATACTGTGTCCTTAAATATTTGAGTGAATGAATGAACAAACAAATGAGTGGTCAAGTGACAGGATCACTCTGTCACCAGGAAACCCCATCTCTATTGGCCCTTCCTTCCTCCACTATAAAATCATGGTAATAACACCCAACTCAGAAAGGAGAGATTGAAATGAAAATGAAGGTTCCCTTTACAGGGCCCCCAAAGACAAGAGTGGCTGTGCTGAGCAGGAGATTCTGGAGGCCACCCAAGAGGCTGGGAGGGAGTCCCAAGGAAGCGAGCCAGCTGGGTAGGGTCTTGGGAGCCACCGCTGGGATCTCTGCTCACCTGAGAGGCAGCCAGCCTCAAGCCCTCTAAGTCAGCTCTAGCAGACAATGAGAAACTTGGGGCCCTCGTGACCTTGTTGTCTCCTTGCTCAACATATGTATTTACACGTGTTCTTTTAGGCTGCAAGTTTCACCTGGATTCCATAATCACCAAGACCTTTTCATTGTATGAGCAGAGACACAGGAGATCTTTCAAAGTTATTTAAAAAATTGGAAATGTCTGCCATAGGGAATAAAGCCAGGTAAGTATCAGATTCAGAAGTGAAGCACATAATGCATAACTATAAAATAATGCAAATGAACACACACACACACAGAGATCTGAATTTATGGTTCCAAATGTGTACAGTACCCTTAAAAAGTATTCACCTTCAAGATCTCTGCACTTATTCCAACAATGATTCCATTCATCACACCATGTTTGGTTCTCCCTTTTTGGAATTTCCTTAAGAAAATGAAGACACTAGTTAAAACATTGCCTCTTATGGTAAATTTTATCCACGTGGCTCTGTCTGATTTTTGAGAATGACCAAACAGAAATTCAGAGCATGCCTTGGGGTTGGGAGGGGGGTAACCAAGTGGGTAATTCCTGGTGTTTTTCTGAAAAAATGAAGCCTGGGTTTCTTCTTTGGTTCAAAAAGAAGCCCTAAAGACAATAATTAAAAGTGAGATTCAAAAGATGTTTCACTGGTTTCATCATTGAAACAAGCATATAACTTCTTAGGTAGGAAATGTTGAAGGACGACATTCTTTCGGATCTATAACATGTAATATGTTTATTTAAAAATTCCATATGATGACTAACAGAACAACCTTATATGGGAAAAGTAGCTTACAAATGTGTACAACCCCCACTTTTAAATAGCCACGTGTTATGTTAGGAGCTCTATGTTTTGATTCTGGTATCTAATATGAGAAATTACAAATATAATTCCTGTTGCTTTTCAGTCATAAGCAAGATCAAATGAATAGGAGGCAGACTGTTGTAAACATAGTCACCTGTTTTATAAAAGTCACAGGACTACATAATCCTAATTTTTGATACTTTTTAAAAAACCATGGTCAAAGCTGAAAATATGGAAAACAGTAAGTATAAATAATAAGAAACAAACACCAGTAATCCCATCATCTATAAATAATCAAAGTAGACATCTGAGCACATATCCTTCCACACCTTTCTCCAGCGTGTATGTGTTTGTGTATACTATAATCAAATGGCTTAGGATGGATGGCCTATTCTGTCACTTAGTAGCTGTGGGTTCTTGGGCAAGGTACTCTGTGCCTCTGTTCCCTCATCTGTAGAATGGGAATAATAACGCTAGCCTTGTGCATCATAACAATTACATGATATCGGAACATTAAGCTCATAGCCTAGTGTCTAATGCATAATAAGCACTCAAATTAATTATACCCTCATTTTTATTATTATACAATTTGGATTGTAGCTATTATCACTGAAAATTAAATTATGAACATTTTCCTTGACATTATTTTAAATTCTATTACAAAAGCCTAATTAAAACTTGGAGCTATTCATCTGTTACTCAAAACTATCCACAGGTTAGTAAATAGAAAAACTTGTAACCTGATATGAAGGCAGAGATGTCAAAGTCACTGATAGCTGATATTAAAAAAATAATAATAATAAAATTCCTCGGAACGCAATCACAAAACCAATGGAATTAGCATCCCTGACAGTGGTTTCAGGCACAAATATGTTAACCTTAAAAAAAAAAAAATTTATAGGTGAAGTTCAGTATTTTCCAGTGGTTCTTAACTGAGGGAAATTGTACCCCCCAAGGGACATTTCTGAGTGTCTGGAGAGGTCTGTCATAATTTGGGGAGCAGGATTACTGGCATCTAGTGGGTAGAAGCCAGGGATGTGGCTAAACATCCTACACCACCCAGGACAATTCCTATGGCAAAGAAGCCTCTGGCCGTTTAAATGTCAGTAGGCTGAAATTGAGAAACCCTGTCTAGTCCTAAGGAGCTTGATTATCTCAAGTCACTTTCCCTAATAATGAGGGTGATGATGATGACACATCCCATTGATTGAGCGTTGCTGCCAAGCACTAGGCTAAAGGTTTCGGCTAGGTAATTCCAGTTTTACCTACCCACAGTCCTAGGATGTATTTTCACACACTGTATTGGTGAGGACAAGCCCAAGAGGATGAAGAACTCGACCCCAAATCACACCGCTAGCAAGTGGGAGAGCTCTAGGTCAAGCTCATGTCATTTCACTCTTGAGCCTCCGCTCTCAACTCCAATATCCCTCGGCTTCACCCTGAACTTCCTCATGTCTCCAGATGTGTATAGAGATATGTTATAATCTTCTGTAGAGATTCCATCCCATATGCCAACTCCATTGGCATTTTAACAGGAGCTTGGGATACCAAGTAAAGGGATGCCAGTAAAGATTGCGTGGCTGTGGATGGCTCAACAACAACAACAACAACAAGACCCCAAAACAAAAAACATGATCAATTACTGATGTCTGCTACAGGCATAGGAGGAAACAGTAGTGGTATTTGTGGCACGTATTGATCTGTGGACTAGATGATCTTAACCTAGGTCTTTCCTAGCGCCAACCACCTATGTTCCTATGTTTTCTTTTCTCCACCATGAACAGCACAAGAGCTCTTGGCCAAAAGCCACGTGCAGAACTGTGTGCATCTAAGGGAATCAAGGACTGAGCAGCCTATTGCAAGGGCTTTGTGCACTACACAGTTTTCCCTGGTTGCAGGAAAACCGCTGAAAACTCTCAGGTCCTCACCTACATAAGACAGAAAACATCAAAATTCATGAAAATCACAGCACACCTCCAACCCAGAGTCAAAGCCAAGAACAAACAACTTTGGGATTGGACTGATTTCATAAAATAATCTGAGTGACTGAAGTAAAAAAACAGCGATGGCTATGAAGTTTAGGGAGGCCAAATAATAATCTACTACATTTTTAAAAAATTATGCAATGTTTAGCAAACTGAGATCATTGGGGGGAAAAAAGAAAAAGAATCACACAAACTTTGCTAAACAAAGTCACATACCAACAAACATTTAAACCACTGTAACCAAGATGAGGAACTGAAGCTTGTTTTTAGTTACAAAGATCTAAGGGATGGAGTGGGAAATAAACAAAAATCCAAGGGGAAAATCATTAATAAGATACCCTGAACTATTTTCCCACAAGTAACTTCTTTTTAAAAACATAGAAAGAAAAGCTATACTCTCTGTTAAAAAAGCCAATGTCCTGCATTCCTGTCCAAATAAAACCTCTTTGCAAGCAATCAACCAAAACTCTGAAATTCCACTGTCATAACATTATGTCTGTGGGGTACCACTTCAGAATATCTTCCAGAAAAAAAAAAAAGAGCTGGGTAATTAATATAGGGCTCTGTAATGAAGGGGAAAGGAAAATTAACAACATAAACCCATCTGGAAAGAAACTACAAGAAAATCTGAATTTATATTCTTGTAGTGAGTGTATCATGTCAAGGGCTTCCTGTTTACTAACAAAAAGAACAACAACAACACACACACACACACACACACACACACCACCCACATCAAGTTTTCCAGGAAGTTAGATATTTAAATAAAATAACATTTGGACTTCTTTCATAAAAGCAAAGTAATTTCTTCCTAAACCACCTCAATTTTTGATGGATGAACTGGTGCTGCTTTATTACGGGAGTGGAAAATTGATTCTAAGGTATCACATTTCTGTCTGACTGAAAGATTCCAAGGCATATGGAAATAACACAAGATGCAATACATAATTTTTTCTTATGAAGTAAGCTATTTTTTTTATCAAATCGTCTTACAAGCAAAATAATCCATCTCCGTAACCCAAAAGCAAATAAGTATTGAAAACTCTAGTTAAGTAAGATGCATTTTACTAATGTCAAGCTTAAGGCAACTCAGCGAGAGATGACAACACTGTACTAAATTATTTACATTCGTGACATCTTAGCTGTGTCTACAAGGCACCAAAACATTGTGATGAAAAGAAAAAGTCAGTAATTGCTCAGATATTATGTCTAGTCACCAGCAGCTGGAATTTTCTCAGTATTGGCTTTCTCTCTCTCTGAGTATTTTTCAAAGTTCGCTGAGCGGGCTTTTCCCACCGCTTCTGTCTGTCACCTCCCACCCCCCGGGCCCCCAGGAGCTCCTTGCTGAGCTCCTTGGAGGCCTCCACACAGCCCCATCTGCTAACTTCCTTCCGGTGGGCTGTCCCTCGCCTTCCCCGTTGACAGCTAACGGTGCACTTGGAGAGAACCCGGTTCTTGTCTCTGGGAATCTTCTTAATTATGATCTTTTTTTTCCTGTTCAAAGACTTTGGCTCTTCCGTCATAATTCTAAGAGTTGAAGAAGAAAAATCACCTGGCTCTCTTCCCTTTTCCTCCAAATGCTGCTCCCACCTCAACCTAGAGACATAGTTTCTCCTGTAAGTGAAGGCTTCCCCAAGCCCCAGGTCTTTTTTGTTGTTGTTTTCCAGATGTAAACCTTCCATTTAGTAAGCACCCACAGAATTGCAAGCGTCGTACAAAACATTAAAACACTTGTTGATTCTCGGGGCTCCTGGGTGGCTCAGTTGTTAAGCATCTGCCTTCAGCCCAGGTCATGATCCCGGGGTCCTGGGATCGAGCCCCGCATCGGGCTCCCTGCTCGGCGGGAAGCCTGCTTCTCCCTCTCCCACTCCCCCTGCTTGTGTTCCTGCTCTTGCTATGTCTCTCTGTCAAATAAATAAATAAAATCTTTATTTAAAAAATAAAACAAAAACACTTGTTGATTCTCTTTTAGAGCAACATTGCCTCTATGTTGTTGCACTAACTTTTGCGTGGTGTTGACATTTTAGTTCCACTGGTGTGAAATGACCAGTTCTTCAAGATGGGCTCAAGGAACAAGTTTCTGATCCATAGAAGTAGATCACGCTGGAAGTTTCTCTGCCAACTGTTATATTTCATGTCCTCCCCCCCTGAAACCACTGCCCCTGTTCCTCCTCTGAGGCCTCCACCTCCCCTAAAACCCCCACCTCTACCACTTCCTTGTCTCCCTCCTCTTCCACCTCTCCTGCCGCCATATCTCAGAGGTCCTTCTCATCTGGAGGTTGAGGTCAAAACCTCTGCAGTGGTAGCTGTTTCTATAGGTCTATATAAAACTTTTGTAGTGTTTTATCTTTTTATTTTTATTCTTTTTTTTTTTTTAATTTTTATTCATTTGAGACAGAGAGATACAGAGAGAGAGAGAGAGCCCACGAGCAGGGGGAAAGGCAGAGGGAGAGGGAGAAGCAGACTCCCCGCCAAGCAGGGAGCCCGATGCAGGGCTCGATCCCAGGACCCAGAGATCAGGACCCGAGCCGAAGGCAGACGCTTCACCCACTGAACCACCCAGGCGCCCCCACTTCTGCGGTTTTTTACAAAGGAAGATGCTTTCATATTTTCTGAAAATTTAACTGAAAAATAAAAAAAATCTCTAAGCTGTCCAAAGATTTCATCTACTTTACCCCTTTGTCCTTCATTCTCTAAATGCATTGGAGCAATAAGGCACCTTATTTTTGTCATCATCACAGGGATGCAAGAACACTCCTGATAAAACCACATGTTCAGGAGGTCCTTGCTCTTGGCCTTTGTGAGAGCCTCCCAGGCCTCGCCCTCTCCACATCCTCCTCTGGCGCCACCCCCGCCTGCGGAGTTACCACCTCACCTCCCAACTGGTTGTTGCTGCCGCCCGGGATTGAAGGCTTGAAGCCCACACCTCGAAGGAAGCCTCGGCGACCTCCACCTCGAGGACACATGCTTGCTCTAGGGGCTCCCCGTGCGCCTCTGGCTGAGCCCTACGTCTTTGACAGATAGGAGGCCGGGTGAGAATTCTCCAGACCCTCTCCCACCTCGTCCCGAGCCTTCCTTCTATAGTTCATCCTCATTTGGAGCCTCGTCCTGTAGTGAAGCCGGCATCTCCGCGTCCTCCATGGCCCAGGGAGTGCCAGGATGGCATGGTTACGACAAGCCATTTTTATAGTCACCCTGCCCTTGGATCTAATACGAGTTCAGCCAATTAGGACTTGTGTGTCCTTGAGTAGTTACCTCTCCTTCCAATCCTCAGTTTGCCCCTCTGTACAATGGACACAACAATGGGGTATTCATCTGCTTAGGCCGGCACAACAAAATACCACACACGGGGTGGCTTAAACAAAAGAGATTTATTTTCTCACGGTTTCAGAGGCCAGAAGTCCAAGATCTAGGTGCCGGCAGGGCTGGTTTCTGGTGAGACTCCCTTCCTGTCTTACAGATGGCCACCTTCTGTGTCCTCACATGGCCTTTCCTCTGTGCACACAGTGAAGGGGAGATCTTTGGGGTCTTTTCCTCTTCTTAACGGACACCAGGCCTATTAGGTGAGGGCCCCACCCTTATGGCCTCATGTAATCTTAATTACCTCCTGATAGGCCGTATCTCTAAATATAGTCACATTGGGGGTTAGGATGTCAACATATGAATTTTAGGGGGACACAGGTCAGTCCATAACAAATAGTATTCCTGCCTCCTAGAGTTATTTGAGGAACATAATAGTTAAGGAAGCAGACAGAAGACAGATTACACATGCGAGAGGCTTTATTGGGGAAAATGCCTGGGAGGGAAAGAGCAGAAGTGAGGGAGGCTAAGAGAGCTATCAGGTGACAAAGTGGGTCTGAATGATGCTATGGGGGAGGAAGGCAAAGAAGGAAGTTTGTGTAAGGAAAGCCTTAGATTACACTACACTTCTAAGGAAGTTTCAGCAAAACCAGAGTCCTGGAACCAAAAATCACTTTTGTCCAACAGTATTGGGTCTGTGTTATTATCCCTGTTCCCTGCTGCACTTGGTCGCTGGTGGGGGCAGGAGAGGGGGAGGCTGTGGGAAGTGCAGGGAACACAATGGTGAATTCAGAGGACAGCAGGTGGGACCACTAGTCAGTATGCTATGATCTGAGGAGAGCTTTTGTGTGTCCCTACTGGGATTAATTCAGTAACGCACATGAATGAAGTTTCTACCCCTACCTCAGAGTGTGGGCTCTATAAAATAGCGGTGGTGAAGATGATGACATCACTCTCCCATTTTACTGAGGTTCTTGGAATCTGACTCACATGGAATCCACTCATGTGCTGCCCATCATGCTCTGAGACTCCAAAATCCTTATTGGTGAACTAACCTGATATGTCCTTGTTCTCCTGCACTCAACCGACCTTCCCTTCCAAACACTTTTGTAAACACCTAGGGGGCAATAACATGTATCTTATCATTACCCAAACAATCAGTATAAGCCTACGGTTACCTCAGTTTATAGTCTGGAGAAATACGCCAGGCCACTGATGTAGGAAGAGGGAACTGAGGCAGAGTGTGGCAGACGCCTTGAGTTGAGAGCACAGAGGTCGAAGTTCAATCAAGAGGACAAAAGGAGCTAATCCCTTGGCCGAGTACCAGAGGAGAGAACTACATGGACAGGACACTCCAGAGATTTGCTGAGAGTCCCCTTGATTATTGAGCGGAGAACTGAACTTAATGCATGTGGAAAAACTAACTGAAGCCTGGGGTGGGGAAAGCACTAAAAAGAATTAGAAGAAACACTTTCTAGAGCTCATGTGCTAGTAGAAATAGCAGATGATCTCCATAGTCAGAGTGAAGAAAAACCTAATTCACAGGGCATCAGGTGCATTACTCAGAAGGGTCTTACTCAGAATGGGGAATAACAAATCCTAACCAAATGCTGATCTGGCCCCACCCAACAAAGCTTAAAAGCAAGTCCCACAAAGTAACTTAACCCTGTCCCAGAACAAAGTGCAAGAATGTTTACAAAAACATCCAGGACTCAACAAGGCAAAATCCAAAATACCTAGCATCCCATCACAAATTACCAGGCATGGAAAGGTGAAAATAGGACCCACAGTGAGGAGAAAAATCAATCAAAACCAACCCCAAACAGACACTAATGTTAGAATTATCAGGCAAAGCATTAAAAGTTGTCCTAAGGGAAATTAGAAAATATTTTGAATTGAATAAAAATAAAATCCAACACACCAAAATGCATAGGATACAACTTAAGCAGTATTTAGTTGGAAATCTGTAGCACTCAATGCTTATTGGAAACAAAGATCTTAAATCAACAATTTAAGCCTCTTCCTTAAGAAACAACAAAAATAAGAGCAAATAATTCCATAGCAAGCAGAAGGAAGACCTAATAAATGCAATAATAAATTGAAAACAAAAATAATAGAAAAAATCAATAAAATGAAAAGGAGATTCTTTGCAAAGATCAACAAAACAGATAAACCACTAACCAGACTTACAAAGAAAAGCAGAAAAAAAGACATAAATTGTCACATCAAAGATGAAAAAGGAGCTATCACTACAGACTCTGCACACATTGAAATGGTAATAAAGAAAACAATGAACAGTTCTGTCCACATACACTTAGAAATTTAGAAGTAATGAACCAATTTCTTAAAAGTAACAAACTCAAAATTCAGAAGAAGAAAGAACCTGAATAATCTTATACTTATTAGAAATCAAATTCATAATTAAAAATCTGCCCCTCCAAAACAAACAAACAAACAAACAAACAAAATCTCTTCCAGTTTCCGGTCAAATAATCAAACTGGCAAATTCTTCTGAACATTTAAAGAGACAATAATACTAATTCTAAACAATCTTTTCCAAAAAATGGAGGTGAAAACACTTCCCAACTCATGATATAAGGCCATTACACTGATTTCAAAACCAGAAAAAGACAGTACAAGAAACAAACAGACAAATATCCTTTATGAACGTAACTACAAAAATTCTCAACAAAATATTAGTAGATCAAACCCAGCAATGTATAAAAAGAAAAATATATCACAACCAAATGGCGTTTATCCCAGGAATGTAAGCCCATTTAAGATTCAAAAATAATCAATGTAATCTATTATATCAAAGGTCTAAAGAGGAAATACCACATCATGTACTTAATACAAAAAAAATTAATAAAATTCAATATTTACTCATGATTAAAAAACTCAACAAACTAGAAATAGAAGGGAACCACATGAGCTTGACAAAGGGTATCATGCTTAACAGTAAAAGACTGATGTTTTCCTCCTAAGCCTGAAAACAAAGCAAGGATGTCTACTTTTACCACTCCTACCCAACACCATATTAGAAGTTCTAGATAGTGTCATAAAGCAAGAAGTAGTAATAAAATACATCTAGCTTAGAAAGGAAGGAATAAAACTGTTCATATCACAGGTGATATAATTGTCTATGTAGAAAAATTTTAAGAAATCTAAAAAAAAAAACAAACCCACCCCTCTTAGAACTAACAAGTGAGTTTAGTATGATCATTGGATTCAGGGTTAGCATTAAAATATCAACTGTGCAAAAAATACAGATGATCCGATTGAAAAATGGGCACCTGGGTGGTTCAGTTAGTTAAGCAGTTAAGTGTCTGACTTCAGCTCAGGCTCAGGTCAGAATCTCAGGGTTCTGGGATCGATCTGCATCAACCTCTAGGCTTAGCAGGGAGTCTGCTTCTCCCTCCCCTTCCCCCTGCTTGTGCTTTCTCTCTCTCTCTCTCAAATAAATAAATAAAATCTTTTTTTAAAATGGGCAATCAGAAGATCTGAACAGACATTTGTCCAAAGAAGACATACAGATGGCCATTGGGTACATGAAAAGATGCTCCATGTCACTAATCATCAGGAAAACACAAATCAAATTCACAATAAACTATCACCTCACACCTATTCGAATGGCTATTATCAAAAAGATGAGGGAGATCAAGTGTTGATGAAGATGTAGAGAAAATGGAACCCACGAGAAAATGGAACCCATGTGCACTGTTGGTGGGAATGTAAAATGGTGCAACCGCTATGGAAAACATATGGAGTTTCTTCAAAAATGTAATTAGAACTACCATATGACCCAGCAATCCACTTCTAGATATTTATTAGAAGAAAATGAAAACATTAACTCAAAAAGATCTATGCACCCCCATGTTCATTGCTGCATTATTTACAAGAGCCAACACATACCTAAGTGTCCGTTGATAGATGAATGGATAAAGAAAATGTCACACACACACACACAGAGTATTTTTCAGCCATAAAAAAAGAATGAAATCTTACCATTTGCAAAAACATGGATGGACCTTGAGGGCACTGGTCAGACAGAGAAAGACAAATACCATATGATCTCACTTATACTTGAAACCGAAAACAAGCAAAACAAAACAACACAACAAAACCCAAGCTCATAGATTATAGAAAACAGATTGGTGGTTGCCAGAGGTTTGGCACAAAATGGGTGAAGGGGGGTCAAAAAGTACAAACTTCTAGTTATAAGAAAAATAAGTCATAGGGATGTAATGTAGAACATGGTGATTATAATACTATATTGCATATTTGAAAGTTGCTGAGAGAGAAAATCTTAAAAGTTTTCATCATATACACAGAAAAATGTTATAACTATGTATGGTGACAGATATTAACTAGACGTACTATGGTGATCATTTCACAAGATATATAAATATCAAATCATTATGTTGTATACTCCAAACAACTATAATGTTATATGTCAATTATACCTCAATAAAGAAAGAGAAGCAATGCAGAAATATTAGACAGTTATATTATCCCTAATATAACTGTTGGCTACAGAACTGAATACAGTTTCTTGCTGATTTTAATTCACTGATTCTCTACACAAATATGATTAGAGAAAAAAATAAATTATATTTCCATAAACTAATAATGAACAATTGGAACCCAATTTTTAAAAAAAAATCCCACTTACAATAGCTCAAAAATATTTAGTTATAAATCGAGTAAAACATGTACAAGATATATATGGTAATAATCACAAAATTTTGCTCAAAGTAGTATAGAAAACCTAAATAGGGGCACCTGGGTGGCTCAGTTGGTTAAACCACTGCCTTCGGCTCAGGTCATGATCCTGGAGTTCCAGGATCCAGTCCCGCATCGGGCTCCCTGCTCAGCGGGAAACCTGCTTCTCCCTCTGCTTGTGCTCTCTCTCTCTGACAAATAAGTAAATAAAATCTTAAAAAAATTTAAAAAAAAAGAAAACCTAAATAAATAAAGAGATACCATGTTCATAGATTGAAATAATAAATATAATTAAAATATAAATTCTTCACAAATTGGTCTATAAATTTAGTGAAATTTCAACAAAAATCCTAGCAGGATTTTTTTGTTGATAAATAAGATAATTCTAAAATTTATAATAACAAAAGAAAATGTGAAAAAATAAAGCTGGAGAACTCACACTACTTATTTTTTTTAAGGATTTTATTTATTTATTTGAAAGAGAGAAAGTGAGACAGAGCATGAGCAGAGGGGTGGGGCAGAGGGAGAGGGAGAAGCAGAGTCCCTGCTGAGCAGGGAGCCTGATGCGGGGCTTGATCCCAGGACCCTGGGATCATGACCTGAGCTGAAGGCAGACGCTTAACCAACTGAGCCACCCAGGCTCCCCTCATACTATTTATTTTAAGAATTAGTACAATACTGGGGCGCCTGGGATCGTGACCTGAGTCGAAGGCAGACGCTTAATGACTGACTGAGCCACCCAGGTGCCCCCCCAAATTCTTTTAAAATGGATAATAAGTGGGTGCCTGGGTGGTTCAGTCGGTTAAGCTCTGCCTTGGGGTCCTGGGTCCTGGGATCGAGACCCGCATCGGGCTCCCTGCTCGTCACGGAGTCGGCTTCTCCCTTTTCCTCTGCCTGCCGCTCCCTCTGCTTGTGCTCTCTCTCTCTAATAAATAAATAAAATCTTTAAAAATAAATAAATAAAATGGATAAAAAGTATAAATGTAAAATTATAAAACTTTTAGAAAAATAAAGAGGAGAAAACCTTTGTGGTTTTGTGTTACATAATGAGTTCTTAGCTATGACATGAAAAGGCCAATCCATATAAGAAAAATTGATAAATTGTACTTCATCAAAATTAAAAACTTTTGCTTTGCAAAAGACATGAAAAGTCAGGCTACTAACTGGGAAAAAATATTTGGAAATCACATATCCAGTGAAGGACTTGTATACAAAATATATAAACAACTCTGAAACTCAACAGAAGGAAAACAAACAATCCAATTCTAAAACGGGCAAAAAGTTTGGACAGACACTTCACAAAGAAGATAAACTGATGGCAAAAAAACAAAAAAACAAAAAGCAAAAACCCAGCATGGAAAGATATTCAACATCATTGACAATCAGAGAGAGGCAAAAAAAAACCCAAAACGAGATACCACTACACACATTAGAAGAGGTGGGGAACTGTTAGTTCCATGTGCTGGCAAAGCTATGGAGCAACTGGAAATTTCATACACAGATGATGGGAATGCAAAGCGGTGTAGCCACTGTGGGAGACAGTTTAGCAGTTATAAATTTAAAGACAAAATTATTCAAATGACCCAATGATGTCGCTCCTATGTATTTACCCTAGATAAATGCAAACATACATTCAGACACAAAACCTGTCCAAAAATGTTAATAGCTTAATGCCACTGAATGCACATTTAGAAATAGTTAATGGGTGCCTTGGTGGGTCTGTTAAGCATGCGACTCTTGGTTTTGGCTCAGGTCATGATTTCAGGGTCCTGAGATCAAGCCCTGCATCAGGCTCTGTGCTCAACGGGGAGTCTGTTTGAGATTCTCTCTCCCTCTCCCTCTGCCCTACCCCCTTGTCTCTAAAATAAATAAATAAATGTTTAAAAAATGGTTTAATGTTATGTTATGTATATCGTACCTCAAAGAAATGAAAAGAAAACAAACAAACAAACATACCACACCTCTGTTTTCTGAGAGGACAAAAATGTTTATAACCGCTCTCTTCATAAGTGCCAGACACTGAAAACAACCCAAGTGCCCTTCAACAGTAAATGAATAAACATCTGCTATACATCCATACCAAAGAATACCACTCAACCATTTAAAAAAAATTACCGAGACACACAACAATTGGGATGAATCTTATAGGCATTATGTTGAGAGAAGGGAGTCAATCTCAAAAGGTTATGATGTAGGGGCGCCTGGGTGGCTCAGTCGTTAAGCGTCTGCCTTCAGCTCAGGTCATGATCCCGGGGTCCTAGGATCGAGCCCCGCATTGGGCTCCCTGCCCAGGGGGAAGCCTGCTTCTCCCTCTCCCACTCCCCCTGCTTGTGTTCCCTCTCTCGCTGTCTCTCTCTCTGTCAAATAAATAAATAAAATCTTTAAAAAAAAAAAGGTTATGATGTAATGACTTTATTTATGTGACAATTAGAAACGGCAAAATTATAGGGATAGATCATGGGTTGTCAGGAGTTTGGAGTGGGGGGAAGGTTTGACTACAAAGGGGTGGCACAAGAAAGTGTTTTGGGATGATGAAGCTGTACTGTGTCCTATGTGGTGGTTCCATGATTCTATACGTGTAAAACTAATAGAATAGCATACCCCCCAAAAGTCAAATTTATGGTATGTGAATGTAGAAATAATTACTAAAATAGAACTAAATCAAACCCATCATCTTCTTAACAATAGCCACCCCATCACCAAAAAGAAACCAAACCAAAAGACAACCCATCCACTCCCTCCCTGCATTCTATTATGATTAATGTGGTCCAAACTGATAGACAATTTTGAGTCCCTATTCTTTCCTACCATCTCTGCATAAAGGCATCAAGTTCTGTTGATTTTAGAATCTGAAAGGTCTTTTGAATTAGATCCCTCCTTGCTGAACCCACTCTGACTTCCCCAGTTCTATACTTTAAGAATGGTGGTCTGGGTTATTTTTGTAGCCTCTTAAATGGTTTCCCTGCTCCCAGTTTCCATTTGTCCTCTGAAAGGGCACCAGATCTGCACATGCCAATCTTTTATTTGAAAACATCTTTATATATCCTACAATATTCTACCATCATCTCCAAGATACACTCCAAACTCTTCCTCCACTTTCCTCCTACCCTGACCTCTTTACTCCTCAGGTTAGCCCTGTCCTTCCTCGCTTCCCTGCCTTTAATTCATGCTCTTCCCTCCTCTTAGCTTTCCTTTTTCCTTTGAAAACAGCGCCTATCTCCTCTAAGGCCTTGTTCAAATGTCATCCTCCCTGATGTTCCCATGCAGGGAACTCACTGCCCCACCCCATCCCCAGGGTCCCCTGGCACTTTTCCATCCTTCCCGGGGAACACTCATCATGTGATGCATCTATTATATTCCCACCCACTTCCCCACAAAATGGTCAGCTGCTTGAGGACAAGGACGGGGTCTCGTCTATTTCCAGTGCCAAACACTGCCTAACACAGAATAGAGACAAAATGCCATTTGTTGAAATGACACTAGAAAAATTGATATCAGCTTAACAAAATACCAGCTTAACTTTTGCTTTTCACTGCATGGTCCTGGTGTGCTATAGACCCAGCTTCAGTCACGAGTAGATTTTTTCCCCCAGTTTGTCAAGAATCCTTATTGGGAGTTTACTCTGTGCAAAGCATGGGTGAGAGGCAGGAGAGTGATATGAGAGTTTATGGGAAAAGGATGGATACATACACTGAAAGAAGCTAATAATATTCAGGCAAGATTAATGCCCCCTAGATCTTGACTCCTTTTAATATTTATTCTAATACCATTTTCCCTCTTTAATAGAATATGAGAGTCATTCAGATTTCAATAATTCAGAATATATTCCTGACTTGCATATGGGCTAGTTCTCTAACCACATTTGCTGTCCTTCTGGAATAATTTCTTGCTTTCTGCTTTGGGCCTTCATTAGTTGTCTTTTTTCCCTACTCAATCAGTTCTTGTTCTCACCCACAATTTTTCTTTCACTATATTATTATATTTCTCTTGTTTAAAAATATTTTTGGATTTCAAGTATCAGAGATACACTGCTTTAATCTGGGAAGACTATGTAATATTGTCATTCAAACTCTGAGAAAAATCATACAAGAGAAGTATTATCCTTCAACTCCTAAATAAAAGAGCCAATCTGTGCCCTCCCACCCCACCCTTCATCAGGTGTTTGGACAGCACATTACTGCAGGGATTTAGCAGCATTTAAAAAGCATGTGGGGGGGGGGTGCCTGGGTGGCTCAGTTGGTTAAGCGACTGCCTTCGGCTCAGGTCATGATCCTGGAGTCCCGGGATCGAGTCCCACGGCGGGCTCCCTGCTCAGCAGGGGGTCTGCTTCTCCTTCTGCCCTCTTCCCTCTCGTGCTCTCTGTCTCTCATTCTCTCTCTCAAATAAATAAATAAAATCTTTAAAAAAAAAAGTAGATCTAAAAGTTCTCATCAAAAGAGAAAAATCTAGGGCGCCTGGGTGGCTCAGATCATGATCCCAGGGTCCTGGGATCGAGTCCCGCATCGGGCTCCCTGCTCAGCGGGGGGTCTGCTTCTCCCTCTGACCCTCCCCCCTCTCATGTGCTCTCTCTCTCATTCTCTCTCCCTCAAATAAATAAATAAAATCTTTAAAAAAAAATAAAAATAAAAAGCGTGTGGAGATAAAATTGCCTGGTCTTTTTTAAAACATGGAGTTTTTATTTTTAAGGCCGGTAGTAAATTATAGTTTTTAAGAAAGATACACAATCTTGGGCTCCATCTAAAAAAATGCATCGTATTGAACAGTAGCCAGAGCTTTTGACACCCAACACTGAAGTATTTTGAGCCTGCTCAAATGTATGTACTTTTACTTATTTATAAATTATCTATATATGTATATGTACATATAAACTGTACTAAGGTATTACTATGTATATGTACAACTATGCTGATGTGAGCATTATAAACCACGCATAAAAATGAATATTTAAAGAATGAGATTAAATATAAATAAGGGGAGTTCTAATATTTTCTTTCCATTCCCCAATAAATTATACTGTATGCCCGGTAGGGTATGTACACCATACTTTGAGGACCATGCATGTAGACAATGTACCCGTCAGCCCATTCTTGGAAAGCTGTTGGGTTGTTTTAGGAGGGAGGTAGACAAACGAGAACAAGTCACAAAGAGACCGAGTATGGCAGACACAAATGGGAGACGTGTCCAGCTCACAACTCCCCAGTGACCACATGCATGCCACTGCTATCTTTCATCTTTCAGTTAACCAGCTCTCACCTCCAGGCTATAAGGGGAAGCCCTTGGCCCAGGCTGAGCTCATCAACTTCCTTGGGGCTTCATTGGCTTTAAGTGATGAGTCCAAGGATGCACATGGTCCTGGCCAAGGCCATCTGTAGAAGTCCTTCTACACTGATTTTTTTCTGGAAGATAAGCTCCTTATAAAAACTCTAAAGGTACAAGCTTAGAGTTGCTGGTAAATACACTCCATACTCAATGGAAAATGGCCATCCACAGTAGTAGAAAAATCAAAGCAATATGCCTTGATCGTGGCTTGGTTTTGGAGTCCATGAATTATTCCCACTTGTGCTTAAAACTGGTATGAATTGGATTTCTGTTCCTTGCAATAACAACAAAAAGTTTATAAAAATAAGTGATAAAGATCCTGAGGGATTAGAAATCATTTATTCATTCTAAAAATATTTATTGGCCTCCTATTCTGTGTCAGTTACTGTTCCAGCTGCTAGAAATAGAGCAATGAATCATAAACAAACAAACAAAAAACCCGAACAAAACTGCAATGATGAAGCTTATATTGTAGTAGGGGAGAAAGAGAATGAATAAGACAAAGAAAAAATCTGTATTATTATAGAAAGTAATAAAGAAAAAGAAATACAGGTAGGAGGGAAAGAGAATGTATTTGGCTGGGGTGGCCAGGGAAGGTCTCATTGAAATAGTCAACAGAACAAGCCATGAAAATACCTGGGGAAACAATGTTCTAGGCATAGTGAACAGCAAGAGCAAAGGCCCTGAGGCAGGCCTGCTATGTTACAGGTACAGCCAAGAGGCTAGTATGGCTGGAGCAGAAGGAACAGGGAAAACGGGAGCAAGACAGAAAGTTAATAGAACCAGATTGTACAGCAACTTGTGGGCTACTAGAGGCCTTTGGCTTTACTCTGTGTGAGATGGAAACTTCTACAGCGTTTTGAGCAACAAAAGTGACATGGAGATTTCTGCAAATACATTATACGAGAAATCCAGATAGAACTGGGAACATCAATCTCAAAATGCTCTCAGGAGGACCCAGTAGTGGTTCCCAGGTCTGAAAAGCTTGTTTTGCAGGGCCATTCCCTGATGCTGAGGAGAAACATCTGGACCAGTAACACAAGAATGAAGGCTACAGGGTGTCAGATTTCTGCTCAGTCATTGCTGACATCTGCTCTGTCCCAGGCTCCCCTCCCCCCACTATTCACTCTAAAATCCACAGCTGACGGGGTTCTATGCATCAACCACCCACAACACCCAAAGATTTTGCCTCTCTGGGGTCTCTTGAGGCAATTATTGTCCTAAACAATTCACACTGGCCATCAAAAGAACCCCAAATATAAACCAGCTTTTGGGGACTAGTTCTGCCCAATGTTCAATATTGTTGGGTTTTGATGTCAGAAAGATCCAGTCTTAAAAGTGCCCAACCCGCAAGGAAACCTCTTCCAAAGGACATGACTACTTCATTCTGGTGTGAGCCTGCCTGAGATGAGAAAACCTGCTTTTGCATTCAGGGAAAAGCACTGCTTAAATTTCTCCAGTCTCCAAAAGGCGCCCCATGTCTATGGAGTATGTTTTTTGCCTACTGAATATTCAACATGACCCACATATGGTCCTTGAACTCATGGAATGTAAGAGCAGACAGGGACCTTTATGTTTATCTCATGGGCATGCAATATTGGCTTCACCACAATTGCCAACTCTGATGGACTGGTACTGACTGCCTGGAAATCTGTGAGGAAAAGCTGGCGGCGTTTGCAAGGGAACCTGGTAGATGAGCAAGGGACTAGAGCTGAGCAGCCCACATACCTCAAGTCTGTCCCGCTGATTCTCACCCAACCCCTCCACTCTGCAGACCACAAAACTGAAGCTTTCACTATCCTCACTGGTTAAGGGAAATGACAAAGACCCACTCTCAGATGTGGTGTGATTAATCCACGCCAGTCAAATATGGCTCCAGGTTTTGACTCAAGCAACATTTAGGGCCAACTTTAGGAATAGTTGGCTACTGGTATGGTTCCGCATATTTGAAAATCTCCAACACCCCTGCCAAAGGGCCCTTCACCTCTCTCCAATCCCCAAGTTCCACAATTACACATCCAATAAACTTCAAGTTTCTCTTCTTTGAGACTCTTTTTGAATGTTCATATCCTTGGAAGAGGCAACAGGAAATGATTTAAGTGTTGTCTCTCTTGGTATGAATAATAATATTATTAGATACTGTCCAGTAAAAAGTCTTTCTTATGGTGTCTTTTAAATTTAGAAAAAGATCATTTAAAAAAAAATAACCAGTTACACCCAAGGTGGGTGGATGAGGATTAAGCATTTAAGGACACTCAACCACTAATGTGTCAGGGCGGGAACACTAGGAAAATGTTGACTGGAACCAATGCAAAGCTACCTTGGCACACTCTGCCCTTCTGCCTGGAGCCAGTTCTGTTCGTATCATTTCAGTGTCAAATTGCTAAGTGATTTGCATCCTCCAAAGGAAGTTAATCTAGATAAAAATTATCCTTCATTGTCCAATAAACAAGCGATTGTACTTTAAAAAAAAAAAAAAAACACAAGCATTAAATTACAGCCAGATATTCTCATTCATCCTTTGCTTTCCAAGACCATTTATGAAAAGACCCTCTTACCATCAGACCCCTCTCCTTATCTTTTCCCATTGTGATGGTAGTTGAAAATGGAGGTGTCTACAGGGACCAAGCAGATGAGAAGAAGGGCAAAATAAGGCCAGGTTTAAGATAACACAACAAACATTGGGCATCAGGAGAACAATAAAAAAGGGTACAGACCAAGGCACGCTGGACAGACCAGGAGCCCTTCAAGGGAACAGCTGTTCAACTCATTCCCATCATGAGATTGAGGGCCTAAACACCAGGCCTTCCAATTTTTCAAGAGTCAGAAACATTTAGCTTCTTGCAGGAAACATCCTGATTTTTAAAGTTGACACTGAACTCTTTAAAAAGCTAAACATTGTGTAAGCTGATCATAGCCATCTTTGGCCAACTTTGGCTTTCTGGCAACCACGTTGCTCTCTCTGCTTTAAGGCAGGGCTTGGCAAACTATAGCCCTCAGGTCAAGTCCAGCCCCTGTCCATTTTTGTCAATAAAGTTTTATTGGAACATAACCACTCCTATTCATTTATGTGTAGTCTTCTATTGCTTTCATGCTAATAACAGCAGGGTTGAGGGTAGCTGTGTCCAAGACCATATGGTTCACAAAGCCTAAACTCTTTGCAAATATAGATACCTTTAGAGAAAATGTTATATCGATTCCTTGATTTAGAGTCTTGAAATTGATGGACTTTCCCAAGATCTCTGATCCTGTCCAACAGATCAGCTGGCCACCTTTATTCAATGACTGAGGAAAGAAGAGCCTCACCAAGGTTCATTGGCCTGTTTGTACCATAGACAGACACACACATGCCAGTTTAAAAAAAAAAAAAGAGAGAGAGAGAGAGAGAAAGAATTGGTTGCTTTGCCCTCACAATCTGAATAATCAACTTGAATACTAAACAAGCCATGAAATAACAGAATAGTATGGAGACTCTGGGCATCCGAAGCCAACACACCTGTGTCAGCATCCCACCTCTGCCACCAGTAGCTGTGAGACTGTTATGAGTGGCAGTTGCAGCATCTATAAAATGATAACATTATTAAGTTAATAATAATACCTACCCTGCAGATTTCATGCCGAGGCTTGGAAGTAATGTACGCCAAGCATCTGGCACTTAATAGAAGCTGTATAAAGATGTAGCCAGTAGTCTTACTGGTGATAACAGTAACAGTACCTTGCAGAGAATAGTAATAGTAACTTTGCTGCTGGGTACATTTTCTCTCTCTCTTAGATTCTCTTTAATAAAAAAAAAATGATTCTAGGGGTGCCTGCGTGGCTCAGTTGGTTGAGTCTACCTTCAGCTCAGGTCACGATCCTGGAGTCCAAGGATCAAGTCCTGCTTCAGGCTCTCTGCTCAGTGGGGAATGTGCTTCTCCTTCTCCCTCTGCCCCTCCCCCTGTCCTTCTCTCTCTCTCTCTCTCGCTCGCTCTCAAATGAATAAATAAATCGTTTAAAAAAAATGATTCTAGGATCCTTGATGTGAATTTCAAAGGAAGGTTCAGGGGAAATAGAAAATTCCCTGCTTTAAGACACAGTTACTTATCACAGAGATGGGAAAGAGAGTCTCTTCAATGCAGGTGATCTGTAAATGTGCAGAGTGAGAGTGTTTAATAAATGGGGGTTGATTTGTGTTGATGAATGAACGTATGTTTGAAAGGATCAAAAATAGTGTACAATCAGAACAAAATCTTAAGTTGGAGTGTGGCATTTTTTCCTTTGTACTGTTTCTGAAGATAGTGTCGCCAAGTAGAATTAAATTAGACAAATCCTAACTGTGAGACCATCTACAAGGAAACAGACTCTGTAACAGTGACTACCAAGCAATCAAGCAATGGGGTGGGGTATGGTGGGTGGATGTCCTTGATTAAAAGAGACTCAAGAAACATAATCACCTCATGCAATGCACAATCCTTGACTGGATTCTGGTTTGAACACATCAGCTGTAAAAGAACTTTCAGGGCCATTTGAAAAATTTAAGCATATACGGGGTATTAGATAATATTAGAGAATTGTTAACAATTCTGTTAGTTTGATAACAATATTATGGTTATGTCATTTTTAGGGTTACATAATGAAGTACTTAGGGCTAAGATGTAATAATGACTGTAATTTCTTTTCAAAAACTTTAGCCTAGGGTGCCTGGGTGGCTCAGTTGGTTAAGCGACTGCCTTCGGCTCAGGTCATGATCCTGGAGTCCCTGGATCGAGTCCCTCATCGGGCTCCCTGCTCAGCAGGGAGTCTGCTTCTCCCTCTGACCCTCCCCACTCTCATGTGCTCTCTCTCATTCTCTCTCTCTCAAATAAATAAATAAAATCTTAAAAAAAAAAACCAAAAAACAAACTTTAGCCTAAAATTTAAAACAGAATAAACAGAAAAGTAACAGATGCAGGAAAAAGTTAACAACTCTTAAGTCTAGGTGACGGATGTACCTGTCTCTCTCCATTTCTGATGTTCGTAATTTTGTAATTTTGCATGATATAATGTAAAAAACTCAATAAAAGTGATCTCTTTCCTGAGTTCTTAAGGATGCTGGTTATATTTATTGTATTCGGAGATTGTTTCCAGGGCTGGGTTGACCTTTCATCCTCAAGAACTCATCTTGTCCTTGAACTCTGGGCATTTTAGTAATAAATAATAATAATAAAAAAAACATTAATACTGGTGCCTGGCTGACTTAGTCAGTAGAACATGTGACTCTTGATTGTGGGGTCATGAGTCCGAGCCCCACATTGGGCATACAGCATACTTTAAAAAAATGTATTATTACTAATTGTATGATTTTCAGTTTATTAGTTTATTATTGCTGCTGAAACCAATTCCACAAAGTTAGTGACTTAAACAACATGAACTTTTATCTTCATAGTTTTGTAGGTTGGAAGTTCAACACAGATCTCACTAGGCTGAAATCGTGGTGTTGACCCCTGGAGGTGCTAGAGAGAACCCGTTTCCTTGTTTCTGGGGGCTACTTGCCTTCCTTGGTTCATGACCCCCTTTTCCATTTTCAGAGCCAGCAACCTTGACTCTCTCATCTTTCCTCTGTTGTCACAGCTCTCTCTCCTGTCATCTACACAAGCGGTCTGCTCTTATGGTCCCATGTGATTAGACTGGGCCCATAAGGATAATCCAGAACCATCTCCCTACCTCAAGGTCCACACCCTTATTTGCATCTGCAATGTGCTTTTAGCAGGGTGATGCTGATATGGTCATAGGTTTCAGGATTAGGGTGTGGATAGTTTGGGGGCAGGGCATTCTTCTTCCTATCACAAACACTATTAATAATAACACATGATATTACAAATAGTGCTAGTATATATTAAAATAACTGCAGCAGCAGCAGCTACTATTCCCTGAGCATCTACAATATGCCAAGCACATGCTAGGGGCTTCTGTGCATTTTCCCAACAAACCTCACACCACCTCGAGGCTCATTCTTTGATCATTCCTATTCTGTAGATGAGGATACTGCAGTTCAGAGAGGTTGAGCTATTTCCCAAAGTGGGGACTTGAATCCAGGCCAATCTAATCCTGAAGGTCAACTTTAGTCCCTCCCAACTATTTTCCTACCTCTGATGTCCAAAGTACCTTCCTGCATCTCCACCACCCCCAGCATTTTAATTGATAGATGTTTTACTCACACACTGATTGGCCACATTTCAATTATCCCCTCACTTCGTCTCCTCTCCATTTAAAAGACATATTTCTACTTGCTATTAGATTTCTTCTGGAAAAAGCGGGTCCCAGATACTTAAGCAAACAGTGTGGCCATTCTGGGAGAAGTCATTCGCTTATACAAACTGATGGGGAGAGAAACCGTGTATAAAACATTTGACTTGGAAATTGTGTGGTTGTTGGACCAGATACGTTCAAAGTTGGGGTCTTATCTGAACATGCTGCTTCAAAGAGCTCAGAGAAAGAAATTCATTAATAAAGAGCCAGTGCCCCTTGAGATGGACTGACTGGGCTTGTTGCTTTTGTGGTTTTTTCAGGCAGGAGAGCAGAGAGGTCTTGGAGGGTTGGCTATTTCAGACAAATGAGTAAGTTAGAACCACCACTCATTCATCTTGAACAACCTTGGCATCTAGGGGCTTTGCTGTTTCTGGCCAAACTCCCTCCTTCCCTCCTCCACAAAAAGGCAAAGTTACAATAAGGTATCTTTCAATGCGGAGATTGTACATTATCCTGAAAACCATAAAACGAATGCTTACTTGTATGTTTTTATTTCAAAATGGTTCATAGCAATTCTACTCCTTTGAGAGTTCTACAAATTTTTATAGTTATTTTATCTAACAGGCTTTCCACAGAGAACTTGATTTAGCATACACATTTGTTTGAATGCTTAATTTTTTTTCTTGAATAGTCACAGAGGCTAAAATTCCAACATGCTTCTATTTGTCTATTAGGAAAAAAAAATCTCTTTACTTCATATCATCTCTGCAAAGTGTATTTATTTATTTATTTTTATTTTATTTTTTTATTTTTAGATTTTATTTACTTTGAGAGAGAGAGAGAGCATAGCCAGGGGGGAGGGGCAGAGAGAGGGAGAAGCAGACTCCCCGCTGAGCACAGAGCCCCACCTGGGGCTTGATCCCAGGACCCTGAGATCATGACCTGAGCGGAAGGCAGATGCTTAACCAGCTGAGCCACCCAGGCGCTCTGCAAAACATATTTAAACCCAGGTCACAACATGCACACCTCTTTTTATGGATGCAATGCTCCTGAAATCACAGGCTGGGAGATGGATCATTTGTAGATCGAGCCCGCTGTATCATCACTTGCCTTTCCGCTTTGTTTTTTTGGCCAGCAACTCACAGACTTTGTCAAACCAAACTCAAGAGAAGTGGTGCATGAACATTTCCTCATCTGGGGGAAATGGGGAAAACTTCACTCAAACAAATAGTTTGGTAACTCAAGCTCCATCATTCCACACGCACATTCTGTTCATCTCATAAATGGTACAACCCTCCAGTTTGTTGGCCAATTGGCTCTGAAAAATTACATATAAATCTCCAACTCCTAAATGCTGGTAAGCACCTCTTAATTTAATTTTTCTCCTTTTATGAAATAGGAATAGTATAAACACAAGATGGGAGCACTTAACGCTTCTTCTAGCATCATCTTTCTGGAGCTGAGAGGGCTGCCCAGGGCCTTCACACATAGCCGCCTCTTTGGTTTCCAACTCAGTTCTTCTCAAGACATTTTTAGGGCCTCCTCCAGAGGCTTAGGCCCAAACAGATGTCCCTCTCGCCCCCACTTCAAACTGGTGTGGCATGAAGAAACACAAGAGAGAAGGGGGAAAAAAAAGCTTCGGTAACCACGTGTCACAGCACACAAAGTGGTTCATATATTAAGGGAAAGTCAAAAGGAAAAATCAGAAAATGTACAGCTAGTTCACGAGCATCATGAAAAACAGCTTCTAGCAGCTTCTCAGCTGAACCAAAGAGGTGTGTACCTCAGATGATTACACTGAGAATGACATGTCAAACTGGCTGGGGTTTTGACTGTGGGGATCAAGCTTGAGCACCCAAAGGTGAGGTTTCCCAACCTCAACAGTACTGACATTTCAAACAGGATCATTCTTTGTACTCTATGTTGTAGGATGTTCAGCATCCACTAGGCACCTGTAGCACTGTATTTGGGGTACCTGGAAATGTCTCCAAGCATTGGCAAGTGTCCCCTGGGAGCAAAGTCACTCCCAGGTGAGAACTTCTGACCGGAGGCATGAGTTTTGATGATAAATGATGCTCAAGTGAAGGTTCCATTAGTTTGACCTACTGAGCTTTTGGGGATCCTGTGGATGGGTTGGGAAATTCAAATCTCCAGAAACTTCCTTCTCAAAGGGACCAGGAGGAATTGTGTAGCTCATGCATATCATAGGAAACGGAGGCCCAAGACAAAGGGACTGCCTCACTAAAGTACTTGATTTAATGGCAGCCGAAGAAAAGGTGCTGCATGAGGTAAGGAGAGGAAAAATGGGGACAAAGGAGGGAACAAGTAACTGTACGAAGCACAGTTGGATTGAGATATGGTTCAGGAGGAGCAAACACCAAGTCCAGTGAGACCTGTAGCTCTCAGCCCATCTGCATTTTACAATCACTAGAGGCGCTTTATCAAAGACAAGATGCAAACCCGGGCTTTCCCTCAGACCAAGTGAATCCTAATCTCTGGGCTTTGGCACCTTTAAAAAAAAAAAAAAACAGATGTCTCCAGATGCACCTGTAAATAGCCAGGGTTGGGCCAGAGATGGATGTGGAGGGGAGATGCACTGAAGACCAGAGCCTTCAAAGACCTGGTGATTCCGGTGGTTCCAGAGCCCAGGTGGATGACTTCTAGACTACCTTCAGGAAGAACTGCCCACCAGGATCTCTCGGTGACCAACGAGGGCCACTTCCTTTCCCTCAGAGGCAAGATCATTATCATAAACGAAGTGCCTGGCTCTCAAAGATACCTTGGGTCAAGCCAAGAATCGCCAGCCCGCCCTCATGGGTGCAGCCGTCGTCACTAGGCCTGGGTGTTTCTAAGCACCTAATAGCCGCAGACTGGCTCAGCTATAGGATTTATTCATGTTGGGCAGATGTGTGTTTGTAGCAACTCTATTTGCATGAGAATAACATTCTGCATGGAAAACTGGGCGTGCAAATTTAACCCTAATTTGGCAACTGCAGACCTAACACTGCAGAAATGAATATATCAGCTGCTTCCTAGGGCTTTCGGCTCCTAAACCCTGAGAGAAACCCGAACTCCTACTTCCTACAATCCGCTTCTCGCTTCCCCAGCCCACTCAGCAACCTGCATTCCCTCTTTCTGAGGACCCCTCTTAGCAACCATGAATCCCACTGTGGGCCCTGCCACCTGAGTACAGCAAGCAGAACGTCATGGACAACTCTTCGGATCCTGAGCCCCAGAGAACTTAGACCATCACCAAACATTCTCAGCAGTTCTTCTGCCTGGTTCCTCCAAGGTGTTTTAGTGGACATCTGTTGTTTTTGTCTGCTGGGCCCACGTTCCTCCTTCTTCTGGTAACAACACCCTGGTTTTTTGCTTTTTTCCTAAGGAGCCACTCTTCCCGCCCCCCACCCCCCCAGTCCTCAAGGTCCAGGTGGGTTTGTCCCACCCTCAACCCAAGGTATGGAATTAGAACTCGGGCCCAGCTCAGTAGAGCCCTGCAACTGTCTGGCCCCAGAGAGTGGTTCAAAGATAGGCAAATAAGCCTATCAGGAGCAAATGAGCCTATCATCAGGAGCAAGAGGCTAGATTCCAGGAGGGGTGCCATTTTTGCTGAAAGGGATGAACTCCTACCACAGATAGTCCTAAGAGGCTAGGGCTTGGGCTGGCCTAGGGGAGCCACCTAAGAAGTCTGCTGAAGAGAAAGGGGAACCAAGAGGTGGACAGAGAGTGACCTAGACCCTATAGCTTGGCTTGAGCTTCTCATATGGTCCTGTCTTAAGCCACCAACCTTACTCCCGACACGTGATTTCCTGTAACTAGTTAATCCCTTCATGCTTAAACCAATTTGAGGTAAGCTCCTGTCACTGGCAATTGAAACAGTCCTGAGATAGGGGACTTCCTCTGACAATCAAACTTGCAGTTTGCCAAATTCATTGCTTATTTCTAAGCATCCTTTCCTTCGGACTCCTAAAAAAGATGGCTGAAGATTTCCACAGATTCTTGTCACCTACTTTGTCCAAATCTCCTCAGCCTGACATTTCAAGCTTGCTGTAACCTGACCTGAGTCACCTTGGCCAACATTTTCCCAGTCCCTCCCTTCTGGTATTGGACTCTTGCCTGTGCCCTCTGCAGCATCCCCCCCCCACCTCACCCCTTCCTGGCCGCACCCATCCACTCCTCCCTCCAAGGGTCTCACTAGTCTCTGCTCAGATGTTACCCCTTCCATCAAGTGTTCTGGGATATGACTGGCTCAAAGCCATGGTTCCCTCGTCTGAACCCCTATACGTTGCTGCATAGACAGCTCTCTGCACAAGGAAGTATGGCATACCATGGTGGCCCAAGGTAGGCATCCAAGAACATGCTATTATTATAAGCATAGTGACACAGGGCCGAGTTCTTTATGCCCATCTCCTTAGTCTGACTACTAAACCATGTCTCTTGAGGGTCCATGTCCGATTCATCCTTATTTCCCCTGTAGCACTAAAAAGATATATCGATGAATGAGTAAGTACTTGTATGGATATTTTACAATTACCTTATTAAAAATAGGGTCAGATTTTACATTGCTGATAGGAAACCCATGAGATAGAAGCACAGAACCAGCTACAAGGAGCCACTCGGCCTGCATCGGAGAAGAAGTGGGAAATTTGGGGTCAAGTGGGATATAAATCCAGTGCAGAGAGCAAGGCTCCGGCTTTGGAGACAGCCCATTTCGGTTCAGAACCTGGCTTTGCCACTATCATGGGATCTTGGGCCAATTTTCTCAACTCCCCAAATGTGTTTCCTCGTTGGTAGCATGTGGTTTCTAGAATACAGTTCACAGGGTGCCCACGAGGTGTAAATACTGTGGGACATGCAAAGCATTCCCCTCATTCCGTGACATGTTGAGGAAGGAGCAGCCCAAGAAGACCATGTGAGGTCCCATGTCCTGTGCAAGATGATTCCCTCTTGCCCTTTCTACTTTACCGGTCCTCCCAGTCTGGAGGATCCTAAACCCAGGTGCTTATTTGCTTCTCATCTCTCCCTGAGTCTGGAAATGCCGGTTTTCCATCTCAGGTGAGCTATAATGCTCCCTTGCTTCTTTCTGAAAAGTGATATTTTAAAATTTTCTCTATACTTTCCCTTCCCTGCCTTTACCCCACCCTGCTCCCCCTGAGCATGCTGTCCCGGGGCACCCAACTGTCCTCTTTTTATTCCCCGTTTGCCAATCTTGGTCACTTCACGAATGTATCCAACCGTACAGGCTTTTGGAGAAAGTTCAGTGGGACAACATTTGTGATAATCCTTCCATGGTGCTGGGGCTGAGTTGGTGATCCAAGAATATTTCCATTCTCTTGCAGGTCAGTCGACAATTATTTATCGAGTGCCCTTGAAGTACCAGGGACTGTGCTGCCCATGGGGCTCTGAGGTGAGCCACACAGACCTGTGTTTCTGCTCTCACCCTCTCTCAGGCTGCAAAAGTCTCCTTTCTGCAAACGGAAGGGAAAACCAAGACTGGAACATCACTAGTGCTCTTCTTCCCCTACTAGCTCCTTCTTTATTAAAATTGCAAAAACAACAACCCTTCCTCCAAGAAGGAGCTCGTAATTACCTGCCCCAGTCACTGGGAGGTGAATATGTTTGCTGCTTTTTAATTATATTGGCCTTATTGTTTCATAAGAAAATAAAAAACAGTCTCAACAGGGAGACTGCATGGAGTGGAGGAAGCCAAACATAACTTATGCACCTTATTAAAAACAATTAGGGATTGTTTGATGAGGCAGATTTGGCTCCAGATGGCCAGCCTCCATATAGCCATGGTTCAGATTTCTTCTCACCTTCCCCCAGCCTCTTCCCGAGTTTTGCATCATCAGTTTTCTTAAAATACAAGGATGGGATTGTAAGGGACGCTGTTCCCACGTTCATTCCTCTTCTCTTCTCGGTGGCGACCAAGTTGTTTCTGCACTAACATTTATTGGCTTCCTTGGTCACCATCTTGGTCCCAGCTCTCAGGTTGCCAGGAGAAAGGTGGAAAGACACCTCACCAGTCTCTTCAGACCTCGAGGTTTGTCTTGCTGGATGAGCAAGTTTGCCCTAGGGGACCTTGGGGACAAAACATTCATTGCCATGCAACTGAATTTTAGGCATTAGAAAGACTGGGAGGGATACAAAAGACCGCTGTGCTGTAACATTGGCCGCCTTCCCTAGGCTCACTCCTCCCTTCCCATTCCCCACTGCTGCGTTTCTACAACGCCTGAAGACTGGAGGCTCTCCCACACGCATCACACGGGGATCCACTCTATGGATCTGCTTATGCCGTGTGGTCTGCCTAGATCGCCCCCTCCTACTTCTTGGCTCAGCTACTTGCTGCTCACCTTCTCATTTTCAACTGAAGTATTACCTCCCTCCCTTGCATCCCATCCAGCTCCTACACCTGGGCCGTGCTGATGGTTCCTCATGTGGATTTACACTGCAATCATCCGTTCAAGGGTCTGTCTTCCTCAATAAACCACGAGCTCCTCGAGGGCGAGGACTAAACTCTACTGATCACCATCTTCCCAATATTTGGCACAGTCCAAGGCACACAATTTGGGGGCTCTGAACCCTACTGACCGACTAGAACCACTGGGCAGTGTTTTAAAAATAAGCCTCCCGGGGTCACACTGCTTTGGGAGATGGTTTGGGCTGGAGCGCAACCTTCTCTTAAGCAGCTCAAGTGGGGCTCCTGTAGAGTGAGGGCCGCGAACCATGACAGCCCTCACTCCGTAAACGTTTGGGAGACTGCTCATCCTCGCTGGGGAACAAGAGACTTCTGGTGAACCTAGCATAACTTCTTACAAGTCATTCCTGACTCTGAAGAATCTACACATACAAATATATGGGGAGTAATTTTTTTCCCCATGTTGCTTAGTTATTCTCTAAAAATGAAGAAAGGGGAACAAATCGAAATGCGTATGAAAGAGCAGAAGGTTTGTTAAACGTGAACATCCACCAGCAGAGGATGGTGCATATACAGTCACTGATGGGGCAGCTGTCTTTGCACAGATATGGACCAATACCCAAGACTTATCAATAAGAGCAAAAATACGGTACAGAGCAAACTTTGGTGTCTGCTGTGGGTCGAACTGTGGTCCCCAAAAGGCATGTTGAAGTCCTTACTCCTGGTCCCTTGGAATGTGACCTTATTTGCAGAAGTATTAAGTTAAGATGGGGCCCTGCTCGATTAGAGTCGCTCTGATCCAGTGACTGGTGTCTTTATAGGATGAGGGAAATTTTGACACAGACACAGAACGCCAGGTGAAGATTGGAGCGATACATCTACAAGCTAAAGAATGCCAAGGATTGCTGGCAACCACAGAAGCTAGGAGAAGCATAGAACAGATGCTACCTCAGAACCTCCAGGAAGAACCAACCCTGCCAACAACTGGATTTTGGACTTCTAGCCTCCAGACTGTGAGCGAGAAACTTCTGTTGTTTCAAGCCACCCCGTTTGTGGTGATTGGTTATGGCAGCCTTAGCAAACTAATGTAGTAGCCTATCATTTTGTGGAAATGATCTCTCTCTCTCTCTCTATCTGCCTATCCTTCTCTCTCTTTATTTTTTAATACAGAGACTCTTTCTGAAACGATACCCAAGAAACTGAAGACAAACATGTGCTCTGGAATAAAGAAGGGGATGGCTGGGAGCAATGGGGAGAAACAGATTTCTTTTTCACCTCATACTCTTTGGTACTTTTTGACATTTGTACTGTATTCACATGCTATTTATTCAAAAACCAACAGTTTTACAATTATTGTGAGAGATACATGTAAGGATATAAATAGATAAATATCTTACAGCTTGAGTCAGCGGCAGAAATGGCCCAACAGAGTTGCTTATCTTCTTGGAGCCTCAGGCTTCACATTCAGAAAATGGGGATAATGATAGAAACTGCCTCACACAGAGGGCATGAGGCACCTTGAACAGTGCCTGACATGGGCTCTTGTGTTTATGGCCAGCATGTGATTTAAGTGTTTCAACGACAGTTAAAATCCAAACCAGGACTCATGAGTGGAACCTCAAGGAGGCCAGACCGGATTGTGGTGGCAGCTCGTAAGACTTGCACGCCATTGTGTGTGCCGCACAAAGGGGATGCTCTTCCGCCGGGGGTCTCAGCAGCGGAGGCACTGCATTCGGGGCTGGATGATCCTATGTTGGGGGCGCTGTGCTGCACACAGAGCAGCACTGTTGGCCTCCACCTAGTAGACACCAGTAGTATGTCTCCCTCAGTTCTGATAATAAAAACCGCCTACAGCCACTGCCTCATTTCCTCTGGTGTGCAAAACTGACTGCAGTTCATTATCATCGGTTCCCAGCATGTGTCCCCCAGACTGGCAATATCAGCATCACCACGGAGCATGGCAGAAATACAGCGTCTGGGCCCCATCTTAGATCTGCTGAATCTGAACCTGTGCGTTCACAAGATCCTCCTGTGATGCAGATGCACATTAAAGCCTGATGAGCGGGGCGCCTGGGTGGCTCAGTCGTTAGGCGTCTGCCTTCGGCTCAGGTCATGATCTCAGGGTCCTGAGATCGAGTCCCGCATCGGGCTCCCTGCTCCGCGGGAAGCCTGCTTCTCCTTCTCCCACTCCCCCTGTTTGTGTTCCTGCTCTCGCTATCTCTCTCTCTGTCAAATAAATAAAAATTTTTAAAAATCTTTAAAGCCTGATAAGCGTTGATGTACATCAGTGGCTCTTCCCTCTTCTCTTAAACACAGGAATCCCTGCCCCTTGGGTTAAAAACAGATTATTGGGTCCCACCCAACCTACTTGATAGACTTCCCAGGAGAAAGACCTGGGAATTGATATTTTAAAGGGATTCTTAATGATCAAGAAGGTTCAGGAAACTCTAAAGTGTTTCTACAGAGGGAAGAAACTTAGCAGTTACTTTCTAGAACTGCCTAGAGAGAGTGTCTTGGCTCACTCTGAATATTCAACAAATCCTCACTGAGCACGGGCCAAGAGACACGAGCAGCTACAAGAGACGAGTTTCTTTACCAGCATAGAGCTTACCGCCTATCCGTGATAGCTACAGCCCTGAAGAGCAGAGAAGCAGAGTCCAGATGCTATTGTTGGAACTCCTGGATCCTACTGTGTCTGAGCCCTTTGACTTCCAAGTCACACAAGCAAATAAAGTCTGCCTTGGCTGACAACAATTTAAGTTTGATTTCCGGTCATTCATCTATGAGACAGTCTCAACCAATATACCACCCTCTTAGGTCACAAGACTTATTTTCTTATGACCACGCTTATGAAGCAAGTTTCTAATCCTAATACGGCTTTCCATGAAGCTCTGTCCACAGGGAGACAATACAGAGCTCAGTGAGCATGAGAAGGTGGTACCTTTTGTAGCTATGGATAGCATATTAAATGAATTATATTCTGGGGGCAGCTGGGTGGCTCAGTCGTTAAGCAGCTGCCTTCGGCTCAGGGTCCTGGGATCAAGCCCCGCATCGGGCTCCCTGCTCCGTGGGAAGCCTGCTTCTCCCTCTCCCACTCCCCTTGCTTGTGTTCCCTCTCTCGCTGTGTTTCTCTCTGTCAAATAAATAAATAAAAATCTTAAAAAAAAAAAAAAAGAATTCTATTCTGGCATTATACATCAGTGATTTATGAGTTTGGTTCCCATGAGTCAGTATCCAGGCTTTAACACATCTGGGTATACTTAGCAAACTGAATATCCAAACCAGTTCCTGCAATGAAATGATGCCACACTCGCACCCCACTATTTTCAGGCAGGACTTCTTTAAATAGCAGAAGTGGTTAAACCCAGCTGGTCTGTAGAAATCCTTCCAACATAAGCAATAGAAAGGCAAATTTTCCTTTCCCTCTCTTACTTATAACTTCATTTCTTTACATCAAGCTTATCTCTTTTTGCCCCTTTTCCTCTACCTCTTTTGACCTATAAAATATCTATAGCCAGTGTTCTGTTTTCATGGTCACTCTCCCAAGCCCATATTTTTTGGTAAGATTTTGCTTCACGTTTCTGGTCTTAAAACTTCCCACAAAATGGTGCTTGGAGCCCCTTCATCTGCTGCTCCATTTCATGTCTCTTTATATACAACTTGCTGAATTGATACCATCTCTTTCCAAAGTTCTCTGTTTTTCCAAAGTAATGGCTACCATTAACACCCATGGCCTGAACAACACTTACCTAAGTGTTTATTCCTGGATCCATACATTTCATGGCGTGCCTACTCCATTCCATCACTGCATTACATGGAACCATAACACAAGTGGCCCTCACATTCTCTGCTGGTTGGAATTTAAACAAGCTCGAACTTTTTGGAGGGCAAACATAATGCATACAGAGAACATTTACCCAACAATGGCATATCTGTGGATTTGTCCTCAAACAACTATAAGATAAGTATGCAAAGTTGTCTGGTCAAAGATGTTTGTAATGTGTATAATGCTGGCAAATTGTATTAACCTCAAGATCCAATGACAGAGGATCAGTAAAAAAAAAAAAAAAAGTACAATTCAGTAAATATCTATAATAACTCAAACTCCTATATTATGCAACTGGTGAAGGAACTCTGGTCCCAAATCTGGTTGTCAAACAGAGATGAGCTCAAGTTCTCTCCTTGTGTGTTGGAGGGGAGGGTGTTGGGGGAAATGGAGGTCAGGGAGCCAAACATCAAACAAGCCTGTATGGGGAGAGAGATGGGGGGGGGTCCCTGTGTCATCAAGGCCCAAACTTCCCAGATAAGCTAGTGAGATGGATGCCATCAAATTGGAAGATTCCTGAAATTGCCATCATTGGAAATCCAGGCAAGACACAGGGAGGACCCAGATTTGTCCCTGTTGATACCGAAGCCACACCAGCCAATCTCCATCAAGAGAGGCCAAACAGGAAATAGCAAGGAATCGGGTCTTTCCATTGGAGCCCCAGATGTCCCCTCCTATGAGTTGCAGACGCTCTGGTGACACTGTGGCCCTGTTTGCTCATCTGTCAAGTGGGAGTTAAGAACAGTACTCAGCTCATGGTGTTAATACACATAATGCATTGACAAGTGCCATCGGTCTTGGTTAGCATTCTAAGCCTCTGGCATTACGATTAGTGGGACTAAAAGTTATCCATCAGCTTGCTCCCCCTTCTTCCTCTTACTCTGCGAACTCAGGATTCTGAAGTGAACAGCTGCACGGTGCTACCATCTTTCTACACATTCATACATAGCGATCCCAAGGATACCTCACTGTGAATAATTTGAGGTTATTTAACTCTCCGTACTCCGAGCCGTGGACTACATCAAACCAAACTCAAATAGTGATCTCACGCTTCAAATTTCGGTGGCGAAGTCATTCATTAAAAACACACACACACACACACACACCAAAAAACCCCCGGCTTCTTGTTTTGTATGAATCAATTCACAAGATAAATATTTAAATAAAATGTGGTTTCAATTGTGCTCTCTGATGGTAATTGTTGGCTCACACTCTGTTTCTATATCAATGTGTTTTCTTTTATTTTTTTCTTCAAGCTGACTAATGAACAGAGCTGTCAGAAGCCCATTGCTCGTGATCTAGCGAGCAACACATTAGCAGTTTCACATAAATATAAAAACCATATTCACTGCAGCTAGGGAAATATAGGCAGAGCACACAAAAACTCTGAATATGCAGTTGCTATCAACCGATAAAGAATCCTGGGTGATAAATGCAATTAGTGAAGCAATTGACACTCTCTTAACATAGGAATTGGCCCTGCATCACCCCGGCTGTCAATAAAAAAAAAGATAATACAAAGAACAAAGCCCTTTGTGCATAGAACATCCTCTATTTTGAAGAGCCCACAAAATTCTGTATCTGAGGTTGTAGGAGGAGAAAAGCATATTTATGTAATTTGGGGATAGTTACAACCCCTACATCACACAAAATCACATACTCTTGAATTTAGACTCCACTCAAAGTGGGGAGAATCCAGCACTTTTTACCTCTAAGACTCAAGATTCTTTTAAATGTCATTTCATTCATATCCTTCATATCTCCATGGGCCGTTCTGTTCCAATTTTACAGTTTATTCATTCCATGAAAACCTATCGCATCATTACCATGTACCTGGCAGTGTTGGGGAAGACAGAGTCCAGGAGTCCAGGGAGCAAGCTTCCAGGCTCTGACGCTCAGCAAAAGAGCCAGAACAAGAGGTCACTGCCTCCCAAACCGCTGTGCTCACCAGAAGCACTGTAAACTTGCAAACCGCAATTCTCTAAGATAAATATTTAAATAAAATGTGTTTTCAATTGCACTCTTCTATGGTAATTACTGGCTCGCCCCTTGTAATCCTAGCGGTATGTTTTTATCTTCCTGTCTCATGCTGATTAATGAACTTAAGATTTGGAAGATACAAAATTGTGAACCTTGGTGATAAAAGAAGAGATACAACTGGTCAAAGCCATCGATTCTCCATATTTCTCCACCTTCCGATACCTTCTCTTTCAGCGACTTAGCCACGTGGAGGGTGAGACAGCAGGCAGAAGTCGCAAGGCCTCCTCCAGTTACACCCAGGAGGCTGGCGTGAGAGGACTCAGGGCTCAAAGCAAATGTCCCCCATGAAGTGGGTCCCCCTGTAATTCCCTCAAGTCTCTGTCTGGATTCTTCTGAAGACGAAACAGCCAAGCTTTGTTAGAGGTTCTGTCTAATCCACTCATACCCATGACCCCCAACCAAGCTGATGGCACCCTTCCTAGGGCTTGGAAAATTCAAGACTAAGAGAAAAATAATGCTTTATAACTTGGGAAAGAAGTCACATGGGTACTCCCTTGATCTCTTTGCTTTCTGACCCCTATTCTCATGTGGTAGTTTATTGTTCAGAAATACTCACTTCCTACCCTCATCGATCCCATGGATGGGGTTGGGCCTCTTGATTTTGGCCTTGGCCATGTAACTTGCTTTGGCCAATGGGATATTAATCCATATGAGGTGACCAGAGGCTCAAAAGGCATTGGTGAGATTGGGCATGTTCTCTTGTGCTTCGGACATTGCCCAGGCTAGGCCAATGGTCCCAGAAGGAGAATGGGAAACAAGTGGAGGGGACCCACCCAGCCAGCCCCAGTCTTGGCCACTTCACCGATGGCCATTCTGCACATGTGTGGCCTAAATAGATGCCTTCTTAAAAATGTCACCAAAATTTTGTTGCTGCTTGTTATTTGGCAGTAGCTACTGACACAACTTACCTTTGACAGTGCCCATCCTGCTTCCCCTGCTCTTATAGGAAGACATGTTCCCTGCTCTTTTCAAGGCCTTTAGAGCTCTTGGAAACATAACCAAAAAATATCTATTGACTGACTGGAGAGAAATCCTGAATCCAAGTTCTCGATTTCACCCAAAACTTTGATCCATCATTTCCCTCATTTACTTGTAGCACCAACATCTGCTTCCTTCACTCTCACCTATATCCTGAATCACGTCATATCCACTCCCTAAGTGTGTGTCAAAGGCTGGAAAGGCAGAAGAGAAAAAACAACGTGGCGAGATCATGAAGGACACATGAAAAGGCTGCTTCGAGAAGTATGAAATTGTCCACTTTGGCAAAACGCAGTCATGCGGCTCAGTAAACAAGGGCTACCTCATCCAAGCTGGTGGCTTTAGCAGGCCCTCATCTGTCAACAGCTGACAAATACGCCACAGAGTCACAACCCGTTTCCTAGCTCTGCACCCACATTTGCAACTGCCCATTGGCTATCTTCATCTGGATAGCCTGCAGGTGATTCCTGCTCAAATTCCCCAAGCTGAATTCATGATCTTCAACTCAGATTTTCTCTTTCGGTGTGTGTGTGGGGGGCGGGGGGGGGTGTGCTTGTTTGTGGAAACAACATGTGGAGTACATGCTGGTGTTGTCTTGTCTATACTTCCTTACACCTTACACAGCACAGTTTACTCTGTCAACTTCCAGTGATGCACACACTTGCTGTGGGAGCTGAAGCCCACTCTGTCCACAGACCAGGAGAGCCTGAGAATTACCTACCTGCAAGGCACAGCCTTCAATCAATGGCTATAGAAGATTTGTAGGTTGGCTCCCTCGCCCTTCTGAGAGATCACCCTGAGGCAGAGTTCTACTCTGATTCCCAGAGTTCCCCAGCAATAGCTCCAGTTCTCCACAGCAGCTGTGAGCTTGGTAACTGGCTTACTTCCTTAGCCTGACTCACTCTCCCACTATCTTGCCAGCATTTCCTGGTCTCACCTCCCAAGTAAACCACTTGTACTGAAATCCTTCTATCAGGTCCTACTTATGAAGGAACTCGAACTGAGACATAATGAATACCCAGCCTGAGCTGGAAATCTTTAACTTCCTCTGGTTTATACCCGTGTCTAATTGATTACACACACACATGCACATACACACACACGTACACAATAGTATCTTATTCATTCATTCAAAAATATGATCAAGAATGAATATGCTAGGTGCTAGGGCTGTAGCTGTGAACAAGATAGGCAGGTTCCCAGCCCTCAAGAGTTTATGCCCTAATGGGAAAGAGAGACAAAAAGGTAGATAAATACATGAACAATATCAATCCCTACAGGGATGAGTTTTATAAGGGAAATAAAACAGGATGATGACACAGGGAAAGGTCACCATAAGTGACGGGGTTAGGGGAGGAGAGGACATGTGAGCTGTGACCTGGGGTATAAGCCAAATCTATGAGTATTTAGGGGTGGAGGAAGAGTATTACAGGCAGAGGGAACAGCACAGGCAAAGGTCTGGCCACAAGAAAGAGCTTGTATATCTAAGGACAGGAAAGGAAGTCAGAGTAGGTGAAGTACAAGGGACAATGAAGAGCGTGTACAGGATAAAGGGGGAGAGGCAAGCAAAGGCCAGTCCATGGCCGGCCTTCTGTGCTAGGATGAGGGGTTTGGATTTTATTCAAAGACCCATGAGAAGCCAGTGAAAGGATTTAAGCAAGGGCATGACATGGTAGGATTTGCATTTTTTTTTTAAGATTTTATTTATTTGACAGAGAGAGATACAGCGAGAGAGGGAACACAAGGAGGGGGAGTGGGAGAGGGAGAAGCAGGCTTCCTGCTGAGCGGGGAGCCCGATGTGGGGCTCGATCCCAGGACCCTGGGATCATGACCTGAGCCGAAGGCAGACGCTTAACGACTGAGCCACCCAGGCGCCCCGGTAGGATTTGCATTTTTAAAAATTTACTGTTTGAGGACTAGTTTGGAACCTGCAAGAGCGGAAGCCCAGGGGTTCTAGTAATCTGACCCATCTTGTGCTTGGTATTCATTCCAACTCTCATTATCTCTTGCCCATGATACCATAAGAGTATCCAATTCTCCCCCTCAAAGGTGTGCAAGCCACAGGCAAAATACAACAAATATGATCTGTACCCTCGCAGAGCTCATAAGCTAATCCAGAGACAGAAAAGTAAGTGGTAAGGATAACACAACATTGATGGTTAGAGGGTGTCACTGGTGCAGTGGAGAGATTCAGAACTCTTGCAGAGAAGAGGTCAGGATAATTCTCTAGATGAAGAGAGGTGTAGGGGGACTAGGGGTCAGTCAGATACAGAAGTTCATGTGCACAGGCCAAAGAGGAAAGAGCATGGTGTGTTTGGGGAACTGAAAAATTGGGTGTGGCCAAAGCACAGAGTATGAAAACAGAGTGGGTAAGAGAGGAGCTCAAGTGGTCAATTAACGGTTAATAAATAAATGGGGGCATAAATGGGTGGTGAGGGACATGAGCCAAAAATAAGAAAATTCTAATCTAATGTTTCTAGTTCTTTAATATTGCCATTCAAGAACTTGGGCTATACAGCAGAGGACAACTTGACAAATGGGTTAAACTCAACTCAGGAAACATTTATTGAGCACTTATTACATGCTAAGCATGTGTTAAACATTCATAGTAGATCTGAAATATGATTCTTGTGGTAGAGAAACTCAAGAAGGCAAGTGACATTGTACGACCACCAGACCCTGTGCTTTGACACTTAAGTGACTGTTATCAAAAGTGAGGCACAGGGCAGCTGGGTGGCTCAGTCGGTTAAGCATCTGACACTTGGTTTTGACTCATGATCTTGGGGTCGTGGGATTGAGCCCCATGCTCAGCACGGAGTCTGCTTGAGTTTCTCTCTCCCTCTCACTCTGCCCCTAACCCCCCAGTATGCTCTCTCTCCCTCTCTAAAATAAATGAATAAATCTTTAAAAAGAAAAAGTGAGGCATAAATGAAGTGGATTTGAAATGTGTATTAAGCATAGGAATCTATCTTCTGAACATAGTCTCAGTCTTTCCCAAATATATATATAATAAATATATATTAAAAATATTTATATAATTTTATATATTATATACACTTATGATATATATTAAATATATGTTATGGATACACACACACATATAAATTTAAAGATCTGGAGTATGGGCCTAATCTATAGCTTTGGACAACACAAAGGGGTCTTACACCCTCCCATGGATTTCCACTTTCCACTGTAGATTCTTCTTATTCTCTGCCTCACCGTCCAAAATTTTTATCCCCTCTACCTTTGCTGTCCAATATGGTAGCTATGAGCCATATATGGTTATGGAGGCCTTGAAATTTTACTAGTCTGAATTGAGAAGTCCTGTAAGTGTAAGATACACCCACAGTTGCAGAGACCTAGCATACACATACAACACAACATTATCTCAATATTTTTTTATATTGATGACGTGTTGACATAATATGTTGACTCTTCCAGGTTAAAGAAAATATATTGTTAATTGCACGTGTTTCTTTTTACTTTTTTAAAATGTGGCTATTAGGAAACTGAAAATTGCATATATGGCTCCCATGTGTGGTTCGTATTATATAGTCAGTTCTACTGTAATGCTTATTTTGAAAATGTAAATTTGTTCCAATGTGATTACTATATTAAGGAATGATTTGAGCATCCTACAGATACTGTATCTGCCTAGGCCCGCAAGGAATACTAGGTGAACCCAGAAAACTGCACCCAGCTGAAATGGGCTGTGTGTGAATCCACAAAAAGCTCACACGCATACAGACCTCAAACACCTACCAGCTACTTCAGTTCATGACATGCATTATGCACCACCTGCATCCATGTCTGGTGCTACAATTTTCCGCCCAATTTCAGATACACCTCCTTCCACCACTTCATAATAACTCATAAGCAGCAGCCTACTGCTTGTGGACACCAACTCTGCAAACAAACGCCAGGTCTTGTCTAAGGTAAAGTGCAATAGATGGTATAGCATGTATTTTCTATCACTTGAACATATGCAAAACTGGGCCATCTTTACGAGGTAACTGTCTTTCTTTTAACACGTCACTGACAAAACGTGGGTGTTGTGCCTCTAACCCCACTTCCTTCTTAAGTCCTGTAGTTTTTCTTGTGGGAGTGTGCGTATCATGGCATTTTTCAGAAATGCCCGCCTGGTTTCCCAAAGCAAATTCGAGCCCCTCAGTCCTGCTTTTCAGCCACCTCCTTAATAGGATGCTCAATTTTCCTTTAAAACAACCTTTTCAAAAAATGCACAGCAATAGGATTCTAAAGTACTATAGGGCCAAATGCCATGCAACCTAGGTACGTGGCTAACGAGGACTTTGATTTAATAACATCACTGCTAACATCGCTGTGAACCTCAAAACAACTGTTGTGTTTTTATGAGCAGCACTAGGGGAGTGAAATAAAGAAGGCTTGCTGCTTTGAGGGAAATGTTTTTTTGGATGAGATGGACAGTATGGCTATTTAGGAGGGCTCTTCCTTAAAATTCCAGGGGCCACCATTACCAGGACATCACTGGAAAAGTGCTGGTACCTGGGATTCCTGCTTCTGTGATGATGACACTTTTTTCCTTAAGTCAGGCTGCGTCCCACTGCTGTCAGAAAGGGCCCGGGGGCCTTGATTGCAAAACCAGCATAGAATATGGACTCACTTAAACATAGACACTTCCTTAAAAGCTTTTGGTTCGATGTGAATGTAAGTCATTTTGATTACTCAATTTCTATATTTATTAGGAATGATAAACCAAAGTACTTGAAAATAATTTCAGTGGCAATGAACTGTGGCGCTCGATCGATGGGGGACACGGCAGTCAATTACCCTTTCACTTTATTTTGGTCCTCGGCAATCAGTTGGGATCAATACTCTCAATCTCGATTGATAGCAGAGCGCAAATCACAAATAATTTTTTTCAGTGGGCTGTCACAGTGTGTACAGGCAGGTCCAACAGGTCCTGAGCCGTCCCCTGCACTTGCACAGGGGCAATGAGACGGGTATGAGCTGTGGCCTTCCCAGCCCAGTCATTCACTTTGGCATGAGCCAAAGGGTCAGTTCAGCCCAAGCGGATGTTTAGCATCACAATTGTGACTCATTACAGCTCACTCTGCCTCTTCAAAAAACTGAGCTGCCTGCAATCATCTCAAGTCTGAACCGAGGTGCAATCAATTAATTGAGCAAAAAGAAGGATCTGGAAGGTAAATCATGCAAAATTCAGCAAGGATAAAGAAGGGAAGAACCATAAGCCCCGGGAAGGATACCCATACATTATAAGTATGCTGGAAAAGGCTGCTGGTGGGAGGGGAGCTTTCCCTAAAGGTCCAGACTCTGGAGAAAGGCTTCCTTCACTCATCCCCCACATGTCTTCTTTGAGGAGGTGGAAAGACCCCTGAATCACCCATTCAGAAGCTAGGGGACCTAGGGTAAAACAAACAGCACCACTTCACCACTGGAGAGGTGGGTCCCCATTCATGAAATGAACAGGTTGGATTAGGCTGATGTTTCCAAGCAGATTCCCTGGGGTCCTTTGCACATCAGAGAAAGGAGGAAAAGGACTGAGGAGAGAAGGACGAGAGGGATTGGAGGGCAAGCCAAGATGCTCTTCACTCCATATAAACAAGGGTCACTTTGCTTGCTTATTTCTGTTTTGTGCCTTTTGCTTTCTGTAAGATTTGGTTCAAAGGAGCAGCCTAATTAGTGTATAGGATTAGGGGCAGGAAAAAAAAAAAAAACAAGTAAAGTCTACATTCCTAAAAAACAACTCAGACGTGTTGAGAGAAGTTCGTCCTAAAAACTGGTCCACAAGGCTCCCACTGGAGGATCCCTGACAGAAGGTCCCTGCTAGGATGCAAATGGCCCCAGGGAAACAAAGACTCTCATGAAGGCAGGCATAGTCGCCTTTTATATTAGCACTGTCAAGACACATAGTAAACCTTCATCTTGCCCCCTTGCTCTGCCACCCGCTGTGGAAATTCCAGGCCAGGACTCCACGTCTTCTTGGTCTATGTCCAAGGGCATTTCCTATAAGACCATCGGTAGTAGTTAGAGAGGCACCATATGTGACATGATTCCCACTTTTGGACTATCGTGTCATGGCTAACAACCAACCCCATGGCTGGCCTGGGGTGCATGCACTGCCCAAACATAGTCTGAGATCAGAAAACCCCTATTAGAAGCCTGCCACATCCAAAAGGGAGGGAAGAGAGAATCAGACGATTACTGAGAAACATCACACTGATAGGAAATATTTCATCTATATCATGATCAATGCATAAGTTATTTTCCTCTGCAGATATTCTTCAGAACTAATGTTTCTCCCTGGAAGTAGCTTCCAGAGCTGAGCATTTTTGCCACTGATGTAGAAAGGTTCTGGGTCATCTTATTCAGCTCCCAGCAGCCCTGCCCACCTCCTGCCCAGAGTGACAGCCAGGGAGCCACAGAGCTTCTACAACAGAGCTTCCCGAACCTTGAACCTCGCCGTGCATACCAATGACCTGGGGAGCTTGCAAATATGTAGATTTGGATCCAGTAGGTTTGGGGAGGCCCAACAGGCCACATTTCTAACAAACTCCCAGGGGAGACTGATGTGGTTGATCCGGGACCACATTTTGGGTGACAGGTCGTATATAAATCCACCCCTGGCCATTGCTGATTGGACCTGGTATAAACGCCTGACCAAACTGAGCCAATCAGCTTCCCTCCCAAACACTGAGACTTGAAACAAAGAGATTCTCTTCTCTCTGGATGGTATCTCAAATGTGGAGGGATCCAAGAACTCAGAAGCTGTGGGCTAGCCATTTTCTGTGAAGTGAACCAAGAAAAAGGGAAAAGCAGGAGGCTCAGAAGAATTGAGTGAGGGGCACCTGGGTGGCTCAGTCGTTAAGCATCTGCCTTCGGCTCAGGTCATGATCCCAGGGTCCTGGGATCGAGCCCCGCATTGGGCTCCCTACTCCACGGGAGGCCTGCTTCTCCCTCTCCCATTCCCCTTGCTTGTGTTTCCTCTCTCGCTGTATCTCGCTGTCAAATAGATAAAATCTTTGAAAAAAAAAAAAAAGAAGAATTGAGTGAGAATGCAAGAGACACAGAGGGGATGGCCTGAGTCCCGACATTTTAGCCCCTGGGGCCAGGTCCCATTCTCACCTGTAGGATTCCCCTCACTTGAGTTCCATGAGATACACCTTCATGATTAGAATAATTTTCTCTTTTCCCTTTAAGATTGCTCTAAGTTGCTTTCGGTTACTTGCAGCCCAAGAATCCTGCTATTTAGCACTGTAGATGCTCAACAGTTACCAAGGACAAAGCATGGGTCCTTTTCCTCTCAGACCTTAGCAGGAGCACATCAAATGTGCTGCTTAGATACCTTATGATTGAATGAATGAACATCATGCCCCAGGCATGGTGTTCTCTACAACTTCTCTGTGCCCAGATTTGGAGAAATCCTTTTACTTCCTGTCTCCCTGTCAATCCTAGAAATCCAATTGTGAATGCAACACGCTGTCAATTTTTCTATTTATGCCATCTATTCCCTCGGCACGCTAATTTCATTCTTCCTATCTGGCAGGGAAAAAGGGACTCGGGGAAGGTGTATTTCCCCTTTAAATACCATGAAAGTTATGAATATTTCTTTCCCAAACTGCCAAAATAATTGTTTCATTTACAGAACTGAAATTCTCCAGGGAACGTCCCAGTGATGTTCTAAATTGCTAACATCAGATATGCAGAAAACAAATATGGGGCGATCCATATGCTCCCAATCCTGAATTTAGCATCTCAGCTCAACACAAACTTGCATTTCAATCACTTTCAGTGAGTTCTGGGTTATGAGTATGTATGTGCAGGGTTAGGGCTGGACCAAAGCCACCGGCCTGGAACCTTTTTGCAGAAGGGCTCTCTGTCTGCACAGCCGGAAGCCTGCCCAAGTTACCATTTGAAGAGTTCACTTTAAATTAATACTTACAGGCTGCAGATCCCCAGTCAAAGGGGAAGCACGAGAAGGCACGGGCTATGAGATTGCAGGAGAGGTTGCCAAATTTTCTCTCTTCTTATTACTGCTCAAAGAGTCTTATTGCCCAGGGGTTTGGGGGCATGGCCAGGAGTTTACCACTTCTCAGGGCTCCATTATGAAAACAACATGTAAGAAGGAATAGTAGAGGGGCACCTGGGTGGCTCAGCCGTTAAGCGTCTGCCTTCGGCTTGGGTCATGATCCCAGGGTCCTGGGATCGAGCCCTGCATCGGGCTCCCTGCTCAGCAGGAAGCCTGCTTCTCCCTCTCCCACTCCCCCTGCTTGTGTTCCTGCTCTCGCTGTGTCTCTCTCTGTCAAATAAATAAATAAAATCTTAAAAAAAAAAAAGGAATAGTAGATCACGAGCTTGGTGCAATGATGATGGTGATGATGATGATGGTGATGATGGGAGCTAACATTTATAGAAGCACATTTTATGTCCTAGGCACTACTCTCAATACCTTACATGTGTCAATCCATTTACTCCTCAAAATTACCCTAAGTGGTGGGCATCATTATCATGCCCATTTTACAGAAGAGGAAAGTAAGGCTCAGAAAGATGGGTTCATATGCTACTTAGGGGTAGTGGAACAGCCGTTGCTTTTTCCTGCTAGCAGCCAGTCTCACTCTTCTGCTAAATAAAGCCTCAGTTTTCCTTTGGAGAACCAGTCTCCCCTTCTGCATATTATTTAGTGGAACACTCCAGAACCAGAAGCTCCTATCTAACTCAGTCACTGTTAGATTGTGAACTACACAAGGGTAGGAATTGGCCTTCTATAGCTCAGACCCTGGCACATGGCACAGTTTAGGTGCTTAATCAATCTTTTAAGGACAAACAAATGAACACAGCATACAGCGTATAATATATCAACGTGATGGTTTCTACAGCAGCTGTGTGGTTAGGAAGTGCCCTGACTGGGCAAGCCTGAGTTATGTGCGTACCCTAGACCCAGCAGGCACTCTCTTGGCCATGTGAATGGAATGACACATGAAGAAAAGCCTTCTAGAGCTGACTCATCCTGATTGTGGTGCCCTAGAGGGGCAGCCAACTTTATCCTAGACCTGACCCCTGTCCCTATACTTTCCAGGCCCAGATGTTCAGATTTTCCTTCAGTTCTCTGACATACTCCTTACCATCCCATGAATAAATTCTCTTTTTAGCTTAACTGCACCAGAGGTGGTTTGTATTGCCTGCAACCAAATCAGTCTGCATTGTAACAGGCATGTTTGTACAATTTATGACAGGGCTAGGCTCTGAAAATTTAACTACAGGGACCCAAGGCAGTGCTGAAAGCCCAGGATGTGAAGTTCAGCATAGCCACGGCAAGGAGCATCTCATCTTCGGCAACATTCACTGTGTGCTTCTGCGAGCCTGGAGCTGTAATACGTCTTTTCCCGAGATTTTTCTCTTCAACCATCAACAATACACTGATGTCGAGAGTATCATGCCCACTTTGCTGATGAGAAAAGTAAGGCTCAAGGAGGTTAAGTAACTGCCAAAGAACATAAATATATGAGTGGCACAGTCAGGACTGAAAATCACGTCTCCCTGAGGTGAAAGTAATTGCTCTCCTCGAACCGCACAGTCCCCAATGGACTAAGGACTTGGCTCACGAGCAGGACTGGAACACCAGGTCGCTAGAGCCCACACAAAAGGAAACAGGCAAACTGAATCACAGCTGAGTCCAATGTGTGCTAAACTAGTTCAGGGATGGGGACAACAGCCACGTAAGCCATTATCCACTGCACTATTCAATGCCTTTTTCAATTACATAGAAATGGCCTCATGTAAGGAGAAACCTTGTCTGAGTCAATAAAGACTGAGTCATCAGTCTTCCTGATCCCCCTTGCTTCCATGCTCCAAGCCCCTCCAGTCTCCCGCCACTATGGTCTAACGTGCACACACAACCTCTTCTGTCTGGAAGACAGCCCTCTCACGTTCTGCAATCCATCCGAATCTAGTCACAATCAACTTAAAACCCACTACAACTTGTTAAGACCAGCTGAAAATATTTAAGTCAAAGAGCATTGTGTGACACGACAGAGCCACGTAGAACCGTTGTCTCTTCTTGATCTACTAGATGCTTTGCCCCCACCACATCCATTTCACTTGTTTTGATTTCCCATTGAATAAGCCCCTCCTGGTGCTTGGTCCATGTGGCTGAGGGTGGTTGACCTTAATTCTTCCTTTCTTCTTAGGTGCAAAATGGGCATGTGATTAAGTTCTGCCAAATAAATGCCTTCTATCCCTCTATCTACAACATTTGGTTCATAGTTGGCCACCCCAATGGTCTAATGTGACTCAGTCCAGGAGCTTTTGCAGGACTAATGATATGAAGAAGCTCTCCTTCCCTTGGAATAACCAGCTATAAAGGGGATATAATCTGGGGGGCCTGGGTGGCTCAGTCAGTTAAGCATCTACCTTCAGCTCAGGTCATGGTCCCGGGGTCCTGGGATTGAGCCCTGCACTGGCCTCCCTGCTCAGCAGGGAGCCTGCTTCTCCCTCTCCACCCTGCTCGTGCTCTCTCTTGCTATCTCTGTCTCTCTCAAATGAATAAATAAAATCTTTTAAAAAGGGGAGGGGGAATATAATCCTAGAGCTGTTTGTGAATAAAGCCAACACTGAAGGTGTTAGAGCTGCCTAGAAATGGAGAGGAGAATGAAAGCTCACTACATTATTCAAGCACCTGGATGCAGCCTTACCTGAAGTCTATCCCTTGGATCTTGTAGTTACAAAGGAAGGCAGATGCTTCCTTGTGTTCTTAAGCAAATTGAGTTGGGTCTCTGAATTTCCTATCATAAAAGCCAGGAATAATACCATTGACTAAACCATGTGTTCTGGAATTACATTTACCTGCCCTGAATTGCTCCTATGTTTTCCTAAATCTTTATTGAGTTGCCTAATATTTAGAGATTTTTAAATTTCACTTTTTTTTAACTTCATGCCCTAAAATTCTTTTGCCCAGAGGTGCCTGGGTGGCTCAGTTGGTTAAGCATCCGACTCTTGATCTCAGCTCAGGTCTTGATCTCAGGGTCGTGAGTTCAAGCCCTGCATTGGGCTCCACACTGGGCGTGGAGCATACTTAAAAAAAAAATTCTTTTGCCCAGAAGTTCAATATTTTAACTTAAGGGGAAAAACTCCTTTTCATTTCTAAGTGGGAATTTATTAGATAACACAATTCTCTGTAATAAGCCTGACTAATGCACTAAGAATATTTAGGGAAAAAAGTAGTTATGTGACTTGCATATTATATATTATAATATTATATAATATTTATTGAAAACCCATCAATGTCCAGGCTACTGAGGATAAAGCACTAAACAAAACCAGAAAAATAATCCGGCCGTCATGGAACTTACATCCTAGTGAAGAGAAATAGACAAAAAACAAACATAAATAAACAACGCAGGACAAAGAGAAAGAAAATGGCACAAGAAGTGATGCTATTTTAAAGATTTTATTTATTTATTCCAGAGAGAGAGCAGGGGAGGAGCAGAGGGAGAGGGACAAGCAGACTCCACGCTGAGCACAGAGCCCAGTGCGGGACTCGATCTCAGGACCCTGAGACCATGACCTGAGCTGAAACCAAGAGTCAGACAATCAACTGACTGAGTCACCCAGGCGCACCTGAGGTGATGCTATTTTAGGCCGATGGCCAGGAAGCTCCCTGAGGAGGTGACATTGGAAGCAATGCTGATGCTAGAGTGTCATAGGCAGAGAGAACAGCTATAGAGGCCCTGCCGCAGGCATGCGCTCGGCATGTTCCAGGAACACCAAGGAGGCCGGCGTGGCTAGAACTAAGTAAGCGAGTGGGACAGTGATAGGCCATGACTTCAGCAAGGTGGCCAGAGGCCAGATCCCTTGGGGCCTTCCAGGCCCAGGCGGACTGTGGGTTAGATTTTGCTGTGATGGGAGAGCACTGGTGTGTGGGGGACAGAAGACTGGCAGGATCAAATACATATGCTGAAAGGATCACTCTAGGACTGCAGGGAGAATGAGCTGAAGAAGAGCAAGAGCGGAAACAGGGAGACCAGTTAGGAGGCTACTGCGGACCAGGCAAGAGAGGACTTGGACCAAGAGGTCAAGGTGGAGGTGACGAGAAGTGGTTGGATTCTGTCAGGGTAGAGCCACCAGGGTTTAGGAAGGGATTGCATGTTGGGTGAAAGAAAAAGAAGAGTCAAGGATGACGACATCAAGTTTTGAACATGAGCCTAGGGGTGAGTGGAAGTGTCACTTCCTGTGGGGTAAGAAGGATGGAGGAGTAACTGGTCTGGGGAATGGAAATCAAGAGCTTGGTTTTGGACATGTGCTTGTTCTTTTATTGTTGCAAAATATATATACAATTTATCGTGTAATCATTTTAAATCATACAATTCAGTGGCATGAAGTACATGCACACTGTTGTGACCATCACCTTCATCCATTGCTGGAACTCTTCTATCATCCCAAATGGAAGCTTTGCACCCATTCAACACTACCCCCCGTTCCCCTCCCCCCCCAGGCCCTGGTCATCCCTATTCTACCTCCTTTCTAGTGGATATGTACCTTTAAGATGCCTACTGGCCATCCAAGTGAAGATACTGAAAAGCACTTAGACACACTGATTCTGGGGTGAAAGGGAGAGAAGAGAACTAGAGACATAAATTTGGGACTCATCAGCATATGGAACACTTGGCACACAATTCCCATTTATCGAAATGAATGTTTGACTTAGTTTCTTTCACTGCTGTGCAGCCCAGAAAATGAATATGGTGCCAGACACAGTGCCTGGCATATAGTAACCCTTCAATAAATATTTGTTCAAGTGAGTAACTAAACTCTTTGCCCTCTAGTTTGTGGGAACAGCGATTCTTTGAACAAGAATTTTTAGATGTACAACCCTTTAAAATAAATAGCTCTATTTCTTGAAGAAGAAAAAAAAAAGAAGTCTGAACAAATTTTAAAATACACTGGCACTTCTAGTGCAGTTTTCAGAAATAATGTCTGATTTGTGATTGCTTTGGCTGACGATGGTGCCAAATCCAGTACCACTTGACACCCCGCTATGTTACATCAACAGAACGGGAGTGACAAAACCAGATGTGGCATGTCACAGCGAGGATCAATGAGCTTGAAAAGCAGGAGCCGAAGTTTGGTCTAAAACCAGGCATTCGAAGTGTGTTTCAAAATCACCCACCTCTGTTCAAATTATCCCGGTGATGTTTGAAGACAAACGTGGTTGCACAAGAAGGTAAGATCATGACTACCAAGATGAGATTCAGACAGCGATTTATCTTCAGCTGACAAATGTTATCTACACAGAAGAACCTGCAGGTGCCAGATCTTGATAATCTCAGTTATACGCAGGTATCTAGGCTCTGCTGATCCTAAGTGTGCTGCAGACCTTTGTCATATCAACGTGTGCAGTACATAATTGGGGTGTGGGAGATATTGGAATTTATCTTTGGGTAATAACGTTGCAATCATCTTCTCCAGCAAGAAAGCCACAAGTGCAGAAATTTGGGGATATAAATTCAATTCGAGAAGACTTCAAAAGCCTCAGTTGCGTATCACATTATCTTCACACTTGCTTCCTAACACTGTATAGTGAACCACAGGTTATCAATCCACTGGTACCATGACTACAGCCTTGAAGTTGCCTGGAATGGCCTCTTCAGTGTAAGTCGAGGCTCTGAAACTCGACGTAGAGAGGGACAAGATGGCCAAGTGTTCTTCTACCCTAGTGTCAACGTTTTATTGGGAAACGAGACCTGTTTATGCTAAAATAGTGTTTTCTCTCAGGCACCATACCTTCTCAAATCACAACTGAAGTATCTGCATTTGGCATTAATAATATTTCGAGAAACCAAACCATTTCTGGAAGATATGTGAGAACTTCCAATTACTTGAGTTGGAATTTAAACTTTGAGAGCTAGGATCTATTTGCTTACTTTGAAAAAAAGAGAGCCTGTTCACTTTAAAGGGCTGGTTATCCAAACCCAATTTTGTGGGGAAAGATGAATTTACCTCCTTCCCCAAATTTCATCATTGGGCTTGGAACTTCCTTATGAATTCAGAGGAGGAAGAGACAAGTATTTCTCCATATTTCTTCTTCAGGGTGGAAAAATACATTCAGGATGGATTAGAAATGCTTTCTTAACCTGGTGCTATGTTGGGTCACCACCTTCTTCCAGATATGAATTTTCTTGGGGTACATGGGTTTCCACCTGTCTTTACTGATGACAGAAAAAAAGCATTTTCATCACTACTGTATCATGAAAAGAAATAATGAGTGGTTAAATGCTTAAATTCCCAAATCTGAGTGTTGACAAAATACAAAGGACTTGGAAGATCTTCTGTGTGTAGATGGTGTCAGCCGGAGCACAATGGCCAAGAACAAACTAAGAGGGCAGAAGTCCAGGAATGTATTTCATATAGCCAGCCAAAAAAACTTTAAGTCTAAAAACAAAGCAAAACCAGTTACTACTAATCTTAAGAAGATAAACATTGTGAATGATGAAAAAGTTAACAGAGTGAATAAAGCTTTTGTAGATATACAAAAGGAACTTGCCCATTTCTCAAAAGGCCTTTCCCTTGAACCTTTGCAGAAACAGCTGATTCCTCAGCAGTGTCATGAAAACGAACCAGTTAATGTTGATGAAGTGACAAGATTAATGGCTCAGTTGTAATACACTGGAGATACAGCAGATACCCCAAAAAGACCAATAAATTAAATGTTTTATACAAAAAAAAAAATACCAAGGACTTGGCATTTCTAATGATAGCCAATGAAAAAAACAAGTATGTTTCTGGTGATGCACCAAGAGCATTTTCTGACAAATTTCACCACAAAACTGAGAGTCAGAAATCTTTTCCAACAGACAGAATAAGTTTACTTGCCTTGGGGATTTTGAATGAACCATATATTTGATATAAAACCTTTTTTTCAGTAATGTGCCCCATTTTTAACTATGTTGAAGTTATCATGGCCCTATTAGATATGCTGCTGATGACCACTATTAGCAGAAAATTTGACCTTGACTTTTTGTGCTACCATGGTTCAGTATGGTCATAATCCATTACTAATCTGTTAACTCTCAGCCATACAGATTATTTTTATTTAGCTAAGTTTCACAGCTTTTTAGCACTTGCTTAGGGAATAATTAATGCAATAAGGAAGGTTTTAAATATTCAGAGGCCATGAACTCCTCTTCTTCCATTTTATCATTGGGAGTACATTTAAAACACCACATGTTTTAGGAAGTCTAAATGGAGACAGTAAAATATCTACATTGTGTGACATGATCTATGAATTGGTCAAACTGTATCAGCTGCACCTTAGCCTCTAGGCATTCAAGCAAGCCTTCACTATAGATAAGGATGAGCCTATTTCCTTCCAGAAAAATGAGATGGTTTCAACAAGTAGTCCAGTTTATCAAATTTATAGTATACACAAATGGGAATCATGGTCAATAAGATTGAAAATAAGGTAGGGGCGCCTGGGTGGTTCAGTCGTTAAGCATCTGCCTTCAGCTTAGGTCATGATCCCAGGGTCCTGGGATCGAGCCTCACATCAGGCTCCCTGCTCTGAGGGAAGCCTGCTTCTCCCTCTCCCACTCCCCCTGCCTGTGTTCCTTCTCTCACTGTGTCTCTCTCTGTCAAATAAATGAATAAAATCTTAAAAAAAAAAAGAAAAAAGAAGGTAGGTTATGGTTATTGAAGTCTTAACAGCTTGGTAAAGAGAATCAGCTTAATGTGGAAGGCAATGAGGAGCCAGCAGACAACCAGGTGAATGGCACGGCTGTTGTTGGGTTTTAGGAACCCTAATCTCACAGGATAGACTAGAGGGATGAGAGCCTGTGAGTGGGTACAGTAGTAATAAGAGGGAGGGAAAAAAAGCACTATGAGTGGGCATGAAAAAGAATCATGAAGGAGATGGACCCTACTGGCTTCATTGGCTGCTGGGATGGAAAGTGTGCAGGTCACAAACGACTGGGTTTAATTCATGGATAGGAAAACAGAGCTGAGTAAGAAGAGCTGGTGTTGATTAGAGGGGAATGTGTGAGGTTTCTTTTGGGTAGATTGAGTTTGAGTAGCTTGTGGAATATCTACCTGGAAGGTCAGTTCTTGTCGCAAAGGAGGAAAGACACACCTAAAAGTCCAGATAGTGGAATGGCCAAGATGGAGGTAATATTTAGAGAACCAAAAAGCTGGAGTATAGGGAAGAAGGAAGCTGAAGCTAGAACCTGGTGGGAAGACACTAGTGGAGTGCAGTAGAGTGAAAATATAGGGGAAAAGGAAGGAAATCTGACAGGCGTGGTGACATTGACACCAGGGAGGAGAGAATTTCAGATGTGTGCAAATGTTGTGAGTTAGTTCAAGAAGAACACAGTGGGTTTGTTAACTAGAGGCTTGGGTTATATCTGTTCGATCAGATTAAAAGTGAATGAGGATTCTGCATAGCAAAGGAAACCACCAACAAAATGAAAGGCAACCTACTGAATGGCAAAAAGTATTTGCAAATCATATATCTGATAAGGAACTAATATCCAAAATATATTAAGAACTCCTACAACTCAATAGCAATAAAAAACGGGCAGAGGATCTGAATAGACATTTTCCCAAAGAAGACACAAAGATGACCAACGAATATAAGAAAAGGTGCTCAAATTCACTAATCATCAGAGAAATGCAAAAAAACCCCACAATCAGATATCACTTCACACCTGTTAGAGTGACTATCATCAAAAAGGCAAGAAATATTGAGTTGGCAAGGAGGTGGAGAAAATGAAACCCTTGCACACTGTTGGTGGGAATGTAAATTGGTACAGCCATTATGGAATATAGCATGAAGGTTCCTTAAAAAATTAAAAATAGGACTATCATAGGATCCAGCAGTTCCATTACTGGTTATTTATCTGAAGAAAACAAAAACACCAAATTGAAGAGATATATACATCTCATGTTCATTGCAGCAATTTTTAAGTGGGGGAGGGGCAAAGGGAGAGGGACAGGGAGAGAATCTTAAGCAGACTCCATGCCCATCGAGGAGCCAGATGCGGGGCTCAATCTCATGACCTGAGCCAAAATCAAGAGTTGGACGCTCAACCGACTGAGCCACCCAGGCGCCCCAACATTACAGCATTAGTTACAATAACCAAGATAGGGAAAAATATACACATACACAATGCATATTATTCAGCCATAAAAAAAAATAAGAAAATCTTGGCATTTGCAACAACATGGGGGGATGGACCTTGAGGACATTATGCTAAGTGAAGTAAGTGAGAGAGAGAGAAAGACAAACACTACATGATTTCACTTCTATATGGAATCTTAAAACAAAACAAAATTGAGCTCACAGATACCGAGAACAGACTGGTGGCTGCCAAAGGCGGGGAGTAGGGGGTGAGTGAAATGGGTAAAGGGGGTCAAAAGGCACAAATTTCCAGTTATAAGATAAATAAGTCATGGGGATATAAAACACAGCATGGTGATTAGAGTTAATAATACTATATTGTGCATTTGACAGTTGCTGAGAGTACATCTTAGAAGTTCTCATTACAAGAAAAAAAACTAACCATGTATGGTGACGATGTCAAATGGACTTACTGTTGTGATCATTTTGCAGTATGTATGCAAGTACATGATGTTGCACACCTGAAAGTACTATAATGTTACATGCCAATTATGCTTCACTTAAAAAAAAAGTAAATGAAGAGAGGGGACAGTATCCAGAGGCATAATCCATGTGGCTCTTTGGAGACATGGGCAGGTGAAGGAAAGGAGAAGAAAGTAGAGGAGCAAGAGGGTCTCCTGGGACTAAGGCCGTCAACAGCTAATTAACAGAATAAGAGGAATAATGCAAGGTCTACACAAAGTGGGGTGCTTTTATTGTATCCAATGCACAGTTTAAATACCTGGCCATGGGGGGGGTCAAGGTCAAGTAAGGAGGCCAAGGTTGGATAGGGAGTCCATCAAAGCCAGAATGGAAATGATAGCAACCACTAGAAACCAGGGAGAAACCACTTGGGGACTGGGCAAGGAGAAGATAGACAGATACATACGGTTTTTGTTTTGTTTTGTCTTCTTTTGATGTATATGTGGTTTTGAGGATAGTAAAAACATGAGTGATATGTTTTACATGGAATTTTTTAAAAAGTGAATTAGGTGCCAAGGCACTACGCACTCTCCCACTTGGCAGCAATTATCAGGAACTGCTTAGTGGTAGGTGCCTCCGTGGGATGCTCTCCTGTGCCCTGGTCCTCACCATTCCCTGTTGCCACCCCAACCCACCCAGTTTATATTATCTCTCTGGTCTCCTGAAACACCTGAGTTTGCAACCCCTGGGCCACAGGTTCTAATTAGTCAGTGAGGAGGCAGAACTAGAAGGCTATGAATATGTAAGGAGTTATGATCGGAGGCAATTCCAGAGCCAGATCTCAATGGCTATCCTTTTCCATAGTCCATAAATTTTGAATGTAACTTGTACATTATATTTCTACTAAAATAGAAATACACATACACAATAGAAATAGTGATCCACATTCCCTTATTCACAATTTTGAAATTCAAAGTTTTGTTTACTTAATTAACTCAACATTGGCAAGACCTGACCTGCTATGGAATCTTTATAGAGTTTACTTATGTCATTAATATCAACATTCACACATTTCCCTGCAGAAATATTAATGTATCATTACAGGGTATGAAATGTATGGTCTATGCATGATAATACTTTGCTAAATTCCCCCAAACTCTATCTTCTGGCCCCAAGGGTTTCGGATAAGGGATCCGGAGCCTTACACGTCAACTTTCCTGCACCTGTGAACTCAGACATAATTTTCTCCATTTGAGAAAAAAAAGTACACTGTTAGAGAAAAAAAAGAGAGGATGTCTAAAACAGCACATTCAAAATAACATTCATGCACATGATTAGCAAGAGGTGGGAGGGGGAATTCAGTATTTGCAAGTAAACAGGTAATCGGAGGAACAAAGCATGTTGGGCATTTCACAACAAATCTTTGCCTGCAGAAAGCAGAAGACACAAGTTTATTAAGAGGCGAGTCATTTCTCTTCCCTCCATCCCCAGGCAAGCCTCCACTTAATGCTCTTCACACTCTAAAACAGACATCTCAATCCCACGGCGATTTTACGAAGGGCGCTGAGAAGTGGCACTGGTTACTTGAGTAAGACTGGTCCTTACTCCATTTCTGTTCCACAGTCTCTCTGGCAAGCAAGCCACGTGCCAGAGAGACCAGCCAAGCCGGTCTTCCTAAAAATGGAGGTTTCACCCCCCTGAGAGAAATGCCCACTGGTTTTTTCTTTCTTTTTTTTTTTAAAGATTTTATTTATTCACTTGAGACACAGAGATACAGAGAGGGAGAGAGAGAGCATGAGCAGGGAGAGAGGCAGAGGGAGGAGAAGCAGGCTCCCCGCTGAGCCAGAAGCCCGATGTGGGGCTCCATCCCAGGACCCTGGGATCATGACCTGAGCCGAAGGCAGACGCTTAACTGACTGAGCCACCCAGGCACCCCGCCCACCGGTTTTTGTATCAGCTAGAAGTTGGGCTCTGCCGGCTTCTGAGCCCACGTGACCATGGGGGGCGCTTTCTAGACTACAACCTGCCCCCCACCCTCCCAGGCATTTTTTTTTTTTTTTAAAGATTTTTATTTTATTTATTTGACAGAGAGAGAGATAGCGAGAGCAGGAACACAAGCAGGGGGAGTGGGAGAGGGAGAAGCAGGCTTCCTGCCGAGCAGGGAGCCCGATGCGGGGCTCGATCCCAGGACCCTGGGATCATGACCTGAGCTGAAAGCAGACGCTTAATGACTGAGCCACCCAGGCGCCCCTCCCAGGCATTTCTGATTGGACTACGACCAGCAGTGTCAGGTGCCTGATGTTCCAGCTATTCTCTCGACTGGAGTGGTGGGCAGGAAAATCATTAAGAAAAGGAGGCTGATGTTTCCACGGAAAGCCAGGTTGCCAGGTTCCCCAACGACCTCCTCTTGGCCAAGTGTCGCCATGCTGTTCGCAAGGTTGCGACGTGCTTCAGAAAACCAGTGCACGGATGCTCCAGCAGCACGCAGCACCTCTCCCTGGGGTGTACCGTACTGAACAGGACCCGGATACCTGCTTGCTAAGCACAGAGAAGCGTGTACCTGGTTTGATGCCAACCCCAAGAGCTTACCCACTTGGTATCACAATAGCCTAAGATCGCCAAGAAACGATGATATATATTTTTTTTCTTTTCTATGAAGCCAGAGAACATGCTGGCGATGCTTTTTCCACTGCACCTGAAGCTATGAAGCCCCTACAAAAGAATTTGGATGAGGTTTTCCTCCCCTCCTTCCTTTTAATCTCTAAGGGATTGCCACTAAACCGAGGCCACTTTGGCACAGGCAGAATGACTGAGCCCTTTTTCCAACAGAGCATGGCAAAAAAAAAAAAAAAAAGGATGCCTGCTGCATCAGTATCCCAGAATACTTTTTATTCCCCAATGCCCTTCTGTAAAAGGTGATGCTTGCTTTGTGCAACACTAGGGGATAAATGTGCTGGCACCGATGTTCATGTCCCACAGCCAGGCCCTGTGGGGTTGGCCACTTGACCGGGAGATCGTCTACAGCCCCTCCTCTCCCCTAATGACAGGGAAGCGAAGAACGCGAAAATGGTTAAACAAGGTTTTCATTTTGACCTTAGCGATTATATTCCTGAGACGGAACCAAGAGTGGAAAACACCTTCCCATTTTTGCGCTTGTGGTTTGGTCTGATTTTTCTCTTTTTTAAATCTTTTCTTTCAGGCTATATTTAAATTCATTTTTCTCCAAAAATGTAAAAGGGCCTGTCTGCATTGAATTCCTGGAGAGCGTCTCACTGATGAAAGTCCAATACGGATATAACAGGCTCTTAGCACATTTCCTAGTTAATGTATCTCCGTGGGAATCATTCCTGTATGCTCACCTGCAAATCTGGCCATCCTCTTTTAATTTTCTCAGTCCTTATACCATACAGCTGACTCCTGCCATAATTTATGTTAGAGTGCCATCTTATGGTAGTTTGGGACCACCATTTGCGGACGGAGAAGCGCAGGGCTGTCTCCAGCGTTTTAAAGAAAAATATGGATTTAAAAATCATCTTTAATCACACCAGATAAATCTGTCAGAAAGGATGGTCTGTAAATAAGAAACCTGCTTCCGTGTGGTCTGCTAAAGGCCATACACGACAGAGAATATTTGAGCAGCCACACAAACCTTAAAGACAACCGATGAATTTTTAAATTTTTTTTTTTTAAGGCATTTGGGTTCTCATTCGGGGACTATTACTGCATAATCCGACATTTAAGCAGCAAGCGTTCTTCATGAATGCCATGACGTATTTGGGAAGAATATCAGAGGGAGGGCCCGGTCTGAGTAAGTGATTTGTGGCCCAGAATTTTCAGCTCTGCGTTCTCAGGGTGCATCATTTCTCCCTTCTCATCTCCAAAAAAACCCACAAAACTCTCTGGGCCCATATCAGCATGACACAAGGAAACTCAACCCCACTTTGAAGCTTGATCATTTGCAAATGTATTTCAGTCCCAGGTTTAATTCGAGAAGATTCCTTGGAGAAGCCTCATTCCGGAAGTCTGCCTGCCAATTTTTGGAGGCTCGAAGGCTTGTTTCCTCTCTCTTCTCCAGGTTTCTTTCCACCCACAAAGTTAACGTACATTGTGAATGGGCCTGAATTTAATTCCTAATCAGAACCTGCCAGTTCTGTGGCTACACTGCCAGTCACTCTCAGGAAGACAAAGGAAAAACAGGGTTTCAGTTCCAGGTTTGTTTGGTGGGGGGGTTATGGATCAATGAGGTCATGAGATGGGGATCCTGGGGGACCTGGGGTGGTAGCGAGGCTTTTACTAAAGTAGATGCCCTGCCCTATTTAAGGCTAGCCGACTGATCTACTCCTAACCCCCACATTCAAGAATTCTTTTGTTCGACCTCCATCTCCTTTCCAGACTGCCCCATTGTTTTCTCATCCATGCTATAGGGCCAAGATGAAAAATTGGAGTGGATGGTGCAAGGCAGGGAGGGTATCCTTTCGTTTTCCATCTATGGATACCCCCCTCTCATCTCCATAAAGAAGATACAGAACACATAGCGATTCATGATGAAAGAAGAAAAATTAATACGCCTTTCACCAGATGCAAAACAAGAACTTTGGAACAAAGGCCGTTTTTTTTTGTTTTGTTTTTTTTGTTTTGTTTTGTTTTAAAGGCATTTGAATGTCAAACATTTCTCGGGTTCTTCCTGCCCTGTCACAATGGAACTGCTTTCCTTTTAACTGCGCCATTTTCAATAATTGTAGGGATCACAATTTCAAATTAAACATTCCTAATAAGTCATAGTGGGTTCTGTTTACTTGGTTTCTGCTTTCCCTTATTTTGACATCACCTCGCCTTTCTTCGGCCCCCGCCCCCCAGCCTGTTTTGCTTATGAACTTACCTTTGCTGACCCTTCTCCCCTCTCCTGTCTGGGGGCTGCTCTTGCTTCAGTCCCTGCACTTGAAATGTTCCCTCTTCAACTGTCATCCTCAGATCAGCAGAGACACACCTGGTGCCCACATTTTCCCCATCTTTTGTTTAGAGTGTGTTTGTGTGTCATTGTTTCCCTCCCTCCCCCAATCAAAAGTACATGATCAGAGACTCCAAGACATTCAGCTGAGATTCTGAACGGACTGTACCCATTAGGAATTCTTAAAGTGCAGACCGACTCTACAAAATAGGACTCTTGCAGATGCAAAGGCGACATCCTGGCCCGCCTCACCCCCACCCCACCTCCCAACATGTATGGTTTTTCATGGCTGTTCCAATTTAAATTTCTCAGTTTACCAGTCAAAGAGATGATTTTCCTAATAACCATCCTGCAAACTCCATCTGGGATCCCCCAAACAAGCTGTGTTCTTCTGCCTCTCACAGACATGAATTATAAAAAGTCTGCAGTCAGAGCAGGGGCGAGGTCAGGCCTTCTTGATCCTGAACCATGAAGAGTCTTAATGCCTGCAGACACACAGGATAAGTGAACAGGGAAGATGAAATAAATGCCTTCCTACGAGTGTTTTTCTCCCCCCATCCAGCCTGCTGATCTGGTGCAAATTACCTTGGGGAAGCCCAAGCTATAGTCCTCAAAAAACCGGAAGTGAGGAGCATCTACTATGATCACAATTATCCTACGATGTTCATGCATCGCGGGATAACGTTCCCCTTCCAAGCTTTCGGCCTAATGTCTCGTGTGAACAGAGAACCAGATGGGAGTTTTGGGGGCTAAAATGGATACACCAATTATTTATAGATTCGGACTAAAAATCACGTGAACTGCCTTCTGTGGAGTTCCATTTTCTGAGAACAGACTTGAAATAGACATAGTTGTGGAAAGTCTCAGAAACATTTAGAATAATCCTAAACATGATATTGCAAGTAGGGAATGGTGGAGTTAAGCCTGAAGAATTTTAGAAGCCCCTTCATAAAGAGCATAGTTTTAGAACTATCTTTTGGAAATCTCTAGAATGAGACCAGGAGGTTCACCTTATCTCCTGTTGGTTTCAGCAGCATGTCCCCTGGTCATTTCTTCCTGCTGAGAAAACCTCTAAAATTAGACATGACTGCTTGCATAGCTAGGCGCCCCCAGCTTTGGAGTAGAAGGAAATTGTTCCTAGGGCATGTGTTCCTAACACATGATAGGCATTCAATCAACATTTACCGGGAAGGATCAAAGAATAAAAACAGAACCTTTTTGATTAGTACTAAATATATGATGATGCATTATTTCAGAAAATTTCCTTCAGTTCTCCATTTTATTATGTTAGCTTTGGCATATATAAGGGTTTTTTTTTTTTTCTTTTCTTTTTGCGGGGAGTGTGGGAAGGGCAACATTTCTTGAAGGATCCCTTTGTGCTAGGTACTGTCCTAAATACTTTACCTGTGTTGCTTTATTTCCACCTCACAACAACCTATAATCTTTTGCATCTTATAATGGAATAATAACTTGCCTGAGGTTAACCAGCTTGTCCAGGGTCATCTAGCCAACCAACTCCGGAGCCCAAGCCCCAACTGCTCCCAAACATGGCCTGTTCCGCTGTGATTCAGAATTGAGAAATGCTGCCTTCTGTTTTCACTCATAAATCTAAAACTCAAAATGGAGGAATTTCTGGAGAATGGCTAAGGCCATTAAAATTTTTTAGGGATGTTTACATTTTCACAGCCAACAAACCATTTAGGGAATCGGCAAAAGCTTTAGCTTTTTTTTTTTTTTCCCCCTTAAACTATTTCTTTAATAAATAGAGTCTCCTGGAAGACTCAGGGTCACATGCCTAGCTCCAAACTACTCTCTAGGCTCTCCTATTAGCACACCCTCTCGGTGCACAAACTAAAAAGCTTAAAATATAAAGGAAAATTTAGAAATGAACTCGTGTCTGGTGACACCAATACTTGAGTTATGGTGTGAATTCTCAAATAAGTTATTTGGACTGACTTAATTTTTACTGTTATCCATTTGAACATACGTAACATCACTCAACACTTTGGAAATTAACAACTTTAATTACCATTTACTTTCTACTTGGAAAAAGTCATCATTCATCAGAAAGTAGAGATTCTCCTGCTCTATCAAACTTGCTCAGAATCAAAATAAACTTCCACGTTTTCCTGGTTAATTGTAACTCTCAGGGAAAAAGGCCTCCGATGTTTTCTCAGGTGAAAAGGGAACCATGGTAGTCCAGATCACCCCGTCCCCACCTCCCACGCCTGTGTTAACTGGGCCAAGAGCAAGGATCTTGAGAAATGATACAACTCTGTGCTCTCTGCTCCATGTGGCTTCAATAATGTCAGCTGGAAGAAATATATTCCATAAAAATGACAATCAAGCACGCATTGAGTTATCAATATGCACTTTGGCTGGCGGACACTTCCAAGTGAATCACCTAAAATTAAAGAAGCCCCTGTTCTTATGTTGCCTGGAAAATTGCAAATGTGGAAATATGTTTTCCCCCTTAGTTTCAAATCCCCTTGTTCCACAATTAATTTCCCCACTGTCATGGCACGGAGTGTCGTGGGATCCCATGATTGTGTGTGTGTGTGTGTGTGTTTTCTCTGTGTGTTCTTTGTACTTCAGCTGAACACCACTTTAGATCATCCTCGACAAGGAAGTAAAAGTTATCATTAGCATGTTGAATAATGGATGGTGTCCATTGTATTTTCTTATTTAGGAAAATAAATCATCCTGAAAACTTTTATTATGTTCTATGTAAAATGGAAGCACATCAGCACTTGTTATGTTTTCCTTCTCCTGAGTGGGTTTGGCAGGGCGCCTTCAGCTGGAAAGAACAACCAGGGGTTGCCAAGCAAGGGCTGGCTTGATTCCGTGCCATTCCTCTAGGGGATGTAAACATCCTGCCTTGGAAGACTTCACCAACCTGTAGCTAGAAAACTCCCGTGTGCAGAGGTGCAGCCGGGAGAACTGGAAGCCATGAGTCATGGCAGCAGACAGGCCCTGCTGGGGAAGGAGGAGGCCAAAAGTTCGAGTCCCCAGGAAGAGGACAGCACTGAATGTAGTGGAGAAACAGGCAGGAGTTGAGTGTGGACAAAGGACAAAGAAGATCAAGGTTTCCTGAGTGTCAACAGAGCGGATGCCCGATACTATAGCTCGCACCTTCACCTCCATCACCGCATGTCAGACCCAGTAGGGCACTGACTGCATGTGTAGTCTTGGGGAACTTGCTTCATCTGAGTCTCCATATTCTCATTGGCCAAGTGGGGATGGACGAGTTACAGTACTGAAATGCCTTCACACCAGAGCAATGAGCAGGTGCTTTGAGTCCCCAGAGCACACACTCTCCCAGGATCCTGGCTGAACCACCCCACCCCTCGTGGGCTACCTTGCAATCCTGAGCTCAAGGGAGATGGGGGTACAGCAGAGCCTCTAGGGCCTATCCAGTAGTAAGGGCTGGTTTGCACTCAGTGGCTGGACCCATGTCATACCACTTGTTAGATAGCTTTATAAGGCTGGCCGAGGGACGGGGATGGATTCTACAGAGCCTATCACATGAAAAGCCCCAGATAAATGATGATAGTTACACCCATTATACAGATGGGGAAAATGAGGCCAACAAGGTTAAATAACCATGCTATGGAACCAGGATATGAGCCTAGGATCATATGGTATCCTATCACAGATTCTCATCTCACTGTCAACCATGATGTAGCAATGGGAGAATCCTAACAGCTCATTTAATGATGGCATAAAAGAGTGTCCCTCCGAGAGAGAGCCATTCCATCAGCTCCATTTCAGATGCCCATGCTCTTCTTGAATGTCATCCCCAAGGAGTCGTTAAAAGGCCAGCATAGACTCAGTTGTGCTGACAACGTTTTAATTATGTTATCAGACTTATGAAATGGCAACTGCTTTGCTCAAGACTGAATGAAAGAAACTGGTCTCAGCTGCAGAATGGAGTTTGACAGGTACACAGCTAGTCTTCTCGACCACAACTGGATGATGCTTTTACGTCTGGGTGCTCTGAGTAAGTACTGAGTTGTACCTTTGTGATTCTCTGTGTTCTTGGAGGGTAGGGGGAGAATGGGTATAAAAAGATTCTATAGAGATTTCGTATGGTCAATAAAATTATTACTTTAAAAACTTCCATCAAGGTAGAATATTGTCAGGATAGATTAAAAACAATCATGGCTCAGCTACTAGAAGTGTGATCCTCATATAGTAGTCACAACGTGGATCCTATGCCCTGCTGTCTTCTAATTATTCAACCTGCTTCTCTATCAGCTATTAGCACTTGAGTATGAAATAGTCACCCGTGTGTGGACAGGAGAGTGCTTCTATGGGAAGAGAACATAAAGGGGTTACATTTAATTAAGAGCAAGGGAAAGAAATAGGAACATTTTAGAGGGAGGCCAGTGTGGAGCTGATTCAGAAGTAATCTAAGATTTTTCCTGCTCAACATGTGGTTCATGGGCCAGCAATATCCGCATCCCCTGGGAGCCCATCAGAAATCAGAGTCTGAGACCCACCCTGTCTGATGGATCACACTCTGTATTTTAATCAGATGCCCAGATGATTTGTATGCACACCCCTGTTGGAGACGCTCTGCTCCTGGGGGCCCAGCCTCTGCTCACACGTGGTGGAGAGGAGCTGGTGGGGGTTGGTGCGGAGCAGAAAATGAAGTTGTAAGAGTTGGGAAGGTACCCGAGTGTTCGCCTCAGAGGTTATCCTGTCTGGATCGGCTGCAGGGGGAAAAAATCTGTTCTTAGATGATGAGCAGGCTGTGGTTGCAGTTGCACCCAGCATGATGGCCATCTGTGTATAAAAAGAAAAGCAACACTGTGCAGGAGTGTGGAATCGCTACAGCGGCTAAGCACGGCCAGGTGTTTAAGCAGGAAAGCCAGTCTTAAAGATCAAAGGCAAATCGATTGTAAAAGAGAACATCTTGCCCACCAAAACCCAGGCCCTCCGAATGGAGAGAGGGCGATGTCTGAACAGACCAGATGTGAGCAGCCGAGGGATCCGGAGAGCCTAGAATAAACCGGCTGCAATACACCACTAAATACAAACACAGGTTCCGCAGCAGATGTGAGAGTCCTCCGAGGCCCCTGGCTGAGGCGGTAGGAATTTTCTGTCCCTGTGGTAAATGGGCAGTAATTAATTATAGGACGGACGCGGAAGCCTAAAGACTAAGTTCTCCACCGCCGATGACAGGGGAGTGGAGGTCTTGGAAAGAGCTGTGTGAGCACTTTGAGGTCACCAGTCTGGGGTCACAACAGGTGCTGCCTCCCAAAGGCCTGAGATGGGCGGGCAAGTTATTTAGGGACTGAAGCGTTATTTCTGGCTCGGAAGCCCCCACCCTCCTGGGCCCATCCTTTCAGACCCGGGACCACCGCACGGTCACTCCACCAGCATACTGGCGGGGCCGGGGGCAACGGGCAGGGACACGGGCATTCCATCACCTGGTGAATTTCCCACAAGCCCCAGCTGGTCTCCTCTTAATTGCCTCCCCAGAGATCTTCATAAATACATTTAAATATAATAATTATTATTGTTATTTTACTTTGTTCTCGATGGCAACTTTCCTTCAAACAGCTCAAAGAACGATTCTGAAATTATCCAATTAATCTTGGCAAAATTTCTGTGAAGAAGGTGGGTGGCAGTTTCTCTACACTTGTTGAGGGGAGGGAAAAGCAGAGAGAGGTTAAAGGGCCTGGAGTAATTTGGGGACGGCGCAGAAATGGAAAACCAGGCTCCCAACCTCCTTCCCCCAGATAGCCCTCCGCTGCCAAGTTCAGTGTCCTCTGAAGAGCACGACTGCCTAGGCCAGAGCCCTAAGTCCAGAGCACTTGTATTCAGATCCTGAAGCCACTGCTCCGTAAGACCTAAGACTTTATGCAAGTCCTTTAGCCTCTCTGGGCCTCAGTTTCCCCATCTGTCAGGTGCCTCAATGAGATATGCTGCTTAGGGCAGGGCTTCTAGTAGCACAGCCTCTGGAATCCACCCTCAGTGGGCTTGTTGGCAGGTTTTTTTTTTTTTTAAGATTTATTTATTTGAGAGAGAGCATGCGAGTGTAAGGGGGAGGGGCAGAGAGAGCCCCAAGCAAACTGTGCTGAGCGTGGAGCCCAAGGCGGGGCTCCATGATCAGGACCCCGAGATCAGAACTGGAGCAGAAACCATGAGTGGGATAGACCCAACCACCTGCGGCATCTAGGCGCCCCTTGCTGGCAGTTTTATACACAAGGCGGTTTTGTGCATGGCAGTGTAAATGGCATACTTAGGCATGCAATGAAGCAAGAGGGTCCAAGATCACAGGCTTGGGAGACAGACAGCCTGGTTCATATCTTGGCTCCTACACTGGCTAAATCCTCTGACTTTGGGCAGGTCACTTAACCATATTGAATGAGTCTCCTCCGCTGTCAATCAGGGACAGGGACGATTCAATAAGATACCGCATATAAAGGGTCTAGCATACAAGCGCTCAGTGAGTATCCATAGGGTGGTTTAGAGGAGGCGTCTGCTGTCAGACTGTCTGCATTTGGAACCTGACCCCCACTTTTCTAGCTCAGAGACCTTGGGCAAGTCACCTCATTTCACGGGAGAAGGTAGGTCCCCATGAGGATTAAGTTTATACATATAATGTATAACAGAACCGGGCATAGAGTCTGTGCTTGACCAATGTTATTATTAGTTGCATTATGATTATGGCTTCATTTCTTGTTTCTCTTTTGTCTGTGGAACCATGAACACTGGTCTCCACACATATGGAGAGAGATTACTCTAAAATTTGGGGGTGATGTGGAGGGAAAACAGTTCGTGTCAGGCCACTATCCCCCAGTAAATTGGAAGAAGCATCTCTAAGCTGGAAAACACTCCCTCTGGAATCAGATAGGCCTTCGGTCTGCCCCTCACCAGCTAAGTGATGCTGGGTAATTTTGCCACTGTCTTTCGCTCAGTCAGCTCATCTGGAGAATAATGGTAACAAGCTGAACAGGGGACTTGAGCTAATATACACAAGTGTGCTTTGTGAGTTCGTAAGTACTACCCATATTTAAAGGGTTATGAATCGAGAAACACACACACTTTAAAAGCACACGAACATTGGAATTTTCACTTGAACGAGGGCAAACTAAACACTTTTTTTGTATATGTGCTTCTATTTTTCATCCCCTTGGGGGAGAAAAAATGAAAAAGTTCTCGTCTCAGGTAGGAAAAGAATGAAGATACCTTCATTTCCAGTGGTGCCGGCACCCTGGATTCATCACCAGCTGCTCTAACACCAAACACACCATCTTCCCCCCACCCAGGAGACTCAAAGTAACTGCATTTCTCTTTGCTGAGTTCCTGTGGGTACTTCAAAGCCTGGAGACTTTGCAGATGTCTTGGTGGTGATTTCCCTTTAGCAAACACATGGGAAATACTTCAATAAGACAGAGAGACCAGCTCCACAAAAGAAAATTGGGGGCCAGAAAGAGAGAGATGGCTTGCAAGCTGAGCCCAAAGAGCCAGGCCGCCGGATACTCACTTCTCAGATGGACGGCCTGCATTTGCAGCAGGGGTCTATTCCTTCGGCTCACCCTAACACTTACGGCAAGGAGGCATTTCTTAGGCACTAACCCATGAAACGTCAAAACCGAACTTGACTAGAAGAAACTATATGAAATGCCTCCCCATTGCCAAGAGCCTCCCGGCAGGCTACCACCCCCCTGGGAAGATAGAACAGTGGCCTCTCGGACCTGACAAGGGTGGGGCCGGCCGGCAGAGGGTGGATCTAATCGCACCTTGTGTCATTTCCAGGTTGTGTTTCTTTTGCATTTTTGAGTCTCCTCCCAAAGCAAGTTCCCCTTAACATGTAGTCAGGGACATTTTCACTTTGAGGAGCTCTAAAGCTCTAACCCACAGAGTCCATCTTTACATACGGCAAAGTTCTTTTGTGAATCAAAATTTGCTTTTTGAATCAAGAAGCACCTCATCCTTTAAAACTAAGAATGTATTACAAAACTACAACACTGTCTACAATCTAGACAAGGAGTGTTAAGCATCTGCGCAGTAAGCAAAGTGACTGCTCATTGGGTTTCCCAGTGGTGGGGATGGTGCCTGGGGTGGGGGGCACTGTGTGCCCGGTGCACTGGGTAGGATGCTCTGCAAGGCAACGGCCTGATATGGGGTGATGGCTGGGGCTATAGGTCAGAGTGAAGCCCCCTCATCCACTGGGGCACCGAACACACAGGGCCAAGCAGGCCCTCACCTGGGAGACACCCTGCCTGCCTATCATTCATCCCTGCTTGATTTCTACAACAAAGATTATCGCACGCTTGCTATCAGCCAGGCATGGTGCCCCCCTGAGTGATAATCATGGTGTCTGTCCTTGCCAAGTCTAGTGGGAAGGACAAACAGGCTGTCACAATACATTGTGCTCCTGCTGTCTTGGGACAGGTGCAGGCTCCAAGAGAGAACACAGGAGGGGTGCCCTGAGGTGGGGAGAGGGACGGAGAAGGGTACTGTAATGGCACCCTGGGGGGGTGTCACTCGCCTTCAGGGAGGAGCAAGGAGGAAGGATAATAGAAGTGAAAGGAGGAAAGACTGGAGACTTAGCTCCATGTGGGCAAGTCACGGAGTCAGGACATCATCCACAGGGCAACTGGGAACCACAGTACCACCACTGGCTTCTTAACTTAGGCTAAGGCAAAAATTTATTGAACCTGACCACAGACAAAGATTAGGGTACCACACAAAATGAGAGCAGCGCCAATATCATCTCCATCCTGCAGTTGAAAGAATGGAGGCTTGGCAGTGAGGTACCCCGCCCTGGGTCATCCAGCTACTGGGACTTTACGCTGTAGTTGAGGTTTCTGAGTTTGTCACCCAGAATCAACACCCCCTTTTCTGGGACTCCATCTCCATGAGGTCACTGGAGCTGTAGGCTGGGGTATAGGACTTATGCCTGGCCTGGCAGAGCACTGCCATCCTCTGGCCACAGTCACTGGCTCAGGAATGAGAGCCAGTTAGAGTCAATGGCACACAATGTTGGGACTTCCTGGGAATCTTGAGAGAGAGAGAGAGAGAGGGAGAGAGAGAGAGAGAGAGAGTGGGAGAGAGAAAGGTCTCTTAAAAGTGGGAGGATAGAGGCGCCTGGGTGGCTCAGTTGGTTAAGCATCTGCCTTCGGCTCAGGTCATGATCCTGGAGTCCCGGGATCGAGTCCCATATTGGGCTCCCTGCTCAGCAGGGAGTCTGCTTCTCCCTATGACCCTCCCCCCTCTCATGCTCTATCTCATTCTCGCTCTCAAATAAATAAATAAAATCTTTAAAAAAAAAAAGTGGGAGGATATAGGTTTAGAGCTGGGGAATGAAGACAGCACAAAGAGAACAATGAGATTAGGTCTCCTGGATCAAACTCTGCTTGAAGCCACAATACTCCACAACTTCTCAGTTAGGTTATTTACCATATTCTTGGTAGGTTTCTCTGTCACTTGCAATGAAGTAGCCCTAATGCAATGGTGCTTATTGTGACCCTCTCTTCCTGTACCCCCAATGTTACATGTGGCTGAAATTGCTTTGGTGTTTTGCTAATTTCTCACATTTAAAAAATTATCTTAGTGAAAATTTTGAGCATGGACTAAATTGAGCTATGAAAATAAAGGCAGAGAACAGGAATGCATTATTTAAACAACTGTAAAATTAGTTGCACAGGAAAAGGAGACTGGATGTAAAGCGAGGGGAACTGAGGTACAGAAGCACAGATCCTGCTCTGGGGCTCACCAGCTCTGTGACCTCGGGCAAGGCACCTTTGCTCTCTCAGCATCAAACCTATGGAATAAGGGAGCATCACTAGATGGGACCCCAACTCAGGTTGGTGACTGCTACATAGGCTGCTTTTGAATCATCAAAAGTTGACTAACACAGATTTAGGAGACTCATTCATATCTAAACATAGATGGAGGTTTAGCTTCAAGAAAGTTCACACCTGTTTGTATCTGGCAGGTGCAGCTGAGAAAGGCTCATCATTGGGCTTGTGTTCAGGGAAGGACAATTATGTAACTGACAAACCCCAGAGAACCTAGCTTGTCTTGGATCTTGGAAATCCCAGGACCCTAGGATCATGACTTGAGCCGAAGGCAGACGCTTAACCGACTGAGCCATCCAGGCACCCCCGAGATTTTAAGTTCTGTGTTGTAAAAAACGAAATATACAACTGGATATGTGAAGTGGCTATCGAGATTGGTTAGAACAAGGTCATGTTCTAATCGGCAGTCACTGGCCCCCTCTTGCAAGGCAGAAATTATCTCCTCTCCCCGGATAACACCAGGGAACATGCTCCCTGTAAGTCTGGTGAAGTCCTAACACAATTTCGACCTCTCCCATCTTATTTGAATGACTTTCTAGGGCTACCCTATCAGGGGTTCCATGTAGCCCAAGAGCCATAACAGACTTTTTAGCAGAACAAAGAAGACCAGAGTCACTCCCATTTTTATGCTCTTGGAATTACTGAAACACCAGCAAAACGTCTAATAGTAGAAAACTATTAACAGTGCCCAGCTCTTGTCACGGTGACTATCATTCAGCTACCTAAACACAAGAGGCATAAACTGTTCTTGAGAACAAGATACAACACCAACAAGAAAAATAATTAGATTTAAAACCACAAACCTCCACTGAAGTTTCTCCAGGACCAACAGTCTGTGTCTTGGTGTGAAGATAATACACATTTGTTGATCAAGGTGAGTGCCGACTTAATTACCTCGAGGGCCATGTCTGAACTCTAGAAAGTCAGTGGGGGCTCTGGCGGGTTTCCTCTGCCCTTAGACATCACCTCCAGGTGCAGAGTGAAGAAAGTCCTACAGGTGTTGGACGCCCACAAATGAAGCATAATGGCTATGTTTCCTTTAAAGGATCCCGCGCACGTGGGCAGGAGACAGGAGACGCTGGTAGATGACTTCTCCCGTACCACCTGAGTAAGGCCAGGCCACTTTGCAAGGCTCACTGTTCTTTGGTCTCTCCTTTTTCCTGTTCACTTTCGCCTTACTTCCTTGACATCTCCTTTCTGGCATTCCTCTCAGCCTTGCCCTGGCCCTAAGCAGCCCCACTTTCGTGCCTATCTTCAGATTTCCATAAACACTGTTATTTCCCACGGCTATCATTATGGAAAAAAAAGTACTTGGCTGGGGGTGTGGGGGTAGCTATTACTGTTTGCATTGTGTTAAAATGTACCACTTTTATCCTAAAAAGAGGATTTTCATAAACATAAAAAGTGTCTGGACTCTATTTTATGTTTTGAGGTGGGGAGGGACAGAAGCAGAGGGAGACACCCTTAAACAGGCTCCATGCTGATGCGGGGTTCGATCTCACAACCCTGAGATCATGACCTGAGCCGAAATCAAGAGTCAGGCGCTTAACCAACTGAGCCACCCAGGCGCCCCGGGCCTCTGCGTTAGAGTGTGATTTTAAAACAGCCGGCGTATATCTAAAAACAACAGGCCTATCTTGACCAGAACACTATGGTACCATAAAGTAGGACTATCAAGACCCACACATGAACAGCCTGAGCTGCTGCAAAGGGTCTTCCCACAGATTTTCTCATTTCATCTTTCCACCCAGTGATGGGAGTATTCATTCTGCCTGTGCCTCAGACGACAGAAACTGAAGCTCAGAAAGGTCAGGAAGCCCCATGCGAGGTCACAAAGTTTGCAGGCTGGGGTTTAGGGAGGCGGGAGCTAGTCTTCTCCCTCAAATGGCAGTGCTCTTTCCAACCACAAAACCAATTCCCCAGGATCCTACAAGGCATCTCCCTCAGGCTTGTGACAATGTCGCTCCTCCGTTCAACAAACAGCAGAGCCTCTGTGTGAAAGGCCTGGGGATTCTTGAGTTAGGGCCACACTTTCAAATGAACACACATAAGAACGCACCTAGTGCCAAGAGGAGCAAAAGGAAAATTTAAGGGCCTCCTACGTTGCCAGAGGGAGGGCTCCTCTCCAGCTTGAAAGCTCAGAGCTGGCTTCCTGGAGGAGGGGGCCTTGGCTCATGCTCAGAGGCTGGGAAGGGGTGAGCGGGCGGGGACGGAGGCAGAGGGCTGGGGCCACAAGGGGCTTGGCTGGCTGCACACGTGTCAGAGAGCTGTGGGGTCAGCACTGCAGTCCGCTCGCCGCCGTGGCGAAGGGAGAACCCGCCGTACACTTTGCTCCTGGCTGGAATCTAAAATACAGCTTTAAGTTATTAAGGATCCTGGAATGCCACAAACTTCTGAAAACTGCCTGTCAGGATCACAAAGATACTTGGAGGAAGGCTCTTCAAACCAAGTGTCAGAAATGAGAGATGAGCCTGTGTGACCCCACTTCACCGCGCACATGTTTATCAGCCATCAGTCACCGGATGGCGATGGTGCGGCTGCATGGAAGGAGATCCTACAAATAAAATAGGAACTCACAGTATGTGGATTTGTGTGTTTTGCTCCATATTGAAGGGGGGAAAAAACACCTCTTGGTTTCTTCTTTCCAAAACTGTGATATAAAGGTATGAACCTTTCATTTTTTGAAGGCTTTTAGGGAAAGCCGTAAAGCCCGCCCAGGACAGTCAGGGGACCATATTTTGTGCAACAGAAATTCTTCTAAATATAGAACGCACAGCGATCACAAGAGGGATGCGAGCAGTGTCCTTGGATGCTCCGCAGAACAGGCGGATGACAAAGCTGCTAAGAGGGTTTGCATCGAAATCCTGCGCTCCCCGATTTAGCAGAAGGCTTATTTCGCTCTCTCGCATGAGTGGGTTGCCGGAGCCGACCCACAGCAGTCACATTTTGAATCCCATTCTTTGCCTTGTCCTAGGCCTGCCTTAAAGGTACATAAAGCTCCCGGCCGGGGGAATTTGCTTTTTAACCAGGTGCAAGTAAATTTCCTTAGCCAAACTCCGCCTATCCCTAACGCTTGCCAGATATCACAGGCCAGTTTCTTTCTTTCTTTCTTTTTTTTTTAACTTCACCTTCCCAACAGAAACAAAAGGGAAGCTCTATAAACATTTCAGATTGCTAATATACTCCCTCTTCTCATTCTTCTAAGTGGAAACTTTGCTCTTGAGAGAAGGTGAGCATCTACTAAAAAGTAATTTTCCTCTGTCAGAAGGGCTCGCCGAGCACTTGATCGCAGCTGAAATGTGTTTTAATAAGGCCTTTCTCCTTTACAAGCCGGCGGCTTTCAGCTCTGTCCCACAGCCTGAGCGGGGAGGAAGATGGCTCTCAGACATCCTTTTGTGGCTCTAATCAGAGCCAGAAGGGCCATAGTGACTTTCAGGCCTTGGGGAGCTGTAGCTCTTTTGTATCCATCTCATCTAAGAAATCAAGTTTGATTAATTTGTCATCAAGGCAAATGTGTGATCCCCTCAGAGCCAGGCCTTTGAAGTGGAAGGCTGAACTAGGGCTGCAAAAACCCAGGTCAGCGGGATAAACGGTGATGGTGCCCAACTGAACGAGTTCTTCTGTGCCTGTTCTCATTTAAAACGCTCTGGAAAAACAACAACAGAACCCTTTTCCACACAAGTGTTCCGAGTTGGACTGCTCCCCATCCCAAGTCTCCTTTTGTTTACTTTAATTGAAAATAGAGTTATCTGGGCTACAGAGTAAGTAAGACCCGGAAAACATTGAGCCACGCCACAAAGCACGGGGTTGGAAGGCTCTGACCTCCTGCCAATCTTAAAAGGCCACTTGGAGTGGGAGATTCGAGAGGGCTGAACCCGGTGTCAGCACGTGCTTCTGGAATGAATAATCTGAAGGGGTCTCCAACTGGGTCATGGGACAGATGCTCATTTACGATGCTCTGGTCTTGTTAACCTGCACTTAGTGGAGTTCCTGAGCCGCTGAAAATGCATAAGGCAGTGGCCCCAAGATATTATTTAATCCAAGACTTAGTGTCATATTTCTTGTTCAGATGCTATATATGCTTTATAAGGAATTACAGGGCTTTTAAAAATTACAGAGTAAGCAATCTTTAGACATTCCGTAGTGTAAGAATCCCCATATTGAACATGTTGGCGCACAGGCCTTTTTATGATGGTTACCCCTCAGGTATATACATAAAGACATGGTGAATTACCAAGCGAAAGTCCAGGGCTCGATCGGCTTTTAAAGATGTTTGAAAAGCACCAACAAATTATAAACAGCCTTTGTGGTTACTGAATTCAGTGTCAAAACTATTATTAGAGCATTTTAAAACAATAATGGGATTAGTAAAAACAGTCAGCTTTAGAAATCTAAGGATACTTTAACTTAAAAAAAAAAAAAACAACACAAAACTGCTTACGACAACACTCAAACATTCCTTCATTCCAGCATGCACTGAGTTTGTAGTATGTGTAGGTATGTGGAGCTCAAACATGTTTAAGATACATTTCCTGCCTTTTTTATGGTCTAGTAGTTCCTAAGTTTTAATGGTATTTGCCAATCCGCTCAACGGTAAGCTCCATGAAGAATGGGTGATGTCTTTTCTTGTTTATTTTTGTATCCCCAGTGCCTAGCAGCACATCATAGTTGTTCATAAATACTTTGAATGAGTCAGTATCCCATATAATCCTTATCTCAGCTATACTGATGTCTATCAACTTTCTTTAAGGCACCCAGCATTAAAAGAATATGCACGGAATACAAGGAACCCTTGGGAGCCTCCTACGGTCCTCCTCCAATGATAAGTTGGAGTGCCTACAATCCACAGAGCATTACATGGGACTTATGTTTCAACGATAATTTGTTCAGCCTGGAAAACATTTTCATTAGCTAGACTTCCTTCGTATATTCCTGAGTAACAATGGCAATAATGTCCTTAGAAAATAATTAACTGGAAGATTCATTCAGGTTTTTAATTGGTTCACAGCAAATGACCCAGAAGTCAGGTACACAGTGCTCCAGTGAAGAAGGCAGATTTGTTTGTGCCACTATGGCGTGAGGAGGTAGAATGATTGGTAAACAAGCAGTCATGAGACTAGTGGGTTTTGGCCAGTGTTGCCATCAACTTGCAGGATCTCAAACAACTTAAGCCGGACCAATACGTCAAGAGGAATGTGCCAAAGTTTCACTGGATCAGTTCATTCTCTTTACCGTGTGGACGTATAGTCAACTAATAGAAGTACCATTGAATAGCTCTCTACATGAGCAAAGTGCTGAGCTGGGTGCTTAAATATGTCATTGGCTTTGAAGAAGCTCTGTCTTCTTCCCTTCTGTAGATTAGGAAATTGGGGCTATGAGAGGATGAGTAACTTGCTTGAGGCAGAAGCTAATGGGATTTCAACCTAATAAAACAAATTCCAAGCTAAGCTCTTTGCATTGTGCCAGTCCGCCTCCCTTCCGATTGTTGACATCCAAGGCTAAGGTTTGGAAATCCCAGAGTGGTTCAACCCAGAGAGAATCCCACAGTCTCCCACGAAAACCACCAAACCATTAACCAGGACACCTGACAATCTGGTCAAGAAACCAAATCCCATCATCTCTGCTCTTCTCATTTCCAATCTCCGGTAGAAGCATTTGCAAACACAAATAGTTAAAGGTCACCAGTAAGAAGTAGAAGAGGGATTTTGCATGATCCATCTGTGCTGGGATAATCCAGAATTGGCCGTGAATATGTTGAAGGGCCTACACTACACCAGTAATTCTTCTCCACCTGCCATCCACACCAGTCAAATGTGTTATTCTTGTACATTCTTTGGAGGAGAGTGTTGGGCATGTGCATCTACAGATTGGGCACTCAATAAGTGAGACAGAAAAGCAAACTTCAAATATAAATTTTTTAATTCCCAGCTAAAACCTTGAAAAAGTAAGCAAGTAGATGGTGTATCCTAGTTGTACACTGGTTTCGAGACAAATCTGCTCATGTGGAACTGATGCAAAGAAGCGGATTAGGAAATGTGTATTTTTTTCCACATAAGGTATGGAGTGAAGGAAAGATCGTTGATTTTAACAGCCAAGAGATTCGGGGAGCTGGCTGCAACTTTGCCACCAACCGCTTGTGTGACCTTAAGCAAATTCTTTATGCTTTCTGGGTCACTTCTTCATCTGTAAAATGAAAGGCTGAACTAGGCCAGCGAGTTTTCAATCTTTTTCTTAAAGCTGCAGAAAGGACCTTTCCTTTACCAACAAACTCTTCCAGGCAATCTCAAAATCCTTGTATATTGGAATCTTCCATCAAGCCTAGCATCAGCAGAACAGGCTGGAGCCACAGTACCTTATCTGTCTGTTGGCTCTGTGACAGACCGCCTGCGTGAGCGTGGGCAAGTCATTTCACCCCTGAGCCTTAACTTCCACATACAGAAAATGGGGGCAACAATCATGACAGTACCTCCTAGTGTCTCGGGGAGAAGTAAATTAGTGAGTCTCTGTGCTTCGATGGCATGGAGTGCCATATGCCATTAGTTTCTACTGAGTCACAGCTAGGAACAAAGCCACACAGCACAGCGGAAAGCATGCCAAACTCTACCCGCTCCCTGACTTATGGGGGTAGCCCGGGCTTAGAGTGTTATTCCACACCTAGCATTTATTTATTTATTTATTCATTCATTCATTTATTTATTTATTTATTTATTTATTTATTTTTTAAAGATTTTATTTATTTATTTGAGAGAGAGAGAATGAGAGAGAGCACATGAGAGGGGGGAGGGTCGGAGGGAGAAGCAGACTCCCCGCCAAGCAGGGAGCCCGATATGGGACTCGATCCCGGGACTCCAGGATCATGACCTGAGCCAAAGGCGGTCGCTTAACCAACTGAGCCACCCAGGCGCCCCCACACTTAGCATTTAAAGAGCTTGTAAATAACTTTTCTGAACTCAACTTTCATAAATAGAGGAGTTTCTATATAAAAAGGTAAAGGTGATGTTTATTACCTGAGTGATAAAACCAGAAAGAAATGCAAGGAAGGGCTTACTGGAAGTCAAGTGGGCCAGGCAGGGCCTGGGACTGCGAGGAAACTAACAAAGAGGGCTCCTGGAGTGACTGGCAAAGTTCTGTTTCTCGACCTGGGTGCTGTTCTAGGAGTGTTTTCCATATAACGATTCACTAAGTTACGCATTTGTTTTGGGTGGTTTTCTTTATCTTTGTTTTATTTTTACAATAAAAAGTTTCTAAAAAGTGGTGTTTCATAAAACAAAATCAATGAGTATGTAAATTATGCCTACTGGCTTCCAAAATGTTAACAATTTGCCTTGCAATGCATGTCAGTATGGATGTGTTATTGTGTTACTACACTTTTAAAAATACTTTTAAAAATATACTTTACAATAGGAGCTTTGTTTGCAGTATATCCAGAAGTATTTCTGTAGAACCAACCACCTGGAGAACACTTTTTGAAAGCCAACAGGCTTCTGTTAAAATGTTATTTATGATTCCATGACGTTTGTTTTTTTAAAAAAAGACACATTCTGAAAATCAGAGTCTTGTCCTTCATAATTTGACTATCTTCCTGAAACACCAATTATTTTTGCCTCAAAAAGGGAATGCTGCGTTAATATTTACCTTCATTTCTACCAGTCTCCAGTCAGGGTGAGTCACAAAACCCCAAACTCTCCTAAGACCTGAAACCTTCCTCTAGGTCCATGCTTTCTAGAATTCTATATGTGCAAACAACAAGTGATTTAAGTTCCCCCAGTGAAAGAGGAAATTGGGGAGTAAGAGCTTGTCCACATCTTTGAGGCTGGGAGGAGCCCACACATTTAACCATACCATCTGTACAAATGGTACCAGAGTTCAACATGTTTATGATTAGAAGAGCTTATGATTTATGCTTGCTAGTTAAATATGCTTATGATTTAAAATTATTTTCTCTGGCAAGAAATAACCTAGTCAGCACCACAGCTTAGCCAGATGATGGGAAATAGATACATATTTCAGTGGTACACATTTTAACTTGCTGAGCCCAGTAAATACTACTGTTTTCTTTTCTTCCTATAACAAAAGACCTATCTTCCCATAGGATTCCAGAGGGTTTTAAAAATACACTCATTAGGGAAAGCAGTTAAAAGTTCCGTAACAGCGGTTACTACAACCAAAAGAATCATCGGGGTTGGCCTCTGAAAAACTGTATCTTCAGTGGGAAGGCTGAGCCTACAACTAAGAACATGTCCCCAAAAAGTGCATCGATAATCACTACATGATCCAGCACACACAGAATGTATGGCGGCAGTAATTAGACCCGAATACGAGAAGGAGATATTGGGAAATCTTAACACTTTTAGGGTGTTACGCCCTGCCCCTCAAAGACTTCATGAAAATCTGCTGTGTTCATGGTGACTGGGCATCACACACATAATCTTGAACTGCTTGCTTCTGCAGCGAGAGATAGGAAAGTCTGCAGATAAATGGGAGAAGTAAGAGTTTGCTGGTTTCCTTTTGTTTTTAAAGGGATATATTGGACAGCCAGAAAGGAAGAGTAAGTTCCCTTTACTTGGAGAAATGGGGGACAGTTGAATCTTAAGGGCAAATTGGAGGACAAGAGAGAAATAAGAGTAATTGACTTACTCTAAAATGAGACCACTCCTAGCAAAAAGTAGAGAAAAGAAATGAAAGTAAGTGAAATGTGTTTTCTAAGAGCCGAAGATGAGCGCTCAACAGGGGAGTATGCAAGGAACAGCTGCTTCCTGTCAGGGTATCATGGACGCCCTACTCCATGTCCCACACGCCGTGCTGGGAGCTTCATACACACTACGCTAGCTGGACAGAAAGGTTCACTAGGAGCTAGAATAAACAGCGTTATGACCATCACCACACATATACTCGGACCCTAGTTAAGATGAAGCGATGTGGTTAACAAAATGGCATGAAATTTTAAACCTGAGGGAGGAGAATGACACTTCTGTTCTATAGAATCCCAATACAGAGTGAAAATGAATGGCAACAGATGAGAAAAAAAACCTCTCAATAGCAAGTTCTACAAACTAATGGACCCTTAAACCCCACAAAGTTATGACTTGAAAAAAGGAGCACAGATTTCATAGCAGCATAGTCCCAAATGAGAAAACAGCAAGAACTTTTACATGAAAAGCCTAAACAGTCGCCCTCAACACATAAATCACTACATTTTCAAGGAAGAAAAGTACAGTCTAGTCTTACCTTATTGCTGCAAAAGGCTGGAATAAAAATTACTGACTCATAGAAGCAACTTTCACATGTATCTGAACATCAAACACAACACACAATATAAAATCAAAAATAACTAGAACAGAAGAGTTTTCAGTCTGACCTTAAAAATACTGAGCAAATCACTAGATGAAGCCAGATCAAAAGGAAGGGCATTACACCAGCTTGTAGCCATATGTGGAAGAGCCCCAACTGCATAGGGCACAGATGGTATACAATGGGTGGGGGTGGGGGGCACGAGCAGATCCAAAACATAAGGCAAATAAGCCTGCTTCGGCTTACACACAGGTAAGACAGTTGGAAAGAATGAATCATTTTGAACGCAATTGATAAGATTTTAAATTCGGGATAACTGGTGCTAGATGTCCCAAGCTAAAGTGTGCTCACCAGTTTCAGCTCTGAAATCCTTTGTGTAGTAATTTATATGAAACTGAAATCTCAGGGAGGATACATGCAAGGGAATGGTAACTTGTTATTAAATGATAACTGAGTAGTTAAGACTTAAAAAAAAAACCAAAACACCACACTGTGGTTGTGAGCCATGTTACCTGATTAAGGTCTGAGGAACTGGGGGGGGGGGGGGGGGTGGGATTTAATGCATACTCACAAAATTAATAGCTCTATTTGAAAACAGAAACCCTACAAGTTTTATTAAAATGTTCAAAGTCCCCATTCATCATATAAGGTAAAGTGCTAAAATTAAAAATTTCACCTCTTTAAACTTTCTTAGGTAAAAGGACAAAACGTACCATTGATTTTCTACAGAAAACTCAGAAACGTTCATATTTACTTCATGCTTGTTTCTCTAAATACAAAGTTGGCAGTTTTATAAATCTCAAACACTTGTTCCAAAATAAAAGTTTCAGGAAAATTCTCCCACTTCAACATCAGGAGTTGAGATTTTCACAAAGATATCTTACATTTCATAAAATGAGTTGATAGCTTTTTTAGGCAGCAACCCAAACATTTAACACAGATTTCTTCAACCTCATGGTTTCTGGAGGACACAAAAGCATAGAATATCCACAAGGCTATTTCATTGGATATTCTAATTAGTACATTCAACACACACATATACAATGGGACTCTAAATTTTAGCAGCAATGATGGACAAAAAAATATTGACTTCACGATGACTTTTGGTTATCATTCACATGGTTTTAGGGAATACTTACTTGATTTTTTTGATACTTCTTTGTATTAAAGAATCCCTCCACTTTATTAATGGCTTTGCTAAGCTATGTCTAGGATTGACAATTTTAGTGGAAATTCATTCCCAGGCTACTTTGAGAGTCATTTGAACAGTTTTGCGTTATTTTACATGCAATTTTATAGCTCTATAATGTTCACTTAATCTTGTTCAATGATGCTGAACCCCAGATGCCATAAGATATTATAGAAAAGTAGTTACTGCACATATGGAGTAACTACTTTTTCTGAACATTAATTTCTTTTCTCTTAACTCGCTGAAATGGTATTTAGAAAAGAGAAAAGCCACCCCTCTGTATTAAGGGTTTTATATCAGGGACTTTCAGAGATGGGCTACTTATTACCACTGTGGTCCTGGCCATAAAGTTCTTATTTACGAGCATCATCTTCTCAAGTATTAGTGATAATGGTTTTCTCCAGCCTTCCTAGGGTTGTTGGTATTAAAATTCCAATCAGGTCACCTGAGAGCTTGGGGGGTGGGAGGCTCTCCTCATTTGTCATAGGCGGGGGTTGGTATGAACAGGGGTTCTCAAAATGAGATCTGAGGGCCATCCACATTAGAATCACTGGGGCTTTTGCTAAAAAAGGCAGTTATCTAGGCCTCCCAGACCTGGTGAATCAGAACCTCTATGGTCGGGGCTGACAAATGTGCATACTGAGTAAGCACCACGATGATTCTTCTGCATGCTACGGGGTGAGAAGCACTGGTAGATGATCTCGAAGGTCCCTTCCACTCTAAAATTCAAAGACTCGGTGAGTTTTCTTTTAGAGATGGAGTAGTGTCAGCAAGATGAGAGTATCTCTACAACATAAGATGGTGACTTTTAGCCTGAACGCGCTAGCCTAAGTAAGAAGTGCTCACAGATTTGGACGTATATGTAAAAATAGAAAACAGAAACAGAACAGCATAATCAGGTGTGTAAAGAACCTATGTGAGCTTTCTTCCTTGGGACAGGCCGAGTGGGAGAACCCACTCTAATTCCTACACAGAAGCGTAGGTTCAAAGGGCTCTTCACTGCACCCCCATTCCCACCTTTTCCCTCTCCACCTTCCAACCCCTCTCAGTTGTCGAGGCCATTACCCAGGCTCTTACAATCCCGAGTTGCCAAACTCTTACATAATCTTTAACTGGTCTGCATACATTCTTTTAAGAAATAAACTACCTACAGGCAGTCCTCTACTCTCAGTTGTTAGGAGGGAAATCACACAGAAAACATGCAGCCTAGGAAAGGTGAAGAGCAGACTTACAATATTAAAGGGGAGTTCCATATTTAGAAAGCCCTTAAAAACCCAAAAACCAAATCCTAATTTTACTTCTCCCTTCGGGCACAATATTGGATGAAATATTTCTGGTATTTCCTATATGTTAGTTTATTTCATTCTTTCTCTTCATAACTGCTTAGAGGCTCACTGAGAGCCTAAGATTTGAGATTTTTAAAGCACATCCAGAGAGCTCTATCTTTCACCCGTTTTTATTAGGTATAGGAGAGCTAAACTTCTATTGGTGGTATCTAACCACATTTTTATAAAACCAGAAGAGCAAAATGCGCTCGAATCTTAACATAATTACACAAACATAGCTGGATAAATGATGCCGCTGAGCCAGACCGGTTGGCTGGAAGGCAGCGCCACCATGTGATCGCTCCAAATGTTGTCACTTTTGTTTAAGTACAAAAGATGGGACCTTCTAGGAGCTGGGCTTCTCACAGCAAAGGCCCACCTCCTGTCCCAATAAGGTTATTTTCAAACACCCAAGTGGAGCATCGCTTTAGTCGCTGAGAGTCGGAGGGAGAAAATGAGAGGATACCTGATCATGTACGGGCATATCAGTGGCCAGACAGGATCAGGTATGTAGTGCTCGATTGGGGTGAGCTGTTTGGGGGTCAGGTTGACAGACTTTTGACTGTTCTCAGTTTGAGGAACCTGGACTGGGTATGTAGCCTGCAGTCTCTAATGCCCAGCCCTATCGCTTGCTACCCCATGTCCTTTCACGAGGGACGGGTTTGGTCAAGGCTCTGCTAGTAGCCGGCAGGTGTGTCTACTACTCAATGATACCCAAAGTTTCGTTCATCCGTAAGGTCTTGGAACTGTGTGTATGTGTAGGCATGAGCTGAAGTCAAGAAGAGTGTTGAGAAGGAGTCGAGTTAAACTATTTAAAGTTTTACGAGAGTTGTGTTTTTCCTTTTGCGTTTTCTTGCTGTCAATTTTACCATAAATTTAATAGCCACATTATATCAAATGTACATGTTCACTGTAAACTATCCCCTCGTTTCAGAAATGTGGAAAAGTCGGGCAAGGAATCTTTAAGTGGAGTAAGTCAACACTTCCGGGATGTGCTTACAGAAGAAAAGTGAATACAGAGACAAGTTACTTTCACTGGGTATTATCTGTCCTTATGAAACGGGTGTAACTTCCCCAGTGTAAGCAAGCCATTGTGATCTAACAACCTAGAATGGGGCAACGGGAGGAGAAAATACATACTGGTTTCCATCAGAGACCCTGGCTCTGCATCCAGACCTAAGGAAGGACAAAAGTAAGCAAGTCAGCACTGTGACTTCCATACGGCTCTCTGTAGAGAGGACAGGCTGCACCTGCAAGGTCCGGACTGAAAAAATCAGGATCTTCCTGCAAGTTGCCACCACCACCCCCACCCCACACCCCCAAGCATGGGTACACTGCCCTAAACAAAAGTCACATGCCCCACAAGATATTTCCTTGTATCTCAAAAGAGTATTAGCTTCTTTAATCCAAGAAGGTAATGAGAGGTTTTTAGACTGATTAAATCAGATTAGTTCATACAAAGTCTATTAGGAACTAAATATTCAATTAAAACAATTTCCAAAGCAAAATCTGACAAAATCCACTCTTAAAGTAATTTAGATAATAGGTTCTTAACATTTGGCAAATTAAATCCTTCTCACGGTTGGTATTTTCTGCCGGGTCAGAAATAGGTGCAGAAGTTCTCTGGGACAAAAATCTACTTTGTGCGTTAAGCCATGTGCCACGATCATCAACAACAGAAACTCGAGAACACTGATGTGAGCCTAGCATTCCTATTTATTTTTTTTTCTTCAAAGGCTACATACATGCAGAAGCTGATCATGTCATCACAATGCTTTAAATAAAGTTCAAAAAAAATAAAAATACTTCAAATCCATTTACTTGTGGAAATATATATGACAATTAAAATGAAGATAGGTCAATCATCCTTTTTCTTCTAATCTATCAGAAAAATATATTATAAAAAAAGAATTTAACTTCATGGTCAGAATAATTTTTTAAAAAATCCTTGACGAATAACTTAAAAATAAGTTGGATGTTAGTACAATGTTTAGAGAAGCAAGTTCCAGGCTTTTGAAAAAGGGGTCTGATATCCTTATACCTCATTCTGAAATCACTGAAGAAATTCAGTTTAGAAACAAAGGAGTTTTTTAAAACTACAATCATTGAGGTTATGGTTGATGTGGTTAGTAATGCAAGTGAAGGGCACAACTTTTATAAATAGATATCGTTGAAGGTCCTTTAAAATGTTTGAATGGAGAATTTTATTTACAAACACAGGCTGGAGGCTTGAAGTGGCCCCACCTCTCTCTGCTGGTCAATACTGCAAGAGGGATTAAAAATCCTGGGTACAACGAAGTTCTGAGCACTGGGCCCTTTTTGTGAAATGTGTAAGCATGCACTAGCTCCCTGGACTCAGGAAAAGCTAGCAGGAGGAAGTGTCTTCAAATGGCCCTGCTTTTTCAGGTAAAAGCAGTAGGGAGGCTTGGCAGAGTCGAGAGAGGGGAATTGGCACATTTTTGAAAGAGTCTCAGTATTCCAGAGGGTGGCCATTTCCTTCTACTAAAACTGGTATTTCTTTGGTAACATAATACAATATATATCAACAATTCCAAAAATTAATATCAACAGAATGCACTCAACGTTCCACTTTGCCAATGTTCACATTCATCCTGGAAATGAGATTTACCTTGCTGCTCCTAAATGAAAAAGGCAGGGGAGAGCTGCCCAGGCAGGAGGACCATCAATTATTGGAAATGACATACAATGTGAGCAGGAAAAAGGGATAATCTAACAAAGTGTGTTCGAATGGATTTGGAAAGCCCTAAGTGGGCACACACACCCAAAATTCAGAAGCAGCTTTAATGCAAACAATTAAAATATCACCACCTCTTCAAATCAGAAATACAAGGTCTCCTACCAGGAGAAATCCATTGCTACCACTCTATGCCTATCCTTTGAGAAGGCCAAATTGAAATTCGGATTAGAAATACTTCCACAGAGGGTGTGAAGACCTAGATAGAGTTGGATTTATATCCTGAAATACTCAACTGTGATTATAGTTTTCATGTTCGGCAACCCAACTATTATTTTCCTTTTATCGCAAAAAAAAAAAAAAAAAAAGTTTAAAAAGGAAAAATAAAAGATGTGTGTGCTGTCAGTGCAAAATCAGATTAAGTATGGTTTTTCTTTTCCCTGGGATAGAAAAAAACAATGCCCAGTGCACAGTGTGAAGGAATGTGTCACAACAAATAATCAAGACAGGTTTCATCAAGCTAGTATTCCTCCAAGTACAGTATGGTTTTCAAAAGCAGTATTGTCACGATTAGGCATATTCTCATTAACTAGGTACAGCAGAGCTACTTAAAGGGAAACCGATTTCTTGTGCCTCAATGGAAGGGGAGTGTAGAAAACAATAATTAGACTGAATAAGGAAATTTGAAAGGACAAAAAAAAAAAAAAAAAAAAAAAAAACAACCAACCCAGAGTGAAAAGAACAGAGAATTTAGAAGGCAGAAAAAAAAAAAAGCAAGTAATGTGATGGTAGAAACCCACACAGCCCCCCCCCCCCAACTGCCACTTTGAGCCCTAATTGCCCCATCTGCAAGGACAGAAACCCACTCTAAATGGACCAGCATCGGGCTCCGGCAAGTCTTCTCTTCACTCTCCCTCCTGTTAAGACCGTTTCCAAAACCAATCAGCAAAGGACAAAGAATTCTTTACAGAGTGTGCAATTAGTGTTTTCCACGTCCACCTTCAAAAGCATGATGCTCTTCATGGGCTAAAGGACAGAAAAAAACAAAAAAGAAAAAAAGGAAAGAAAACTTTAAGCAAAGGATGGGGCAACCCTTCTCTAAGGCATCTCATTCAGTTTCCCCAAAGGCTGGCAAGAATGCAAATACCTTTTTGTGCCAGTAACTGTTAGCTAAGGCGTGCATTTCCTGAGAAACGTAATCATGAAAATTAAAACAAGGAATAAACAAGCAATGGGCATGCTGCCTGTTTCTGCTTGCTGTGCCGAGAGGATGAGTAATCCCCACAAGCTGATGAAGAGAATATGCGGGGCCTCCAATGCTACGGGGGTGGGGGGTGGGGGGATTGCTCCCCACGGGATGCATGGGGTGGGGGAACCCAATGTTACCCACACCAGGGCCATGCACAGACCTATCTTTAGAAATAAAACAAAACAAAAACAAAGCAAAGCAAAGAACAACACAAGGGGGTAAGCAATCCTATCACATCCCCCCACCTCTGAGCACCCTCTGTGGGAAATGAAATTTCATAAAACGGATGGGTCTTTTATTTTTTCCAATCATGTTTTTAATTTTTTTTTTCCAGTCCTATTGTCTGGCTTGCAAAATCACTAATTATAGTTAGGGACCCTAGAACAAAAAGCTGCACTATCAAAAATATTTTTCAAAGACTTAAAGTGTTATAAAGTAGAAGTGGGAAACGAGACATTCATAATATATATACCACTTTCTCCAAGGCAAAAAAGGCCAAGTGTGAAAGTCCACTTCCTGGAATCTGACTAACCATCACCATGAAGCAAGGGCAGATCCTCTTCTCTTGAGGGGAAAAGTCACTGCAGCTTGGGTCTGATAAAGCCGAAGGCAACTCAGAATTCTCTGTGCTTTGTCTCCCTACACCCTCCCCCTATGGGCAGTGAATGACATCCTGGGAAGGCATGGATGGGCTGGCCCATTTCACCTGTCAAGCCCCTTCCATTTCTCTGTTTTTAATATAGACTAAATTCTTCAGACTAGTGTCTAAAGGGGTGAAGTGGTGGGCAAAGGGACCATTTTCCCTTCAGGATCATCCTGGATGTTCACCCCAACCTGTTCTTCACTTGGATAAAACCCTGGCAGAAGCATACCTACAGCTCCCAGGGTTACTGTGCATTGGCCAAATTCCTAAGGAGAGCCTACAATCCCAAATGATTGAACTGAGTGCTTCTCGCATGTACAACTTTACAAATATTTCATTTTTTTTTTCTCTTTAGAACAGATTTTTAGGGTCGGTACCGAAGCAAATATGGTCCGTTCTGCAGTAAAATATACAATGCTGCAGGGTCAAGTGGAGGAAGCCCAGACCTCTTAGCGACGCCAGGCTCCAAGTGATAAACCGAGAGATTATGGGCTGTCCGGAGATTTTTATGACTCTGAGTGCGAGGGACAGTCTGTGGTGGTCATGGCTGAGATACTGAAGTCCTGTCACTGTGATGGGCTATGAAGCTAGCAGAATAGAACCTTCAGAACTGGGGGAGTTCTGTGAGACAGAAGTTCTTTTTCAGCCTTGGGTGAGCCTTGGTGGAAAGAGAAGATAGAATTCTCGAAACCAGGAGTCAAGAGAACTTGCTCCGGAAAGGGGCAGGGAATATATATTTTACGCTTTGCAGGCCACACGGTCTCTGTCCCAACGATGAACTGTGCCACCATTAGGACTAAGGCAGCCATTCACAGTATGTGCACAAACGGGCACTGCTAGGTGCCAATACACTTTATCTATATATGGACACGGAAATTTGAATTTCATACAATTTTCATGTGCTACAAAATGTCGTTCTTCCCTTGATTTTTTCCAACCATTTAAAGATGTGAAAACCATTCTTAGCTGCAGCCCCTACCAAAGAAGGCAAGGAGGGGGCAGATTTGGCAAAGGGTTCATAGTGCGCCAACCTCCGCTCTAAATAATTCTCACATCAGAAAAGATGCCATTCAGCTGCTCTGAAGAACGTAACAGAATGGGTGTGGGGGGAAGGGTAGCACTGCGGTGCGGGGAGGGGTCTCTGTGCACTCTGAGTGTCTCCATCAAATAATTAATCTATATCCAAATCCTGTATAACTTAACAACAGCCCACTCCTCATCTCCCCTGCTGGAGGCCTTGACCGAATACGCTTGGGCTCTTTCTACATAGAAAATCTGCCATGTCACCTGGCTTCTGTATACTTGTGAATACTTACACCAGGATCCTATTAACAAGACAGAATAAAAGCATGGAGTTGGCCATTCCTAACTTAGCTCACCCTACGACTGTTCTTCATCATGCTGTGATGAAGATTTCTGCCCAAACCTCATTTTTCCAAATCAATTCTGCAGCACGTGGTGTATAATAATCCTACTGAGTAAAGGACTGCCTGCTTTATATAAAATAAAGAGAATTGCTTGTTTTTTCCAATTCAAATTTTTATCTGAATAATCTTTGAGTCTTTAAATGTTAATTTATGCCATTAAAATATGGATTTCTACGGAGACCCTAGCCAGTTCTGCATTACTCACAAACTTCACAATGGCATCTATCTTTAGGTCATCTATCCAGCTTGATTCAACTGGCCAGGTTGCCACTTCTCCCCCTTATTTGGCTTGCCCTCCCCCCCCCAAAGCCATCACAACAACTAAGCAGTGACTCATCCTTTTTCAGTCTTACCTGAGTATTACCACTGCCCTAACAACTAGGCTAATCACTGTGAGGCTTAATTTTCTAGTGAAATACTCCTATCATCTTGGACCTGCTGCTAACCGTGTTGCTTGGAAATTTAATCAGAGAATTTTGAAGTAGAAGGAACCTTGGAGACCATTTAAGACCAACCTCCTCAATATTTTGATGAGAAAGTAAAAGGACAAGAAGGTGTGACCTGCTCGAGGTCACACAGTTGAAGGGGAACAAAAATTCAAAGTGCCTGACTTGATGATTCCAAATTGCTTCTCTCCTCTTTTGAGTCAAAGGTGGGGCTGGTTCAAAGGTGGTAAAGAATGCTGTAGCCCCATTCATAAATGGCCCTGAAATACACTTCCTTCCAGAGAGTTAGTCTTGTGAAGTAGAAAAACAAGAAAAGACCCTTGGTGACCTTTCAATTAATATCTGGGTTGAAAATACAACTAATGTTCCCCAAGGACTGAAAATTGCATCTACAAATGTGCAATTTCCATACTGCACAGCCAAGAATCAACTTCTGCAGGGCCATCTTTCTGTCTCTTTTATTTAAACTTTCATTTAAAATTCAGAAGCTAAGCACTTGCTGAATATCTGCAGCAACATATCAGTCTTGTTGCTTAAAATCTAAATCATTTGGTCTGTGATTTTATGATCCCTTTGAGGGAGGCCTTTGTTTTAATAACTTCTATCATACCAAGACAATCCCAAAAGAATATTTGATTTTTTTTTCTCCTTTTTGGCAAGGGGTTGGGAAAAGTGAAACAATAATGGAGTGTATCCCAACAAGACTAAGATGCACTCCCCAGCCCACATCGGAAGACCCCTGGATTCAATAATACATCATAGTTTAATTGGGAGCCTTTTATTTTTCTTTCTTAGTAATTGTAAAATAATACTTATCATCAAAGGCATCTTAGAGTCAATGAAATGCCACAGTTAAAAAAAAAAAACTGGGTTATTGACTCTTGGAATGGTTTGGAAAACAGGAATTTATCAGATGTATGTGTAGGACTGTCAATACTTTTCTTGAACTCACTGTTAAAAGTGTAACCTGCAGTTTGATCTACCAAACATTCGTTTAATAGCACTAAGCTGTTTTCATTATGAAAAAGATGACTTTTTCAAAAGAGCACACAAAAGCAATGAACATGAATCATGATGGAAACAATGGGTCCACACACCTATTCATACTGTTAACATTTCACCACTGTGCGTGAATTCTCTTTCGTTCTGTGTCACGGCCTTCCATAATGAGGAAATATTAGCATTTCAGTAGAACATTCAATCACCCCTGCTCTCAGAACAAGAGGTTCTCCACAAATACAGATGTTATACATTATAAATTCCTGTTTATGAAGGGATGATTGAGTATCTACCTGCCAGCTCAAATAATAACATTTTTGTTATTGTTGCTTCAAATAGAAGGTAATTTTTTTCTGAGAATGACAAATTTAAGATCAGGTTTAAATTTCTGAAATAACAAATACAATACGTATCACCTTTTCTAAAACATGTGTTTAGGTGACAATAAAATAGCATTTTAATTTCTTGAGACTGAATTTTTTTTTAACACGTGTATTTTATTGCATTATTTTCTGGATTATAGAATTTTGAGTGATTCTGCCTTCACCTCATTTGCAACATAGTCTCTGTCTTTAAAAGTAATGATAGAATAAGCTAGAAAATAATAACTGAAAATAAAGCACTTACGTTTATAAAATACTGCTTTAAAAGATATGTGGGGCAGAAGTTCATAGATCTTTTCTAACACAGTCGCTTCACCCACTAAAGAGGCGTTTACATTCCAGACTTGGACAACATCTTCCCGGTCCCGAACGCTGACACTGACTCCTATTACTTCGTCATCTGAGGGGAAGGCGGGGAAGAAAGAAATGAGTGATAATTCCAAGTCTGTCTGTATTGTTTTTTTAAGCACTTATCGTCTTAGCTGTAAGTTATGGATAAGATAATAAGAAGAAGGTGGCACAAGAGAACACATAATAAACACTGTTTCTAAGGGGAACGGCTGGACAAAAAGCAAGTTAGTGGACAAAAGCTGCAACAGGTACATCACATTTATCCAGGGACTTAGATAAACAACATGTTCCAGGCAAACGAATTTTCCAGATAAGTAATTTATCCTTTTTTAACATGTTACCAAAGCTTTTTGACTTATTTCTTAGTCGGTTTTGATGAGACTTTTTCTAAAATGGGTTGCATAATGCTCTGTCCTCTGAAAGCCAAGTGAACTCAAATGAGCTTTTCCTCGATGCTTGACTGTCTTTGTTAAGAACAGCAAGTATTTCTCCTGACTTCCTGCCAAGTGTTCAGAGATCATGGGGTGGTTAGTGCTATTTGCCTCAATACTAACTGGACCCAGACTGTGTGTTCCAAGCTGCTCTTTCCGTTTTTGTGTGGTTTGCTTGTCTGCTCCTTCCCTTTTCATTCTTTCTGTTCTCCAGTGCTTCTCTCCAGCCATTCCCCTTCAGGTTTTGGCATTTTTGAACTTTGGGCTAGAGAACCATGACCTTCTGTCAGCACTGTATATAAAGGGACAGTAAATATCTTCTGAGTGTGACTCTGCTATTCTAGTACTTCTGTGAATGGACATTAAAGCATTCATCAATACTGATTAATGTAGGTCTTTCATTTATTTTTAACTAAATTCTGGGTTGGGGGCCACTCTGTAGATATTTAAGAATGGTGGCTAGATAAGGAAGGCTCTGTACCATCATATGCTTCCTTGTACCCACTTTGTGTCTGTTAATTTGTGGCAAAATGACAGGAATAAAGGGTTTTGACTCCCACTTTATGTGCTCATGCCACACCAATGAAACAGGGTCGGCTCTCTGTACTTACATGCTCAGCACCTATAAGTAAAATGTGAAAGATGAGCATCGTCAAAATTAGGAAATTTTGCTTTAGTTAATATGCTTTTTCTAATTTGCCTGATTTGCTCTAAATCTGTGCATCTAAATATTTATACCATCAATTTTTCCAATTGTCTTTTGGGGGTTAAAACATTCTAGTATTTTGATACAATTTAAAAGAGGGCATGTCTAATTTACTAAAGGAATTCATCTTTTGTAAAATAATTCCTTTGTTTCCTTCTTCCTTCCCTCTCCTCTTTCATTCCCTCCCTTCTTTCCTTCTAAATGTGTATGACTTGACACTAAATGATGCCATTTATTTCAGTGTTTGAAAACAGGCAAAATCAGCTTATGGTATCAGAAGCCAGATTGGTGACCACCTTTGAAGGAAGGGAGGGCAAGGAGGGATTCTGGGAGGTGAGTAATGTTCTGCTTGCTCCCTGATCTGGATGCAGTTATGGGGATCTGTTGACTTTGTGACTATTTATCAAGCTGTACACATTACAATTTGTGTACTTTTCGGTATTTATGTCACATTTAAATCAAAATTTCCAAAAAAATAAATAGGACCTGATCCCGGCCATCCCTTAGCCAAGAGAAACATCGTTGCGTCAAAAATTTGTTTTAGTTCAGGTTTCTTATTTTTGAATTTACGTCTTCAACAGACACTTGCTCGAGCTCACTACCAGAACTGCTATGTGAACGGAAAATCTGCGAGTGAAGACGGAAGCCCCACGCATGCCATTCTCATTACCCTTTTCAAGAATGGCCATGAAGACACTAGATCAGCCTTTCAGGGAAACAGCGGCATTCTCTGGTCTTTGGGGATGGCCCATTTCTACACTCTTGGCCAGAGGGTTTTAAGTGATGGCTGCTGGATCTGCTGAGCTGTCAGCATTTCAGTTTGGCTTGGCTTTTGGTAACTAGGAGGCTCCGACTAGCATAGGGCTTTCAGAAGCGCATGGTCAAAGGCTGCAACTCTTATGCAAAGGCAGATCCATCAGCAATCATGTAATATTCATAAGTAGAATCGACCAGCAAAATCCTAATTATTTTAGGGTGCTGGCAGTATAAGAGCTAGGAGGAGCCGCTGTTTAAAGATGGGGGAAGCGAGACCCAGAGAGACTGGCTGACTTGCTTCAGGTGGTAGAGTGGGGGTAGTGGAAGAGCTAATGCTTAATAGACAGTTAATGGTGCACCAGTTTCCTAAGTCAACCACGGAATAACAGGCCTTCTTTACTCAATCCTGCCTGTTTATTATTAGACTATTTTCCTGGGTTTTGGAAACAGGAATAATTCGCACAGGAAACTTCCTCTCCCAGGGATTAATGTGTTTATAATTATACCTAGGATGCATTTTTGGCTCCATAATGTGAAGTTGCTAACTCTTCTCTGTTAAAACAGAAGGAATCTGTACTTTTAAGACAATTTCATCTTCACCCAGGTTTTGTCTTAAGGGAATGAAAGCTGGTGAAATAAGAAGCAAAACAAAAGGAGAATTATGGAAACTGCTAGTAGGTGAATTTGAAGCTTGCCATGGCAGTGACTCAGCCTAGGGGTGCCCCCCAAAGATAGTACCATCTAAGACATCTGGGGACAAATTAATCAGTACTAATTAGCTAAGAAAAAAATTTTTTAACTGAAAACTGAACACGTAAAGTATTATTCTAAATGTTAGCTCAGAAGCCTTCTGAAGGAACTAGCCAAGAAGAAAACAAATCGTTAAACAAGCAATTCAATTCTTCTCCTCTTTGAGTGGTTTCATGATAAAAACAAAGCAAAATAAAAATGGACTTACAGAGGCTCTGAGAAATTCACTCAGTATCTGAAAATGCCTGAGGACCTTCTATTTGAGCTTCAGGTGTGGGGTTACAAGTCCCAATGGTGAACCTCTGTAAGTCTCTTTGAGCAGGGGCCCAAGAGCAGGACAGGAGGAAGGGAGAAAAAACCAGGGGGTACAGAAGGGACTGTGCTGGCCTAACTCCACACTCCACTAGACACCACTCACCCCTCGGGAAGAACTGGAATGAGCAACCTACCCTAAACTGTATTAAGAACAAACCAATACCAAATTTTCTTTTTGCCTATTGATTTTGGACAGATGTTCATGGACACTATTAAGATGAGCTACGTGGGGAAAAATATATGCACATATACATATGTACATACATATAACACACACATAAATATGTACATGTACATACACATATGACATGAAATGCCATGATCACATGAAAAAAACCTGTAAGTTCAGAGTTACGGAGTAAAGAACTTCGAAACGTGTTAAAAGTCAAACACATGGAAACAAATGCTTCCAAATGACAAGTACAAGCCAAGCACACACGAGCAGGTGACCGATGGCGTGAGCTTCTTTACCTGCAGCGGCACAGTCTGTGAACTGTTCCCCGATTGTCGCTAACAACAACTCTTTCCAAACTGTGGACTGGCATGGGAAAAGAATAAAAAACAAAAACCAAACCAAAACAAAACAAAACAAAAACAAAAAACAAAAAAAACAAAAAACAAAAAACAAAAACCAATAACAACACACATATTTTTAGACAAGTATCTTCAGGAGCTAAACAAGTCACATTTTCTTCAGCCTCACATGCACTGTGTTCATGCCCATTATTTGGAGCCCGCAGACATCCCTGGATCACGGGTGTCAACACTCACAATAGTGGCATATACTGTATTGTTGTACAAGTAACTTTACACAGATAGATACGAGGGATCCAAAGTCACAAACTTTGTGTCCATAAAACTTTGTGTCCAAAGCTACAAAGTCAATCTCTAGTGACACCCTGATGAAGTTCAAAAGAATGGGGTGGGTGGGTGGGTGATGCTTTCAAATGATTTATAATGTTCCAGTGCCTTTAGCTTTCACTGATTCAAAATGTATCTACTGATTATAGTTGAATGCTATTAGTAAAATCCTTCTCTCCAATACCCTCCCTGCCCTCTGTTTTTCTTGCAGTTTATGAGATACTTAAAATGTTACCACAGGGATGAGCTCTTAAGGAAATCTCTGGTTTAGTGAATATGAGAGACTTGCAAATTTCCATCCACCGGAGCCAGACCGTTTACATCAAGGGGTAGAACTTGATGTGTGTATGCATGCATCTCTCCAGAAGAATCAGTTCATGTTCCCATCCACCTCCTGCAAGTGAGAAACCTGGAGGCCCTTCTACCCAAGATCTACTCAGGCCATCCAGTCAGCAGCCAGCCTGCGCTCACGGGTAGCTGGAGGCCTAAAAGTTCTTCCAGTTAACCCCCCTCAAAAAGTTCTTGGTCCCATTTAACTTCCTTGCCAGAGTTTACAGGCCCTAAACTCTTCCAGAATTGGATTTGAATCCTGCCAGGCTGCTTAGTCTGTGAGTGGGCAGGTTATCAACCCCTGGCAACATCAGTTTCCTTAGTCGAGCAGGGAATAACAACGGGCTGACCTCCCAGGCTTGTTGTGACCATGAAATTAGCCAACAAATGCATTCAAAGGGCTTAGCATTGTGACTGCAGTGAAAAAAGCTAACAGATAAGATTGGTTCCATATATAGCTGCATGTTTGCTCCATGCCAGGTGCTCACTACATATTAACTATTAATAATAGTGTTTATTACTATGTTCTAATGAACTGAAAGCAGCCTAGCTGAGTTTTTAACCAAGATGATAGCAGTTAAGCACCGTGAGCTTTCACTCGCGGGGAGGATTTTATTTTCCCTTTTCTAGATGCCCCCTTTGGCTCCACTGGTCTCCCTTCTGGAAATCATCCTCTCCGTTCTCTATGTCCCACCTGCGGTGTCTTACACCGTTCATGATGAAGTTGAGGGCGTTGCAAGGAAGTTAGGGCAAAGGGGAAGTTCCCTCCCACGTTGTGACGTCAAACAAGGTTGGCCCACCAGGCTCCCAACCGACAGTGAGTGAAGAGGACACTTGTACAGACATGAACGTGCTATTATCTGTGACTGCAGATGGCCAAGGAGAGAAAGGGGCAAATGTGCCTGTCAGCTACTGTTCACCACACGCTGACATCACCATTGTTTCTACCAGAACTCAAAGGCTGGTGTGAGTCAATAAAGCACATGAAAAGGAAACCGTGCTCTCACTGAAATTAAAAACAACTTATGTTCTCTCCTTTTAAAGGTGGGGGGCAGGAGGAGCTTTGCAGGCCTTGCCTGGTTGTTGGCTCCCCTGACATTTTTTATGAAAGCCAAATAACAGGCAAATCCTGGAGCTATGCATCTTGATGATAGTCTGCATCATTAACAAATAAATCTGGTCATATCTTTAGGTTTGTGCTTATAGGGAAATGACTCAAAACTATGGGTCTCTGGAGACATTGTAATTCTTTGAGCTTATCCACATGAAAGAAACCATGAAAAGGTGACTCGGGTAGCTTCTGCCCTTTCATCCATTTTCAAAGAAGTGCTTTGGTTTCCCAAAGCTTAAGAATGGGTTCAAATGTTCACTTTTAGTCAGCATGATGAATTTGAGCCTATTCTAGAAAATCTTGGTTTCTGAGGCTTGGCCACTAGAAACCAGTTGTCTCAGCAGGCCATCCTACCAACCAGGCTCTTGTCAGTCCCGCAGGGAGGCTGGGCACAGCCTCACACGAAACCCTCCCCAAATGATAAGATGCACGGCCTCCCAAGCATCCCCTGTCTCCGCACCAAGTTCAGTGGAAGAAGGACAGCCTTTGGTGGCAGGAATCTGCTTCTCACTATGTATACCAACTTCCACATGTTAGTCATGGCTGGTGAGGAAATGACTGCCATCATCAGCCTTTCGGTAAAGTTAAGAAGTGTGTAGCTCTTCAGAATTTAGGATACAGTCCCACAGCTGCATCATTTCTATAGAGAAACACAATACTACATTTTCAAGGTGACACTGTGGGGCAGAAAATCATGAACGTCAGAACAGAGTTTCTCACCCCCGGTCCTGTTCTGAGATGACCAAGTGGGCTGCCTAAAAAGCACAGGAGGCTCACCATATGCAGTCAACAACAACCCCAACCATAGCCAGTTCTAGAATAGGATCCGAACAAACGTACCGTGCTGTCCTTGGGGACTTTCATCTTCCACACGCCACCCTTCGCATTACTCTCCTCTTCCCTGGATCAGAGACCGAGGTTTAAAATTATACTCAAGGATTAAATGATTCTACATGCGTTTAGTTTAACCCAGATGACATTAAAAACAACAAACAATGGAGCATTCTTCAATAAACTCTCCCTCAGCCCTTTTACTGGAAAAGGAAGAAGAGGAAAGAAAAAGAAAGGGGGTGGAGATGGGGAAGGAAGAAAGTGGGATTCAGCGGCCACAAGGTCAGGGGTGGCGATGGGCGACCAGCTTCTCACTTTCAGTGAGGTGAGGTGGTGATGAGAGGTTCCCTATGCTATTTGGGGATGGACAAATTAATACAAGTACTTTACATGGGTGAAGGCCTTTATGTTTCAGTACCACATTCATGGCATTGCCTCATCTGATTCTCATATCGACCTTGTACTATATGCTTAATAGGAGACTCGGCCCCTGCGGTGGGCATCTGCCATGTTTTCCTGTTTAGTATCTGCTTGCTCATCTGGTAAAAGTACCCCAATTTCCCTTTAAGGAGCTACTTGTCTCCTACTCTTACGTCAGACCCATTCCAATAGGGTTGATTCCTCATCCTAGCCTCAAAGATGGGCTTATGACCCAGGTTTGCCAATGAAAATACTGCCTCTTTCTAGTCCTTGTGATTGGCCAGTGATGTAGAGGACCCACAGTGGGCCAATGACAGCCAGCCTTGGCATCTTATGGGGTCTGGTGAAGGCTGAGATTGATACATTTGTAGGGTGTAAGACTGCAGCTCATGAGAGCCATTCTGCCACCACAAATGGGAGAGCCTGTCTGAGAAATTACACCAACTCAGAGGAAAGCAAAGCAAATCTAATGGAGTGCATCAGATTCCTAAAAAAATTTGAGCGCTCAGGTATGGCAGAAATAAGCCCTACCAGTGGACATCTCAGTTACTTAGAACACTCGAGGGATATAAGAATTTATTACTAATTGGGACTCCAGCCTAAGCAAACTGGCTTGTTATCTACCACCCTCACCACTACACCAAGCTATTAAAGAAGGATCCCTTCCTCTAGACACTGGGCCATGACCTGTCTTCCATACTTTCTATGGGGTCCACGTAAGAGATGTCTCTGAGGTTCAACTGTACAGCAGACGTGGACACTCCATCTCTTCCTCTCATCTCCCACCAGCCTAGAAGGTTTTACACCCCACTGTTCAGGTCATTATCATGCAAATGAAAGAACAAACCAAAATACAGCAACACCCCATACAAAGAACTGCATCATAACTTTGGCGTACAAACAATGACCTATTTTTGGTGAGACCACAATGGGGTGTTCATTGGGGAACACTGAGAAACCTACTCATCATCATGGAGCCCAGGGTAAAGGGGAAAGTAGGCAGCAGCTTCCTTCATAATTTAGCAAGAGCTAAAATTACTTTCCATCATTAGCAGGAGAAAATGACTTTGGCATTCCAATTTGGCATGAAGTAAATATTTTATGAGGTTCACAACCATTTTCCTCCCACCTTAACCTCAAATTACAAGTTGACACTTACCAAAGTGGTCGCCTCTCTCCTCTCATTAAATGATAACTACATCTCAAAGGCAGGCTAGTCACAGGAGGGATATTATTGTACACACTCCAGAATATCTTCAAAAGAAAAACACTTTGTTTAATATACCCAGTATTGATTTACTATGCCACTAGATTATAAAATTAATGCATTAAAGAAAAAAAAATCAGTTCTCATTAAGTCCTATCCATTCGAGATAGATTTTCTTTTCAGTCATCTTTCTAGTTTTCTGCTAGAGAACGTAATATAGCATTAAAGAATGTTCCTTGCTGATGCTGGGCCAAGTTCTTTGCTTCACAGGAAGCTATGGTTATTAAGCAAACCTCCCTATGCAACGTTTCTCCATGTAAAACTGGTCAAGGACTTTGCTACTGACTTTTCCGGCAGGTGGATGGCATCTAATACAGACCTGAGTGCTGAATATATGTAGTGAACCATATTTCCTTATAACACAGACTGCCTTCTTTCTAAGCCCAGAAGGAGACTTCCACTTTGGATTAGGGGATGGCTTACAGAGGAGGAGGCGAAGAGAGATCACCTTATGCACTCTCTCCTTTCTTTTCCCCTCTAGAAGGAACAGGGAACAGCTCAAGTTACTGAAGCAACAAGTTGCCCCAAATGTAGGACTGCATGTTTGTGTCCTCCCCAAATTCATATACTGAAACCCTAACCTCCAATGGGATGGTATTAGGAGGTGTGGTCTTTGGCAGGTAATCAGGTCAGAAGGATAGAGCCCCCACGATGAGATTAGTGTCCCTACAAGAAAAGAAAAAGAACAAGCCCTCTTTCTCTCTCTCTCTCAGATAGCCCTCAGACATGGCTATCTGTCTATAAACCAGGAAGATGACCTGTACCAGAACCCAACCATGCAAGCACCCTGATCTTGGACTTCTAGCCTCCAGAACTGTGAGAAACCAGTATCTATTGTTTAAGCCCTCCAGTCTACAGTATTCTCTTATAGCAACAGGAACTAACTCAGACGAAAGGTGGCTGGTGGACAAAAACAGATTATATAAAAATAAGAGAATAAGAGTAACAATAGTAAGAGTAGTTAATAATAGTGGCTTCAGTCTATGAACTTTTACATATGCATGTCATCTATCCTACCGACAACCTCATTAGGGGGCACAGTTCTTATTCTTATTTTATACATAAGGAAACGCAGGCACAGAGACTAATCTAAGAGTCAGTGTTTGGTATGACCACTAGGATTAGGACAAGGATTGGGTTTACAAATAAGGAAGCCCGTCCCAGATTGTTTGGAATGGGCCATCGTACCACTACATTATGAACTCTACACACAGAATTACTACACAAACAAGAACTATCACTCTGTGTGGTAGGGTAAGTAAAGGGTGGCTGTCAGGGTCTCCTAGTAGATCTGAAGAAAACAGCACAAGCAACAGAACAATTAGAAAAATAAATCCTAGGGCCTCTGCCACAGAGTAACATCAGTGGAATGAAATTTTATGTACACTGAATGATAATCCTTAGGAGTTGTTCAAGCCTATCTGGTGTAAAAATTAAAGCCCAGTTAATTGCAAGGAAAGCAACAATGAAATGTAAGATAAAACTCAAGTCAGAAAACCACCTGACAGTAGACTGATCAAGAATACCTTGATCCCTTATATTAAAGTGGTACCACATAGGGAATAGCCGAAAATAGGTTAGTAGTAACAGCAGGTTCTCAAAGAGGTGTATCCGTCCTTAGGGAGGTATTTACCCGATAAATGGTTTGCTATTTGTGCAAATGATAACATGACTCCAATATTGGTCTGTGGTGTAAGAACAGACAGATGTGGGATTTGAAGCCAAAGAGTTGGATTCCAAAATGTGTGCTCTTAACCACCATGCTATTCCCTTTGAAAATATTACTGTATGTTTTAGGCACATCTTTCTCCAGTTTGGAAGCCATGGACCAGGTCAAGGAGTCACAGAATGAGGGATGCCTGCTGAAGAGGTCTTCCTGCCAGGAGATGCTCTTTGCCATGCTGAGTATGGTGGTTAGCTCTAGTCTGGGACTTCCGTGATAAGGTGGCAGTGATCTGTGTAGAATTTATGGATAAAAGTACGCTAGCATAAAAATCCTTGCTTTAACTAAAAGGACTTTGGTGCTGTTAAACGTCAAGCCTCCTAATGGGGCACCCAAACCAGAGCACCTGCCTACCCCCCGCCCCCGGCCCCCGCCGAAGTTCTCAGATCCTGGCATTTCACCAAGGGTCTTGAAAAGCACCTTGAAAAGAACACCACAATGCTCCTCCTTGTCCAAAAAGAAAACACTCTCTAAGGATCATGCTAAGGTTTGTAGCTTTAACGGCTTCTCTTGAAAATAAACAGACAACTGATTTTTTTAGTCTTGGCAAATCTGACAGGAGGAGATTACAGCCCAAGAAGACGCAGCAATAGACTGAATTCTGACTTCAGGTACTTATGAAGGCACATCTTTACACGTCTGTGCATGGACACAAAACAGAAGCAAACTATCTGGCAACACCACTGAGAAGAGCCTCATTCAAAAAGCACGCGGCCCTAAAGCCGTCTGTCTCCTTGTGGCAAACCTCATCCGATATGTGGGATATTTGTCCAATTAGTTACCCATGGTAAGCTGCAGTCCAGAAGCAGAGAATCCTCCTTCTGACAGAACATCAGAAGGTCTATAGAGGGCCCCTGGGGGGCTCAGTCGGTGAAGCGACTGTCTGCCTCCGGCTCAGGTCATGCTCCCACGGTCCTGGGATCGAGGCCCGCATCGGGCTCCCTGCTCAGTGGGGAGTCTGTTTCTCCCGCTGACCCTCCTCACTCTCGTGCTCGCTCTCTCTCTCTCCCACATAAATAAATAAAATCTTTAAAAAAAGAAGGTCTATATGGTAGCTTGATGCTCTGTCACAGGCCTATGTCATTCACCTCACCATGTAGGCATTTTATTATCTCCTATCATCATAAGAAGGGTGAGTACAGTACAATAAGGTATTCTGAGACAGAGAGACCACATTCACAACTTTTATTAGAGTTATAATTGTTGTATTTGACTATTAGTTATTGTTGTTAATCTCTTACTGTGCCTAATTTATAAATTAGACTTCATCATAGGTATGTATGTACAGGAAAAAAACCTACTATGTATGGGCTTCAGTACTATGCAGTGTTTCAGGCATCCACGGGGAGGTCTTGGAAGGCACCCCTGTTGGATAAGGGGGGATGACTATATACATGATGGTGAAACAGCCTGAGGAAGGAATCCAGCAGCACACAGCTCCTGAGACCCTCCTCCTACTCTGCAAAAGTAAAAGGGCTATTTCACTGGAAGCTTGACAATCCATGATCATATTCTCTGTAACAATTTTTATTTTTGTTGAAAAACCTAAATTTTACTATAGATAGGAACTTGCAAATAGATTTCAAAAGCCTAATGGCTTTTATAATTAATTCTTATAGTTAATTCAAAGTGGCCTGCAAACAGTAGATTGGAGTAAAAGTCAGCACAACGTTGATAAATCATAGCTAAGTGCTTTTTTCAAAAGCCTGAACAATCCCCCTTGGACGAGGAAAGGTATAAAAGTCGGGCATCAGTCATGTGGGCAACATTTGCAGGCACCAGTTATGGGCATGCACTGTGATGAGCTCTTGGGGGAACAGAGCTGAACGTATGTGGACTCCGGCCAGCCTTGCCCGGAGTCCACACCTTGGTGGGTAAGTTCTCAAGCATCATTCTGGCACCCTCCCTGAAGAATGGAGACAGGGCGGATGGCTGTCCAGTGGAGTTGTAAATCCAAGTCTACCTGGATTTAGGACCAAGGTTCTCAGGATCACCTTCACAGCTCATGGAGCCCTTGCAACCCAATTTCCTCCTCTACAGTTAGAGTAGATACAGTTATTGCATTGGATAACTTAATGATTAAAGGTGAAGTGAGAGTTTGTGATATGCCTCAAGTAAGGAAGCAAGGTGTGGTTAGACTCACTAGACAGACAGTGTGACCACTTGATAAATCCCTAGTCTACTAGTTCTTATGGGAGCAATTATGCCCCATCTGATAGTCTTCTGCCAAATAGATAATCATTCATTACCAGGAAAACTGACAGATTTCCTCCTCATTTTTCTACTGGAATGTTCTGAAGAAATGAGAAAGAGAACATACTTGAAAATACTAGTGAAGAAAAAAATGCCGTGTTGTGACAGACGAGCAGGTGTAAAATAAAACAAAAACACCCAGTAAACACCCTCCCCCACCAAAAAAAAAAAATCCCACCAAAATCCAGACTTTCTTCTGAGGGTCATAGCACATGAAGGAAGAGAATATTTTTTAAATAATAAGCAAGTATTTCCATTCAATAGGAATGGATTTCTAGTTGTCTGGAGCTTGCTTCCCACCAACTGAGTCAATGATATTTGTGGGGAGACAGAAAGAACCCAGAACAAACAAGGCAACAAGGGAAGAACTTAAAGGATGTTTTTAACTGACAGCAGACACAGTAGGCTGAGAGCAAAGTGCTTTTGATCTGCAAGAGCTGGGTACTTGAGAAATGGGTTTTGTTTTGAATTCCAAAAGGGCCTGACTTAAAGAGAGAACCAAAGTTTGGAGGACTGATCATCATGTAGATAAAATAAAGGATAGGGTGTTAGGGCAATCTCTCACCACATAGGAAGTCACTGAATAAATCACAAAGTCTGAATTGGGGAGCTAAGTGGGATTCAAACTTGAGAGGAAAGAGCCCACAGAAAAGCCTGGGGAAACACATCAGAGCCGTGTGCACCCTGCTTCCTGCATAAGGCCCGCTGGTATATATTTCTTTATGAATGTTACCACTTTTAAGTTCACAGGGGCTTCAGAAAATGGAAGTGAAAGCCCAAGAAAGTGGTTGGACTCGGAAGCTTATATGCCATTATAACAAAGGGTGATAAACTGTGAAAAGTGAATGGATAAAGAAAAGGGGTTTGGGGCCCCTGACAGGTGGTCCGTTGGGGGAGGTGACTATAGGACATACACGGTAGAAACGGTTGTGGAGTAAGGTTTGCTCTGCAGACCCAAGTGACAAGAAAGGGGGCTACCTTTACAAATGGAAGTTTACGCCACGCTTAAAAGGGAAATTTATGCCTGATGTTAGGCAGACAGGAGAGCAGAAGGCTCCTCCTCTGTCTGCTGTTTTTCAACTGCCCTTAGCTTGACAGAATTTTTACGTTAAAGTGGCAGTTTTGGGGGTGGCATATTCTGATCCCCTTCGGAGACCAAGTTTTACATTTGAAGTGACTAAATTACTTTTACTGTGCAAGATTTCATTTCCCCCTTCAGCCCCCACCCACACAGTGGCCCCCAGTGCCAGCAAGCCAGCAGAGAGAGAGGATCATGGGTAACCGGACTGGAGTTCTATTTCCGCACAAATGGGCTGTGACTATAAATGTCGATCTCGTTATACACATCGTGAATAAATTAAATGATAAAGAATCCCGTCTTACTCGAAATTAAGTCTGTGTTCGACAGACCTATGAGGTAGATCTGGCTGCAGGGCCTTCTGTCTCTTCAATACGGTGAGTTTCTCTTTCTTACCTCGGTCCCCTCCCTTCACCCAAATGGTTCATTCCAGGCCGTTCTATTGCAGGATGCCACCCACTGTGAGCTGCCCATCTGTGTTCAAAATCTGAATCAATCTTCACATCATTCTTCATTACCAGTACTGACCTATAAACCTCTCTTTCTGAAAGGGACAGCCCTTATTCCCCAATGATTTGGAAGGCAATCTGTCGTCCTAACTTAATGATCTATAACAGCACAACAACTTCACACCTTCTGATGAGGGATGATGTCTTTTTTCTTTTAAGATTTTTTTTTTTCTGCGAGACAGAGAGAGAGAGAGAAAGTGAGCATGAGCAGGGGGAGGGGCAGAGGGAGAAGCAGACTCCCCACTGAGCAGGGATCCCGATGTGGGGGTTCCATCCCAGGACCCTGGGATCATGACCTGAGCTGCAGGCAGACGCTTAGCCGACTGAGCCGCCCAGGCGCCCCGGGATAATGTCTTGCTATCACTGGCAGGACACAGGTACAGAAGGAACATCTCATAATTTTAACAGATTGTATGTATTTTTGATGAAGACTTTCCGTTTATGGTAAATGATGCCGGATATCCATTTACAGAAGAAACATGGAGTTTCTGTATTATGTAAATTTAGGTAAAAAAGTCAGCCAATTTATGGGAAATACTGGGTAGAACACAGCCCAAGTGGGACACGGTGTGGCAAAATCTTGAAGGGGATAACACAGATGACCTAGGTGGGGTAGAATGTGGCAGAGGAATGAGTTTTCAGGGGTGGAATTGCTGGGGTTTGCGGTAGCAATGCTGAAAGGGAGTGGGGACGAGGGAGCCCCTCCTTTGCAAATCGTATTTGGCAGGTAGATCTTCATTCTCCCACAAGTAGAATCAGGCCTGCTCAGAAGCTGTGTTCTATTCTGTACTCCATCCATTTAGGACATAAAAACACAAGAGAAATGTGGGAAATTTGGAAATGTTTACAAAAGAGTAAAAGGAATCAATAAGCATCTGGAAAACACGACTAGATGAAAAACGGAATTTTCCAAGAAAGGCAGGAAAGTAAGAAATAAATTTAAATCCAAGCAAAGAGAATTACTGTTGGCTACAGAGAGTGTCCTCAGCAGGGGTCAGTGGGCAGTGTGGAAGCATGCGCCTCCTCACCCCACCCCCCGCCCCAGTCAGAGCAGAGTGAAAGGAAAAGAATTGAACTAGAAGGGGCGGGAGTTCTAGTCCCTGAGGCATGGCAAGATTGGCTATTTCCACTGGATGTTTTAGAGCACTTACCTCTCAGCCTCAGTCTCTGCAGCTAATAAATGGGAATAACAATTCCTCCCCCGCCCCCATCAACATCTCTGATTTGCTGAAGGGCCTCAAAGTACAAAAAGACACATTATATCCTTCTTTATAAAGCAGTCATTAATAACACAGGATTCTCATATTTCACCCAAACAGAGATGGGGAAAAAAAAATCACAGACACTAGGGATGCAGTTTTTTAGAGCTGAAAGAGCGAGGGTCCAAGAATCAGCACATAATCAACAGAATAAAAACACAGGGGAACCAAAGCACGTCCTCAAAAGACTTAAAAACTGGCACCAAAGCCAGTTGTTCAATACTCAGGACTATTCGCAAATGTTCAGGGCATGTACAGGCTGGAACCCCAGAAGTTACTGATAAGTTAAACATGTTTTCATGAGTAGGGTTGGCAGCAGGGACAGAATTGCTTGAAATAAATCATCGAAAAGTAGTGGGGCAGAGCTGTCTGATAGAAAACATGACCAAGAACAACACAAAAAGATGCTCCAGAAGAAGGTGGTGAGTAATGGCAAATGAGCCTGTTATTATTATCTGACCCCACTGTGTGCTTTTTATCTCCTTGTGCCATTTCATTCTCAGGGGTATCGAGATTGTTCCCGTCTTGGAGATGAGTAAGCAGATACAGAGAAGTTAAGCAACTTGCCCGAGCTAGTAAGTGGCAGATACGGGATAGAAACCCAGGCAGTGTGTGATGACGCTACACCCTCACCCACATCCTCGCCCGTCAACGGATGACGCCAAGGGGTAGCATCCAACACCACTCTAGTAAAAGCTGCCAACGTCTGAGTACGAAGTGCCAAGCACGACTAAGAACCAGAGGCAATCTCATTTAACCCTCGCTCAACCTTAGGGAGTAGGCAGCGTTATTCCCTCAGTCTGACACATAAGGAAACCGAGGCGGACAGAGGCACATCAGAGATATGAAAGAACTTCCCGACCACTTAGGGCAGTGTTTCATTATCACATCCCCTCCAGCCCACCCCAAAGAGCCCTTTTTTCTAATTACTCCATTGTGAAATGTTAATAACATAGCAAAGTGGTTTATTTGTTTATGTACTGGATATATATCTGTGCTTTATGTATAAAAACAGTAGGATTTTTCACCCCATCAAGGATCAGTTTTTGCCCCCATTGAGAATGGGGACTACATCTTAAAGGATCCTTATGCAAGTAGTTCTGTTGTGGTTTAGAAAAGTGGTTCATTTGTTAACTTCTCATTCATTCCTTCAATTCTTCAGTATGTACGTATGTATGTATGTATTTATTTAAAATATTTTATTTATTTATTTTAGAGAGAGAGCGAGCTCGTGGTGGGGAGGGGTTGAGGGAGAGGGGGAGAGAGAAGCCTCAAGCAGACTCCCTGCTCAGTGGAAAGCCTGACAGGGGGCTCAATCCCAGGACCCTGAGATCATAACCTGAGCCGAAATCAAGAGTTAGCCGCTTAAACGACTGAACCACCCAGGCACCCTAATCCTTCAGTACTTATTGAGGGGAAGGAATAATAGACACAGTAGAGTATGATACTGTGTGATTACATTTATAGGATGTTCAATAAAAAGCAAAAAGATATATAGTGATAGAAATGTGAATAGTGGTTGCTTCTGGAAGAGAAGGATGAATGGAAGGGCACGGAGGAACTTTCTGACGATGCACATCTTTTTATCTTGATCTGGGTTATGGTTACATGTCTGCACACCTTTGTCAAAACTTATCAGACTGCACACTTATGAAATCTACATTTACTGAAAATAAATTATCTGCCAGTATAGTTTTCAAGAAAGTATTTCCTAGTATGTGCCAACCTGGGTACTTTAAAAATCGGTCCCTGAAGCCCCTGTTTAACTTGCTGCTGGATGCTAATGCTCTGTGGTCACACAGGGTCAGGGAAACAAATGGACCCCTTGATCTGACTTTACCAATGTCTGTCCTGGAATCCCAGGCAGAGCTCTGAGGACCCGATGTCATAATGGAGTGGAAAAAATCTATTGAGTACCTCCAAAAGTCAAAGGGATCTAAGAACTTCCAGGTGAAGACAGCCTTCAAAATCAAGTACTCTGAGGTTCATACAATGATGACTGCTGGGAAAGAGGTAACAAAAGTCTACAACGTCACCGCAGGGAAGAAGCCAGGGGAGGCCTTTCCTGGAATTGGAGAGCAGTCATCCCCCTGGACAGTGGCCCACGTGCTGTCTTGTGACACTGCTTGTACTTGGCTCCGCAGGATTATTTACAGCAGCACTGTTCTTTTGCTTTCCACGTGCTTATGTCATTTTCCCAACTAGATCAGAAATGGACTATGGTCTGGACTGTGTCTTTTTTTTTTTTTTTAAAGATTTTATTTATTTATTTGACAGAGAGACACAGTGACAGAGAGAACACAAGAAGGGGCAGAGGGAGAGGGAGAAGCAGCCTCCCCTCTGAGCAGGGAGCCTGATGTGGGGCTCGATCCCAGGACCCCGGGACCACGACCTGAGCCGAAGGCAGATGCTTAACGACTGAGCCACCCAGGCGCCCCTGGACTGTGTCTTTACACCTGGCTCAGTGGCCATTCATGGCACCTTACACCAGACTCCTGGGACTGCAAAACGGAGAATACCAAATTTTCTGAACCAGACAATGGGAGAAGTTCTGAAAAAAGGGTCTTTGTGCTAGTTCTAAATGTGAGAAACTGCCTAAGGGACACAGTCTAGATGCCCAGCCAATGAAATTGCTAAGACATTAAAAGATTTAGAGGCACAACAGGCACACTTTAAATCTGGCCCTTCTAGAACATTCTAAACATATAGTCATTGCAAGTAGACAGCAGCCTTAAATCCTTATTCTGTCTATAACAGTGCATTAACCACAAAAAGGGGGATACACTTGAAAGACTTTGCTTTTGAAGAACATGGAAATATGATCAACCAAATAAATCAGGTTTTTCAGAAATTTTCTTCGTAAGGGTTGGCTAGAGAAAGAATGGATAGAACTAAGAGCTTACATGTGTTGAGAACCTGCAATATATCAGGTATCCTGCTAAGCATAGTATGCACATTATCTTACTCACTCTTCCCAACCACTCCAGAGAGAGGTACCCTTGTTATACCCATTTTACAGAAATTAAAGGCATTGATAACTTGCCTAATTTAGGACGATGGAAGCTGAACGTGAAGTAGGAAACAGGCTTGACACCTTCCACTTCCATGCTCAACCCCCACCTGCTTTTCCTATGTGACCTTAAACTTAGGTAAGCCCGTAGGGGGACGCTACTGCCTCTCAGAGAAGGGAAACAGAGCTCGGAGCTCAGAGAGGGAGTGGCCGAGCTGGGATCTGAATGGGGACACAGACCCATGTGGGGACACACCACAGTCTGCTGCTCCTGAGGGTGAAATATTTAGGTAGTAAATAAGTTTTAGCAGGTCCCCAACAGAAGAACAGGCCACTTGGAGGCGTGCACAGCCAGCGTCTGGGTTACACCTAGTCAAGCGCAGCGCCACCAAAAGACGTGAGAGCTGACACGGGGACAGAAGCCTGGGGGGGACTGCCAGCATAGCAGCCATTTTCCGGCTGGAGGATTAAATGTCCCACATACATCGTGTTCATCTGGTACGTCCATTTCTGGACCTTACCTGTACTGTTCGTACTGTGTAGATCTTCTTCAGATTTGATGCACACTCAGCTGCTGTGGTACCAGGGAGGGATCTAAGCAAACAAACCAAAGAGCAAAGACATAAGCGGAGCAAGTAGTCGATGTTCGTGAAATCAGCACGCAGGTTTTCAGACAAATATGTCTGAAACCACAGCAGCAGACCGTTCTGGGATGTGATTTAGAATTTGAAATGTGAAATTCCTACTCTGTGAAGTCATGCGTCTGCTTCTCCTAAAAGCAAGCATATTTTTTTCCTGTGGAAATTTAATTTAAAAAAAGGAAATGTACGTAAGAAAGATATTGGAAACTTTTATTTTTTTTTTTAAAGATTTTATTTATTTATTTGACAGAGAGATAGAGAGAGAGCACAAGTAGGCAGAGCGTCAGGCAGAGGGAGAGGGAGAAGCAGACTCTCCACCGAGCAGGGAGCCCGACACGGGGCTCGATCCCAGGACCCTGGGACCATGACCTGAGCCGAAGGCAGCTGCCTAACTGACTGAGCCACCCAGGTGTCCCGATATTGGAAACTTTTAAAAATCACATTTTAAAAAATACTAAAATAACCCTGTAATGACAAAGCCTTTTGCTAGGACTTTGGATACGAAACTGTACCCTGAGTACAGATGACAGTGACATCACAGGCCCCTGGCCCGGTGACATGTTTGAAAAACTTGTTAGGGCGCCTGGGTGGCTCAGATGGTTGGGCGTCTGCCTTCGGCTCAGGTCATGATCCCAGGGTCCTGGGATCGAGTCCCGCATCGGGCTCCCTGCTCCTTGGGAGCCTGTTTCTCCCTCTGCTTCTCTCTCTCTCTCTCTCTCTGTCTCTCATGAATAAATAAATAAATAAATCTTTAAAAAAAAAAAAGAAAAACTTGTTAGTTCCCTGGTGGTAAATATTCAAGAGCTCTTAAGAAACAGAGTAACCTTTTGCCGACTTTAAGAAAACATGATTACTAAAAGTCAACTTTAGTTGCACCTGAAATTTGCATATATTTCCCCAACACGTGCTTTTAGAAAAACTCTTTCAGTTATTTTCTCGGGCTGATTTAATTAGTTCTGGGGAACTCTGCAGTCAGAATACATTAATCTTTAGTTTGCCATATGGTCCACTAGATGGCAACATACTACAGGTTTATTCACCAGAAACAGAGACAGGCTTTACCCCACACCATTTCCTGGGATTAGGGGCAACATGACAAGGCTTCATCAATCCGTAGAAGTGAAGATTCTCAATTCCTGCCACCTTTTTCCTCTTCCCTATACTGAACTAGCAGTTTTTGCTCAAGACTGTTGGGATCCCGGAATGTCAGTCCAGAGACGAAAATTCACCACTCAAATAATGCTTGAAAGTCCCGTGTCTGCTTGTGAGGTGGGAAACGAGGCTTGCTGAGAGGAGAATATGCTGGCTCACAGTCAACCCCCTAGGATCCGGAATCTATTAAAAAAAAGGATCCCTAGCAGCCATTGACCCTCAGAGACACAGATCCCACAGAACCTCAAGACGTTGCATTTTCTGGAGAATCATGAAACCACTGCACACCAGAGATATGCACAAAACCCACAGAGCTCAGAGGCAGAGAGCACGGCAAAGAAAGGGGTCATGCCCAGGTGTGTGTGTGTGTGGGGGGGTGGGCATGACACATGAGTGACAGGGCTCTACAGACTAAACTCCTAGAAGTATGGACCAATAAATGTTCCCTGGTGTATAACTGGAATAGAAAAATGCACTTCTGAATACAGTTCCCTTGCTTGGAGGTCACTGAGGAAGCATAATTGTGGACTAGTTTCAGGGCAAACGAAAGGACCCTGTTAAGTTGGTGACATCTGACGAATAAATCTACCCTAAAGCATTGGGCTTACAACTCTTTTCTAGTTATTTATAAATACGCTGGGCATTTAAAAAAAAAAAAAAAAAAGCCAATCCGCAATAACCAGCATGACTGCATTTTCTTGCCAGACCTGAAGTCTAAAGTAACTATGCTGAAGAGAATGGTGAACAGCACCGGGCTACGATGGGGCCTGGGCCCCAGGTGAATCCATCAGTCCACAGGAGACTGCCTTGACATGAATAAATATTAACCTACTCTTTAACGCAGGTTTTTATACCATTTTTGGCTTCAATTATAAAAAGATTGGAAAAAAAACCCCCACTAAAACAAACCTTGGACTTTTTTTCTGGATAGATTTTCATATGAAAAATCTTTTGCTTTTATATGAAAATCTACTGGCACTTATTCCATTGCTGATTTTTTTTCCTTTGAAAAGTTTAGCTGACCTCTCCACCAAATATGCCCCGCAAGATATCCCTGGGTCACCCAAAGCACATAGGAGAGCATATACGCGACTGCTCTATGAACAAGATGGGGGCTTGTTAGGGTCCAAAGGAAGGAAATGTACTTTGCCTTTCTTTCATTTTTAAAACTGTGTATTTCAAAGTTTTACGATTTTTTAAAGTCACACTTCAGTGTGTAACTGTGTCGAATGAGTATTTGATTGTCCGCCTCAGACAGCATTATGTCGACTTAATACAATGCGAGGGTAATACCATTTAACCTGGAAAACGTTTCTGATGAACATTTGCTTTCTATGCCTCTTTTTAAATGCCTCTGTCTCTACATTCCAGGCTTTTAATTCTAATCTATTGTAGGAGACAATCACACAAAATCATTTAGGGCCCCTCTGTTTCACTGTTCAAGTTTTTTTTTTTTTTTTTTTAAAGGAATCTAGTTTCCGTTTCTCATTAAAACCAACAGGATCACCCTCCATGATAGTTCTATTCTGATTAACGTTTCACAACACGGATGTATCGGTGTTTGAAGGAAATAGTCAGCTCCTATGGGCTCTGGTTTCCTAAGTTCTTAATGGGGAAGGTTGGATTCTGGGATCTTAAGGGTTTCCTCTAGCTGGACAATTTTATGGACACCCAGGTTTCGAAGTAATGCAACAATGGTGCTGGAACTTCTGATCGCAGTTAAGTGGTTGGCTTGGCCAGCTCGAGGAACAGCATTCTTCTGCGAGCCAAGTCTGATCCCGACAGTCCCTGAAAAATCCCACTGTGCCTAAACCTCCTGCCTGCCCTGGGACATTTTTAACAAGCAAAACCAGGCCTTAGCCACGGAATCAATTTTAACAGGGTAAACAGGCTGAGATTTTAAAATCATCTGTTTTGTAAACAGGTCAGTCTGTATGGGACTTGCTGGTTCAAAGTTGAACCAGAAGCTGTAGCGTCTACTGTTACCGTTTCCTAAAGTAGCAACGTGGGCTGCTCCCGGCAAAGTTGCCGTATTGGCACTGGGCGGACGGCCCCACACCCCCTCCTCCCTGTCACTCTAAAAGAGAGCTGTACCAGTGGGAAGAGAAATGCTTGCCATGGACTTCAAGGAAACATTTTTACTCATCTCACATGTATAGTATATTCTCTGATCTTTTAAAAGTCTTTTTACTCCATTCATGTTACAAACCTAAACCTCCCAACAGAACCCCAACCAAACCCAGATCACTCTGCAGACCAAAAGTATTCATCTGTGAGTGATCTTGCCCCCTGGGGGGGGGGACATATGGCAATATCTGGAGACATTTCCAGTTGTCACACCTGAGGGGGATGCCACTGGCACCTAGCAGGTAGAGGGCACAGGATATCCTAGAGGGCACAAGGAATTACCTAGTCCAAAATGTCACCAGAGTCAATGCCGAGAAACCCTGACATAGACATGTAACAGAGTCTCAGAGGATTTATGATTTATTTCATCAACAAAGATTCAGTGCACACCTCTTTTAGCTGATGGGGATACACCAGGGGTCATTCTAGACGAAGTCCTTATCCTCATGGAGTTCTAGAACTAGTACCCCTGCTTTCTGAATTCCCCAGGCTCCTGAAGACAAAGCAACTCTGATCAGATCCTCTCTTCTTTGCCCGGGAGGGAGGAGGTGGGAGAGAAAGCAGTGAGAGGGGTGTACATATCGATGACGACCCTTCCTAGAAGGACACACAGCCAGAGTTGTGGGAAATCACAGAACCAAGGGATCAGAACCCGTTTGCACATTCTCTGAATTCTAGGCTGCCTTCTCCCAGTATTCAGCGACAGCTGAGGGCACATCAGTGGGACAATAAATACTCCATGGATGGATCAGGTTAAGGAGTTCGAAGTGTTTGCCAGGAGTCTTTCCTCTGATTTAATGATATTAATGTAATAATGGCCTCCTTTTATTGAGGGTTTTGCGTATGCTGCCTCTATTCCTTGCAGCAGTCCCGTCAAGTTGCTATCATCATCCTCACTTCTAATTAGGAAACTGAGGCTCAGTGAGGCTTTTTAAGTAGCAAATCTGGGTTCTCTCCCTGGTCGGTCTGGCTCTGATGCCCATGATCTTCCTCTTAGACAAGGATGGCTCCCAGTAAAAACCAAGCAGTCACTGTCACCATGGGAGGGTCACACATGGTGTCTTAGGGCAAATCCCTTTCTCATCCCTTTTTAGGTTATCTACTCCCTCCTTGGAACCATTCTGGCCTGTCATTCTTCCAGCACCATCCATCTGGCCACACTCTTGGAAGGGGGCAGACGCAGAGATGCAGAGCTGAGTTGGAGGCTACCAGACTCCCTGGCAATAACGATATCCCAAAATGTTATACAAGGAACACAATTCACTTAAGAACCACACATACAGGCCATTGTCTTCTGGGGCTAGACGTGGGCAGAAGATACTTTACCAAAGAAAAGCCACAAATGGGCTATAGCAGGAAGGCAGGAAAGCAGAGGGGTTAAGAGGATGGTCCTTGGAATCAATGGATTTGAGTTCAAGTCCCAGCTCTGCCACCTCCCAGCTGTGTGGCAAGCCTGGCCCTCTCTGACCTCCACTTCCCCTTTCTGAGAACATGGTCTCTATGCCACCCATTGCTTTGCTACTTAGATGACATGAGTGAATGCTCCACAAAGCATTTACCCAATACCTGGCATCTAATAAGCAATGGTTGCTAATAGCATCATCGTCATCAGCATCATCAGAAGCAGAAAAAATAGGAACAGATAAGAGCACAATTAGAACTAAGAGACACTGAGCACATTTTCTAATCTTGGGGCAGCCAGTAAGAATCCCAAGAAATCTGTGAGTTACACACAGAGCTAAGAAACTCCTAGGTTCCTTCCTCAGAAAAGAAAGCCCAGCAGGTGCCACCATCTCAGGGCTGAAGGCCATAAGCTACCCTGAGGGCTGTTTCCACTTGGACTTGGCTAATCCAGAAGTTATGATGGTTAAGGCAGAAGTGGGACAGGATCCTTCGAGGTCCACCAAGTAGATGATTAGTGTAAAGAAGAGAGGGGAACTCTTAATGTTATTTATGACCCAAACTCCCCAATCCAGCTTTATATTACTCCTGTGCATCTTCCACTGCATAACAGAATAACAGGAAATGCATCTTAAAACTCTTTATGCAAAACTGGTTAAAATTTCTTTTCATTTGGGAGTTAGGAGAAAGCAGAAAGTCCCATAAGTTTGGACCAACTGTTCTGCTTAAATGGTTTCTAGGCACCTAAGCACCGTTTATATGCAAAAAGTTACTTACAAATCATCTTTATCTATTCATTGAAGCAGGTTCCTAAGAATTTCACAAGACAGAACTCTTTCAGCTCAATTTAAGTCTGCAATGCTTCAAAGCGTTTTATCCTCTCTCTTATTCCAGAAATACTTACTGAGCCCCCAATAACTGGAAGAAAAAAAAACAACAACTGTGTATCATGTGTTACATGCAAGCACGATCTCATTTCCTCCTCAAACATCATGAGGTAAATAATGGTTGCATTTCCATTCTGCAGATAAGCAAATGAAGTCCAAGAGTGGTAACCTGCCAAAGACACAGAGTTGGCCAGGGGCAGACCTGGGACTTGAACCATGGGTGGCTGGCAGCCTTGCTCTTAGTCACCAGCCTAAACTGATCACTTATTCCATGACCCATCCTCTGCTTGGTGCCATGAGTACAACTCTGCACCAAGCAGTCTCAACTTTCCTGCAGCTTGCAACCTCAGTGTCTTTCCTGCAATACAAATGTGCCTTCTCCACTGAACCCCACCCTTAAAGATATGTTTGCTATAGGTGAGGGAGGCTCATGAATAATTCATGGAGACAGAAGCCCTGGTAAATACCCAAGGAAATTATCTTCACTGTTACCTAGCTAGCTCTTAGCAGGCCATAGCACCACTTACCAGTGACCTGGATACCTGGAAATGCTTCTTACAAAGAGAAGAAGCTGGAAAGGTTTTCCCCAAATCCTGCCTGCACCCTTGCCCAAGTGTGGTCGGTCAACTGGTAGCATCACCTGGTGTGAGAGCTACAGCATCTCCAGGCCCATTAGACACCTGCTGAATCCTATGTGATTTTTATATATACTGAAGTTTGAGATGTGCTGGCCTGTGTCATCTAAATCAAGTCACTGTAAGAAATGCTAACAACTTGGCAAGTAAAAGCTAATGAACTATAGACAGCATCATCAAAAACACATAAAAATCACTTTTCTCACGGATATATTTTTTTGTCATCGCCCAAAGAGATTAGCAAGATGGGGTTATCACTAAATGTGAAGAACAATCCTACCCAGCCTCTTAAATATGAGTATTAGGCAAGGGTCTCTTCTTCGCAAATTGTGAAGCAGGGAGTCCTTGGCTTAATTTTTTCCCATGGAACAGGAACTTGGTTTCCTCATTTGTGAAATTCAGTGGTAGGCCCAGATTACCAATGAAGTCCCATCTAGCTTCCTTATTTCAGAATATGAAATACGGGAGAACTGTATCTCGTTCACTGTTCACATTCACAGGGAAGTGGTGTTCGGCAGGGTTAGGGACACCAGTGCTTGGGGTCACACAGTCCTTAGCTCAGATCTTGTTTCTATTCTGTATTAGCTGTGTGATCTTGATCAATGGCTTCTCTGGGCCTCAATTTTCTCATCTGTCAAATGTTGCTGATATGTCCTACTTCAATATTGTGAGGACTTCGTCGGTAATTATGTAAAGCACCCAGTGTAATACCTAGCACACTGAAGTAAATGGTAGTTAATACTAAAGGCTACCATGGAAAAAGATGTGAAATTTTATGTATGGGACAATATATCCAAGTATACATATGCCCAGTGCGCGTGCATGCGCGTGCACACACACACACACACACACACACAATAGATGTTAGTGGAAGAAATGAATACTGACAATATTCTAACTCATATAAGTGACCACTTCATTTGAGCCAAGAGAACAGCCTTAGAGAGGGAAACTTTAAAGCCAGGGATATGTCTCCTAAAAGCCAGTCCTGGTGAATTTGCTCACCTTGGGCTCAGCTGTCAGAGGGAAAATCTGTACAGGCTCAGTTCTATGATGAAGAGCATCCCTCATATATCATTCACTCCATTAAAGCTGATTTCACTTTAATCCCTTTTAGATAGATCTGTGGCTTGTGGCTATACCAGCTTCCTGTTCGAGAGTCACATAAAAAAATGGTCCAGGGCCTATCATTAACATTTAATAATGCACCTATTGAAACATGCTTCATAATCTAAATGCTTTATTTTTGCATGTTTAGCTTATTTTTATTTTTCCAGGCTTCCTTCTATGTTCATTCCTAGCCTCTAAGCTCCTTGACACGAGCGACCGAGACTCTTCCTTTTGCCATATAATTAATCCCTCGGCACACAGGGGTTGGGTGGAAGAGAACTATAATAGTGTGAGAGGTGACAGCAAACTGAGGCCAGGTTTTGGACTGTCACCACGCCAGACCACCAAAGTCTGGCTAGCTGTCCTAGGTTTGGAAATAAGGAAATGGCATCTGTAATATTAAAAGAAGGCAAATCGATTTTTTGAGCAGCTAGTACCAAGAAAGGACTGGTAACTTTTCTGAGTGAGGATGTTTAAGGCCTCCAGGTCCAACTGCAGGAAGCAACCCCTAACGCACAGGTAGAGAGGCTGTGAGCCCCTGGGTCAGAGCCTTTCCCTACCTGAGCTACCTGGAGACTATTTTCCCCTTCCAGAAAGCAAAATCCTGGGCCATTAAGAGAGCCTGTGGGTTCACAAAGGCAAAAATGAGGGGAACAGATGCAGATGCCAGCCCGTCTCCCTTTCAACTACGTCCTTCCACACTGCCTTCTACCCTCGCCTGGTCCCACAGGCCACTCTATGAACAAGGATGGTTTTGGGATCCTCTCTATCAAGCTGGGCCCACCGGCCTGTATCAGATTTGTTATTATGGACCACACCATCACAATGCATGTGAAAGCATCACACTATGAAAGGGAGAATCCCTCTGGAACTTGGTACCTCCCAGAACACTCCACTGATGCTATGGAAGCTGTGGTACAAGAGACATCCCTCCTGGGAGGTCCGGGACCATGTTGTCATTGTGTCTGCATTCTTAGCACTGAGAACAGCAATGGACAAGTACTGTGCTCCATTGACCTGATCAATAAACAGAGCAGTAATTCTCCAGTTGTGATGCGTAAGACGTTTGTTACAAATGTGCATTCCACCCCAGAGGTCTGAAAGAGCAGGTCCTGGGCAGGGTTGGGAGCTTGTATTTGAAGAGGCACAGCCAGGTGATTCAGATGTAGGTGGCGAGGGATGACATTTTGAGAAACACTGATTGGGTAGAGGTAAACCCCGATGCGGGGGGGGGGGGGGGGTTGGTGGGAGACATATGTGACTGGGCTACCTTTGTGACTAAAGACACAAGAACACAAATACTCTCTAAGCACCTACTATGTGCACTGTAATGTCCTCTCTGGGGAGTCAGGCACAAGGCAGTCTCGAGTCTCACGGTCATGAGGGAGGGAAAGAGGAGCAATCAATAATCTGTTATACAAATACTGGCCTATAAAAAAAATGCTGCAGGAGTGCAAAGGAGGTGGGCTCAATCCTACCTGGGTCAAGGGCTATTTAAGGACAATTACAAAGTTAGCATCTTTGCAAGGCCTTGAAGGATGCACGGCAGCTTTTCAGGTAGACATAGAGGAGAAGGGCATCCCAAGCAGAAGGGACATGAGGAGACAAATCTCAGAGGCTGGCAAGTCCATGGCTTATGCAGGAAAAGGGCCACAAGTCCACTGTTACCCGAGAGACTGGACACACTGAGTGGTATTTTGGAGTTGGGGAGATATAGGAGATGAGGCTAAAAAAAAAAAAAAAAAGGTGAGTTTCATGTTCAAAATAGCAATATAGAAGTTTATACCATAATCTGAAGGCTGGGGTTTTAGGTTTTGTTTTTGTTTCTAAGCTGGGGAATGCTCTTTTCAAATTAGAGTGGCCCATTTCTAAAACAAACCACCACAACAAAACCAATCAGAGCCGCTCTGGTAAAAGAAGGGGTGGAGATCCAGAATCCCACCTGCCAGGAGCACACAAAACTACAAGAGAGGCACACTTAGGTGGCGAGAGATGGAGTCACCATCCACTGCTGTGGCAGAGGAGAAAGGCAGGGAGTTTTGGAATGACAAGACGAGGAGCAGGTTAGAAGGCTAAGCCTGGTAGCCCAGGTGGGGTACGCCGGGCGGAGGGCAGAGCTTGGGAACAGGCAGGGCCAGCATGTACTGGAGGCTGGAGAGCACCGGGGCCTAGGGAGGCAGGCACAGGGAGAGGAGGGGATGGCTTAGGCTTGAAGCAAGTTTTCCAAAAGGGGATCAAACATCTGAAGCATGGAACTAGATGGAGCAGTGGACTTGAGAGAGAAGAGCAAAGGAAATTCCAACTCCGAAAAATGTATCGGATGGTGGCATTGCTAGCCAGTTACGTGGTAGACAGCGTGTCCAGAACTCAGGAGAGCGGGCAGGGCTAGGGATGCAGATTTACAAATGATTCTCAGAGTAATATGAACCACCACAGGAGAAAGGGAAGTCATTAGGAGTAGAATTCCACAACCCTGAACTATTCAGTGTGGGATGACTTGTGCCAGGGGCTGATACAGGAGCTGAGGGCAGAATGATGTGGAAAGAACCCTGTGAAGCTGACGTTCCAGTGAGAGAAGATGGACAAATGCAGAATCCTACGGAGAAAATAAAGCGGGGTCAGGGGCATGGGGGGTGTGTGTCAGGATGTGCGTGCCATTTTGTATCAGTGGTTAGGGAAGACCTTGCTGAGAAGATGACATCTGGGCAGAGACCAGATGGGGAGGAAAGCACAGTCCTAGCAGATGACTGAGGGAAGAACATTCCAGGAAGGAGGGACTGTTGGTGGCCAGGGCCCATGCTTGGGATGACAGAGAAAGAGCTAGAAGGGCAGAAGGGAGAGGGAGACAGGGATTGGGGCGGGGGGGGTGCGGAGAGAAAGGCATATTGGGTGGGGACAGGAAATGCTGCACAGTCTCACGGGCTATTGTAAGTACTTTGGCTTCTGCTCTGAGTGAAAAGGAGAGCAGAGAAGTGACAGGCCTTAACTTGGGTATTACTTCAGCTGCTGTGATGGGAAGGGACCATAGGGGGCAAGGGTAGAAGCAGGGAGAGCAGTTAGCACGCTCCTGCCATGGTCCAGGTGGGAGAAGCCCTGTGGCTCAGGGTCTAGGATGCAGGTGGTCAGAATGCATCCGATTCTGGATACACTTGGATGGTAAAATCAATAGCCTCTGTGCATAGTGGATGCAGGGGAGGGAGAAGGAATGGGGAAAGAGGAAGAGGAGAGTCACAGAGGTCACCAAGATCTGGGGGTGGAGCAACCGGAAGGAAGGAGTTACTGTGAACTGCTCTGATCTGAGATGGGACAGATGGAAGACGGCAAATTTGGGAGAGAAGCTGAAGAGGTGGTTTGACATGTGTTGAGTTTGGATGTGTATTAGACATCCATATGGAGACAGAGAGGAGGAGCTGCTTGCACAAGTGTAAAATTGTGGGAATCACCAGCATACCAAGGGAACTGAATGCCTTGTATAACTGAATGCTATCACTGGTGTGGATGGGGACAAGAGGCCTGAGGACTGAGTGCTGCAGATAAATCTCAGAGGAAAGGGGGTCACCACTCAGAGACATGCAACCAAGAGCAGCCTCCAAGATCGAGACAGGATTGGGTTTTCGATATCCAGAAAAGGGGAGGAAAACTCTTCATTCTCTATCCCCAATCAAAATCATACCCCAAATGCTTGCATTCTTAGCCATACAGTCTAATTAAAACATGTACGCACGCACACACACACACACACACATGCACACAAATAAGGACTTACGGGAATTTGCTATTGAAAATGCAAATAACTCTACTTAAGGGACTCTCCATTTCACCCAGTGGGGGAAATGAGTTCAGGTTGCTGGCTTCCTAAGTTCAGACAAGCTGCTCCAGGGACTGTTGGTGTGTGTGTGTGTGGTGGTGGTGGGGGGGGGGGGTAATTTGGGAGCTTCAGGTAACAATGTTAGTTATCAGTATTTATTAAGCACTTATTCTATGCCGGGCACCCAGGTTCGTGTTTTATATTCATCCATTAATCCTCAGAACAACCCCTATGAGAGATAGCCTGTGAATATCCTCATTTTACAAACAATGAAACTGAGGCTTAGTGGGGCTGGATCACTTGTCTCTGGTCACAAAGTAGGCTGAAAGGGAAGACAGGACAGGTGGTAGGTGCCAAAGGAAAGTTTTAGGGATCAGAAGACCTCTGGATGCTGTGGAACTCAAAACTGTTGCCTTCAGTGGCAGACATCAGCTATGCTGGGGTGAAGATTGCCTTGGGGGGCTCTCCTGAGAGCCTTACTACTGCCTCTAGAATCTTGTTTCCTTAGGGGGAAAAGTGACAAACAAAACTTCCAGAACACAATGTGTTCATAACCCCAAAGGGAAGGGGGTCCGCTGACATAAAGGTAATGGACTCCCAGAGAAGTGGAGACAGTTCAATAAAAGCTATGGGACAACTGATCAGGCAAAATGAATTCAAATGAGCAATGCTGGAAGTAATTATAATTTCTAGATTAATGTAATTATTTCTATTACAAATTTGGACACTGCAGCTATAACATTTCATTGGATTGCTGGCTTTCAGAGAACAAAAATACCCAAATGCATACTAGGAAAGCTAGAGTTTGTGTCTTCATTGAAGTTACTGTATTCTTATCCTGACTTAAAAAGTTATTTGTTGTTACGTAGTATTAAAATTTTGGACCATTCTTAAAATGATGTGCCTTTAAGTAGACTAACTTGTGAGCCATTTAAAAAGAAACTCTCTTGATACTGTTTCCACCAGGCAACAATCTCCACATGTTAGACCATTAGACCAGAGGTCCAAGTTTTAACACCTTGAAAACAGATACCAGGTTGCAACAATAGTTACAGCACACCTTTGAAAACAAAAACACATGATTTCATTCAGCTAATATTAGCCAAACCCACTCCTATTATGACAGTGAAATGCTTTCTTAGCATCCCATAATGAAAGTGAAAATGTTTTAGAAAATGAGACTCATTGTATCTACCCCACCCCCAACTTCTTTGTGTCCCCGGAAAAGACAGTGGCTCCAAGCATCAGTTCTTATAGACTCTCATAGAGGGTGCTAATTCCAACAAGAAGAAAGGAATGAAATTATCTTCCCTAAAAGGATGATTATAACTTTTTAAAAATCTTGGAGGAATTTTATGCAAGGCTTTTAAAGACCAGATCTGGGTCTATTAAGTAAATTTCATAGAAAGCAGTCATATACCTTTCTTCCAAACATTTAACCACAGCTACGGTGTCATCAAAGTTTCCATAAGCTTTTGGGACAATCTTGAGGTGTCATCTTTGGGCACCCACAGGGTAACGGATACTAAGAAGGGCTTTGCATTTGTGCATTTATTCATTTGTCAAAATTTTCTTGTGCTCCTACTACGTGCCAGGTACAGTTCTAGGCGCTGGGATATAGCAAGTGTCAAAAACTAAGTCCCTGCTCAATGGCTTTCAACAGAGGGGAAAGTATTGAGGGACTGAGACAGACTGAAAATAAAGATTCATACATAATACTATGTGGCAGCATTAAGCATTACAGAGTAAAACAAGACAGAGCAGGGGAATACAGAATGATTTCAAGATGGGGGTGTGCTAATTTAGATACGGCATTCAGGGAGGCGTTTCTGAGGAGATGGCACCTGAGCTGTCCCCTGAGAACGCCATAATTGTCCCCACTTTATTGACAAAGTGAGGTATGGCTCACTGTTGAATTCCCAGCGCCTAGAAGGCATGTGGCTGCACAGTAAATGGTCAAGAAAATACCTGCCCAGTGTTTGAGAAAGAATGCCAAGAGGTGTCGGTGGCAGTTTCGGTGGGGCACAGAGTGGAGGCCCCCGCTGGCCCGTGATCCAGCCACCCCTGCACAGTTCCCAGGGGGCCGGCCCACTTTCCCGAGAGCTGTCACAGCGGAGGTCGGGTCCTGAGCGCCCCAGGAGCGGGGCCACCAGGACAGCACCGCTCTCCCCACTTTACAGCGAGGATCCGACGACCCTCGGCTGGCCCATCTCCCAGCGCCCGGCCAGGACGGCCGCCCGCGGGCACGCTTCCTCTGAGGGAAATAAAGGGGGAAAGTGCTGCGGAAACTTTTGGGGCTGCGCCGGTGTCCTCCCGGCCGGAGGCGAGGCCGCCAAACACTCGCTCGCCCCGGCCCGGCCCCGGGCTCCCGACCCGGCTCTGCGCGAGTCCCGGGCGCGCCGGCGGCCGCGGAGCGGGGCCGGGGCCCG
>NC_058403.1:176323957-176351444 GCF_002201575.2 Neomonachus schauinslandi | reverse complement strand
ACGGGGCACGGTCCGGCCGGGCCGCCAGACCGAAGCCGGCCGACCCGCTGCGGGCGGCGGGGCCCATGTGGCACGGGGCACGGACCCGGCGGGCGGGGGACCGACGGCCGGCCGGCCGGGGGGAGGGCAGAGCTGCAGCCGGGCACGGATTAGCGGTCTCTGGGGGTCGGGGAACGGAGGACCGGTCAGAGAGAGGGCTGGTTCTGCAGCCAGACGGGACGGAGGCCGGTGAGATGGACGGGCGGGTTCCGGAAAGATGGAGGGATGGACGGACGGACCAGTGGATGGAGTTTCAGACGCACATGGTGGGAGCGGAGGACGGGTGCATGGAAATACCAGCAGTCTGAAGGATGGGTGGGAAAACTGGCAGATGGTTGGAGGAGGATCGAGGGACGGAAGGGCAGATGGAAGCGCAGTTGGATGTGACAGAGAGATGGCAAGGGGAACCACTGGCCAAATGGATGAAGAGACTGGAATGTCCAAGAGTGCCCGAAGGGAGGGCCAGACAGACCCAAGCCAGGAACCACTGACTTGGGCATGCGTTTGTGATAGGTCAGTTTTGCATTCCTCACGGTGAGCACATTTCCTAACTCAGCTAATTTTAAGGGAACACAGCTCCCATCCCACCCTTTCCAGAGCCACCATATACCTATAGTAAGGGACCAAGTCTGGCCCAAAGTATGGCCAAGTTCAGAGGAAGGTTCACGAAGTCAGCCTAAGTCTCCAGACTTGCCCCAAAGCACCTGCAAAGAAGGAAACCAGGCACTCTTGAACACAGAACCCTCTGCTTTCTGAACTTCTGAAGGCACAGGGAACCCCTGTGGCCGTAAGATTCCTGGGTCCAAAGTAAGAGGAATCCTCCTGGCACAACTCCTTGGGGGCTATGAACGCATGTCGTAAGTGGCATGGGCATGAATGCCCTCTCGAAGCTTCAATTTTGGTTAGTCCCTCCCTGGCCTTTAACAGCTGTGGATGTAGAGTTCCATCTTCTCATAGATTTTCTACCTGGCCTAGCATATGTTCTGCTCTTAGCTTGAGCATTCACTGGGATGGACTAGAACAGGAGCTGTAAGACCAGATAGGTTCAGGGATTGTAAATGCCTATTATCAATCCCAAGATAGGTGCCTTCCCTAAAAGGTATTCAAGTTCAGATAAAATGACAAGCTAAATGAGACCAATGCTTTGTGATCCCTGCTTCAAACATAATCTGTATACAACATATGAGGCTGAAAGCAGTGACATATTTATAAAATCCTTCTGGCTCTGAGATCCTGGGGCTCCTTTTGGTTAGATGCAGGGTTTTTTGTTTAATTTTTCCTTTTATTTTTTCAAGAAACGGCATATATGGTATTGCTTAGGCTGTTCTGAGTGTATTAATTCATTTAATCCTCACAACAATCCAATGAGGAAGGTACTATTTTATGGATTTATCCATTTTATGGATGAGGAATGCAGAAGTTAAATTAATCCCAAGGTCACACAGCTAATAAGTGATAGAACCAGGATTTGAACACACGGATTCAGACTCCAGAGTCTAGGTTTTTAACTGCCAGGCTCTACTGCCTCTCTACCTGGAGAATGAACAGGTCTACATACTAAAAATAAGGCAGTGAATAGTAAGTCTCCCTCCCTCCCAAGGCTATCAATCTTCCTGCACAGAGGAAACGACTGTTAACAGTTTCCTTCCGGAAAAAATGCAAGTAGGCACATAAAAGCATATATCTAGATACAGAAATTGTATCCCTATCAATATCTTTTATAAGAGAAACAGAAGCATTTTATACCATTGCTGCACTTCCTTATCTACTTAACATTATATATTTGAAGATTTTTTTCCATATCAAAACATATACCTCTACTTGAAGGGCCGCAAAATAATCCATTGTAAAGAAATAATATAATTTAATTCACTAGCCCTCAAGGCTTCCGTGGTTTAGTCATTCTCTTTTATAAATAATGCTACCATAGCATTTTTATATTCAGTGTCTTTCTTCAGCTGCACAAGTTTACTTCAGAATAAGTTTGGAGAACTAGAATTTTGGTCGGCATTAAAAAATTTGACCCATATTGCTAAATTACTGTGCAAAGTGGTTAAATGAATTTATATATAACTGATTTAGAAATAAGGGTTGATTCTGAAGTTATGTTTATTAAGTGATATTTATCTTCATAAAATTCTAAGATAGGAAGGGACTTTTTGCTTTCTAATTAGATTAGACCTCGTCAAACTGTCTAGTCTAGCTTCTTCCTCTGTCCTTCAACAATACTGTCAACAACACAGGGTTATTTAAAAAAGTTTTATGTGCAGTTTCTAAAAGAGAGTAACCACCACATGATAAATTACTTTCAGAATTTAGAACAAGGAACAGTCTGGCAATTTTTCTTTATTGAATAACAATTATGTACCTCCCTCTCTTTTTGCTTTGGCTTCCAGGATGCTCAGAATTACATCTGATGCTTAATCAGAACACTGATGATAACCAATGAAGCAGCGTCACTATTTTTATATTAACCTACTCCTATTTTTATTTTAATGACCTAATTGCACATAGGCATCTTATACTGTGAAGCCCTCAGATCTATTTTGGAAGGAGATGATGTACAAAAGGATAAAAGTTAAATGACCTTAAGATTAATAAAACAGCCCAGGCAACATGGCTAGAATGAGAGGCAAGCAGAGAACAATGGGCCTAATTTTCATCCCCTTCCTGTTTGAAATGTGTAAGAGACTTAACTATTGTTACTGCTCTTCAGACTCATCCTTAGAAGATTAAAAAAAAAAAAAAATTGGGAAAATTCTCCTTCTCTTCTCCACTTTGCAACTGGACAGCAGGAATTAGAAATACAGGATAAAAAGGAAATGTGGAGATTATCTAAGCAAACCCCCCATTTTACCAATGAGGAAACTGAGGCCCAGACAGGTGAGGTGACTTACCTGAGGCCACAGTTCTGGGAAATGACAGAGGCAGGACTAGAATGTGAGTAGCTTGAGATCCAGGCCAACGTGCTCTCCCGCTGTGTAATGTGCACCTCAGACGACTTGGGGTAGCAGGAGGGAGGAAGAGAAGGTGACCCCACAGCCCCTAGCAAGGAAAACAACAAAAAGGACTTGAGGCACTCATAAATAATTAAGCAATTAGCTGCAGCAGCTACTCCCCTCCCCTCTAGGATCCAGTCGCCAAGGCAACTTGGGCAGGGTGCCTGCTGGTCGCCTAGTAACAATGTGCTCTGCTCCCTTGACATGCTCCCTAGGCATCAAAGGATTGGCGAGCTGGGAAGAGCCTTAGACGGGGGTCCCTATTCCAACACCTTCATTTTCCATATGGGGAAATGGAGGCTCAGAGAAGCCAAGTAACCTGCCCAAGGTCACACAGCTACTCAGAGGCACAGCTAGGCTCCATTTCCAGTTGCTTTCCATTGCACTAGGGCTGCCTTGGGGACGCCGAAGATGGAGGAGAGGAGATCTTTCCACAGTTGCTAGAAGAATGAGAAAGTAAGAGCGAGCCAGCCTGCAAGCAAGAGACAGAGACCTTGAGCTCTCATATGCAATTAGCAGGAGCTGGTAATCCCATCAGCCCAACTTCCATCATCACCATGGCAACATGGGTGAGGCGGGTACTGGTTGCCTAGGAACGAGTGGTCCTCTCTCTTCACTCTCATCCAGCTCCCTGGGAGTCACAGGAATAGTAGAATATTGGAGCTGGAAGGGAAGGCAGGGATCCTAACTCTGTCTCCTCCTTTGACTAATGAGGAAGCTGAGGTGTGGGGGCACTGTGCGAGGTCACACAGCCACATGGCTAGTTAGTGACAGGGACTCATTGTTAGCCGGCCAGTCTTTCTTGAATTCTCTCCATTTGCTGCCTCTGTCATAGCACTGTGGGATGGAAAACTTCACTCAGTAAAGTCAAAGCACAGGAGGGGAATGGCTGGCGGTCCCCTGGTGGCACTTCTACCACCTGTCTAAATGGCAGCACACGAGGCCCGCACACAGAGCCGACGAGAGGTACCATGCGTGGTAGCTAAATGCAGTGTCTCTCAAGTCAGCAAACCTGCGTAAAAACCCAGCAGCTCTCCCCAGACCCAGTAAGCTTCTTGTCCCTCTATGGCTCAGTCTTTACATCTGAGAAACGGGCATCTTGACATTCCCTGCCTCTTAAGTCATCATTAGGAGTAAATGAGAAAACATGCATGTCAAGTGCCTGGTGTATAGTAGAGGTGCACTAAATGTTAGGTCCTCATTTATTCTACATTCAATAAATATTTACTGTGTATCTGCTATACAAGTGCCACTATTCTAGGCTCTTGAAATTCATTAGTGAGCAATACAGACAAAAGAAATCCCTGGCTCAGTGAGCTTATTTTCCAGTGGAATGAATATATATATATGTGTGTGTGTGTGTGTGTGTGTATATATATATATATATGAATATATATATATATATGAATATATATATAAACACAAACACTTAAATATATATGTATATACATATATATGCATTACATATATATTTAAATGTTTGCTGAATGGGCGGAGGAACTCATTGCCAATATGCTATGTTTATGTTACCAGGCTCCTTCTCTAAGACTGAGAAATTTCCTGTTTACAGGGTGTGATGCTATAAATATGCAGGCCTGTCTTGTATGTGGGAACTCCCGGTTTCCTTTCTTTTAAAAGCTCAGAATAAAAAGGAAAGCAGTGGCCGCTAGATGGCAGACCTCAGTCTCTCTAGATTCAGGGGACAGTGAGGCCCAGGCCCTGCAGAAGCTTCCAGCAAAGGCAGGTGTGGCAGTGGTCAGTCCCAGGAGGGGCCCGGAGGAGGAGGGTAGGTTTGAAACACCTCTGGGGCACTGAGGGTGTCAGGGGAGGCTATAAGAGTTATTGCTTTAGTGAGACCGAACCCTGCTTTAACCAAGATCCTGCCAGGAGTAAGCTGTGTGACCTTGGTAAGTTATTAACCTTGCTGAATGCCAGATTCCTCACTCGGAACATGGAGATAACAAGAGCTCCCTCCATAGGCTGCTTTGAGGGATGTATGAGAAAACATGTTTATACACCTTGCAAGCCACACACAGGAAAAGCTCGACTCATGTTATTTGTCTAGAATCTAAAAGACCCCTGAGGGTCTAGTTCAGAGCTGCAAGTGCAAGGGAAAGGGCTAAGCGAAACACCATTTGTTGAGTATTTGCAATGAGGAGCCTGAAGTCCTCCCAACCACTGAGCCTGGAAAATGTGACATCAAGGTTCAGTGGACCCACCCTCCACATCTATATCCACCTATCAGCCACAGAGTCCTGGTTTTGCTCCTCCTGCAGCCCCTGCATTGGTCTTCCTCCTTTATTCCCACCAATAACACCGACTCCCAGTCCTCACATCCTGAGTTCCGGCCAATCGCGACATGCTTCTGACCAGGCTCCGTGCTTCCAGCCCTTGCCCCTCCAACCCGGTGCCAGACAGGAGTCTCAGCAGTTGTCTCCCAGCACCAATTCAATCATGCCTAACGTGCTTCGCCAGCTTCCTGTTGCTCTCACCATCTCTTTCTGGTTGCAAACAGGGCTCAGTATCTTCTGCACGCTTCCTGCCTTTCCAACCACATGGCTGCACTCTCCCCGGTTCCTTACAACTTCTCTGCAGCCTTGAGGCATCTACACAAGCTGTTTCCTCTGCTGAACCGCCCATCTCTGCTCTGCATGACTAGCTTCTTCTCCCACTCAGGCCTCCTGGGCAAGAGCTTCCCAACCATCCGGCTCCAGAGCAGGTCCTCATCCCCACTGATGATTTCCCTAACACGCGTCATAGCTGCACGGATCTACTGTCCATCTCCCACCCTAGAACATCCGGTCCAAGAGGACCAGGACCCTTGGTTTCCCTGGTACCCAGCCTAGGTCTGGCCACATGGATGGCATGCCCCCAACATTTGTGAAGGAAAAGAACTGGGTATACAACAGCTGTTGATTGAAAGAACAGTCAGTGAATTTTTTTCCCAATTTCTAGTCTTTCTCCTCTGCTAGTTTACCCTTTGGAGGATGGTATATTACTCTTCCTAAAAAGCACCTTTTCCCTGCTACTTTGCTCAACTTATATGGCTGCCTCTCTCCCACAAGCTGAAGTCTGAAATCTCCAGTCTAGCATTTGCAATCTTCCCACTCAACCCACCCTTCCAAATACATCTGGGGATGGCTTTCCTCCTCCTCCAGCAACAGCCCACCCCCTATCTGCCAAAGGAAAGTCTCTATACTCTGAACTCCGTTTACTCCAGTGGATTTTTTGTAACAGCTTTCCAACTTCCCCCTTTCCTCTATAAGAGAGCATTCCTCTCCTTTGTTCTCTGCACTTGCCAATGGTTTGGCCATAGCTTGCTTGTCCTGGGTTCCAATTCTCTGCTATTTCTGAATAAATAACTGGAGGTTTTATTTCTAAGGTTAACATAACCCACTCCTACTGCTGGCATTCAGATTGTTACTGAGGGTTGTCCCCATTACGTGCAACCCTGCAATCAATATACTCTGCAAATCACTGGCTCCCTCATAGATTAGTTATTAATGCTCCCCTGGCCTATCAATCAACCAAAGATGTGAGGATGCTCAGGTCAGAGAATGGACCTGAAAAGGAAGGCCAGCAGGCTTCAACTTGGTCTTTGGAAATTTTTTAAAGGGAGGAAGATATGGTCAGTAGAAGGGCAATGTGATCAGGGGAAATCCCCCGAATGTGTGTTTGAGCCCACACTTAACAGCTGTGTGATCTGAGACAAATCAATCAACCTCTCTTTTTCCTCAACTGAAAAATGAGTGTACTATTAATACCGGGTTCGCAGTGCTGCCTGGAGATGAGGCCCCGCATGAGCCATAAAATGCCACACAATTACTGGTTCTTGTTTCCTTATTACAATTCCTGGCAGAGATAACACTAGGCTACTTGAATACAGGTGTTCTCCTTTGCACTCTTCGGAGCTTTAGAGAAGAGTGTATAGGACCATCCATCCCTGTTTGTGTGAGACTGCCCTGATTTCAGTAACATGCATCCCAGAAAACCCCTCCTCAGTCCTGGGCAATCTGGAATGGTTGGTCATGCCAGGAGCGTGTCCACAGAGCACTTGGTGGCCTGCATCCATCCAGGAGGCCTCCAATCCCCCACTGCAAGGTAATCGTTGCTTACCAGCAGCAAGCTGGTTACTTCTTCATAGCTAAGAAATTCTTCAGGGATAAGATTTGATTTTGAGCTTTCACTTATGGCTCAGAAATCACTTAAGGGAATATTGTGCAAGCCTGTACTCTTGAGAAAGGGCACTGTGCCTTCCAAAGCTTTATTTTTAAGCTTAAATAATCACATCATATTATGGCATAAGAAATCATTATACAGAAAATATCAACTTACTGAGCAAAATATTAGGAGGTGATGAGTCACGTTACAAAATGACCACGTATACCTTATTTCTGGTATTAGTTTAAGCTCCTTGTGTGTGTGTAGGGGGCATGAGAGGTCACCTTTGCGTTCCTCACAGAGTATTTTAAGATTGCTCATGTAGTGAATATTCAATAAATATCTGGATAATGAATCCCTCTATGATTAAAACATTCATTAAAGTGAATATTAAAATATTTTATAAGTCATTTACTTCTTAGGAGCTGAGTCCTCTAAAATTTGAGAAGCTATTATCAGTTGATGGGCAATTAGAAAAGGAAAATAAAGCGAGTTTGGAATAAAGCCACATTATTTGTTTTCCAAAAAATAAAATTATAATTGCATAAAATTTTCAGAACTGCAACTACTGAGCAAAGTGCTACATTAGGAATCATGAAGATGCTTGCAAACAGAATTTTAGGCCAAAGAAATCTCTGTGGCTACTTAATCTCTTTCCTTTTACCAAGTGCTAGAATTGCATACTCCCAATACAGAAAGATAGTCATTTTTTTCCTTCTTTCCTGTTGGCTTTCATTTTTTACATATTATGCACATAATATTAAGTTGCATGTTATGGTATATCTTTAAAAGTTCCTTAGTATTGGGGCACCAGGCTGGTTCAGTTGGAAGAGCATGAGACTCTTGATCTCAGGATCGTGGCTTTGAGCCCAACGTTGGGTGTAGAGATTGCTTAAATAAATATAAAAATAAAGAAATAGGGGCACCTGGGTGGCTCACTCACTTAAGCATCTACCTTTGTCTCAGGTCATGATCCCAGGGTCCCAGAATCAAGCCCCACATGGGGCTTCCCACTCAGTGGGCTCCCTGCTCAGCGGGGAGTCTGCTTCTCCCTCTGCCCCTCCCTCCACCACTCAGGGTCCCTCTGGCTCGCTCTGTTCTCTCTCTCTCAAATAAAATAAAAATTTTTTTAAATGTGGCTTCTAATGGGGGTTATGATAAACTGGTACCCGACACACCACTGTGCACACGTGTTTTGGGTCACAAATATTTATCATCATTGAGCACGATCTTGGAGATAGCTAAGAATCACTTTTGCCCTTTCAAAACCTTCCAGGTCCCTCAGAACTAAACTGAATTATCCTACTTGGAGTTAACGCTCTATCATTCCTAAAATGCCCAAGGGTCATACTTTCTTGCCTCATGGACTAAAATATTTCCTATGACATTAAAACATCATATTGTCCATAAAATACACTACTATCTTTCTCATGTTTTGCACAAGCATAGTTAATGATGCAAATAATTTCCTATCTTTCATTCTGAGGGAAAATCATTAATAAAACCATACTCTTTGCAAGAAGCGAAATTCAGCACTAAGAGGGCACAGACCATCCATAAAGGCAAGACATAAGTTCGCAGTGAGGAAACAAGCCTAATGATTATAGTGTCCAGATGGAAATGAGTAACTGAATCATTCTCTGTCAAATCAAATAGCATCTTAATAAGTTGTTGCATCATCCTGTTGATTTAATTTAACTGGAAGATATCAGAAAATGAGTACAACCTGCAACAGTATCATTTCCTGGGCTCATTAGCATTTGGCCTGGGAACCCTCTCCTTTTGTTCTGAAGGTGGAGTTACCCCCCAAATGATCTTTGGGTTTCTTTCCTTCAAAAGCAGCCCAGGTTAAAAAGAGAAATACCCCCAAACTGGAATTAAATTATTGGAATTAAAAAACTGGAATCCCAGTGTTTGGCCAAATCTTTTATCAAAGAAAGAATTCAAACACTCCTTTTCCCAGGCAAGCTGGTAAGTACAAGTTGTCATGGAAACAGGATGTATTCAAATTATACGAGAAATGACGTTCTTCATCTAACTAGGTGTTCATCGCCTCTAAATGGGGAGAAATTGTTGTAGCTGAAATCCATTATATTTCTTTCAAATCTGCATTAAAAACAATCATTTCCTTTATTTTATATAGGAATACACAGACTCAAAACCTCACTCTCATGAAAGGGAGAATTAAAATTACTTGCAAAGGAACTGGTGCGTAAATAAAAAGACATAAAATGAAAATGAATCCCATGATATAAATCTACTGACGCATAGTGAAGGGGTGGGAGAATGGAAATATAATACATCCTTCACCTGCAATGGGACATATTTTTCTTCAGTAGCATTAGTGACTATTTTTTATAGAATGATCTAGGCCAGAATAGTTTTCTAGAAGTTAGAGTGGTTTGCTACTAGGTGTATCGTTACTGCTGCTGATTAGAGCAGAGGCCCTTGTTAATCTACACATGCCTATGGAAGACACAGAAGAAAGGCAATGCTGTGCTGAACAGGTATTTCCCACTACTTAACAAGGCAATTATTAAGAAACACATAGCATAAGCTAATTTTGCAGGGAGGGATTTACAGCATGGAAGCCCCATGAGGCCACAGTTGTACCTAAGAGGCAGCCTGAAATTCTTTTGGTAGTCCTGGGGAAACCTTTTAATTTTTTTCAGGTGAAGATAATTTCTCTACTTCCCTCAAAAAAGAGAAAACAGATTTTTTATTTTTGCAGCCTAGAATGCTGAAGTGTCAAGAAAACCCTTATAGCACTGAAGACAATAATAATTCAAATTAAAATGCCAACAGCTCCAAAATAAACAAAGAACTCTTAAAATTCAACAAGAAGAAAATGAACGGACTAATTTTAAAATGGGCAATGATCTGAACAGACAGCTCACCAAAGAAAATATACAGATGGCAAATAAGCATATGAAAAGATGCTTCACATCATCTGTCATTAGGAAGCTGAAAATTAAAACAATGAGATTCCATATACACCTATTAGAATGACCAAAATCCAAAACACTGACAACAGCAAATGCTGATGAGGATGTGGAGCAATAGAAACTCTAATCACACTAGTGGGAATGCAAAATGGTACAGCCACTTTGGAGGACAGTTTGGCAGTTTCCTATAAAACTAAACATACGCTTACCATACAATCCAGCAATACGGCTACCTGGTATTTACTCAAAGTAGTTGAAAACGTGTTCATACAAAAGTATGCACCCAGACATTTATGGCAGCTTTATTCACAATTGCCAAAATATGGAAGCAACCAAGATGTCCTTCAGTAGGTGAGTGGGTAAATGGAAATGGTATGTCCGTTAATTGGAATTGTATTCAGTGATAAAAAAGAAATGGATTATCAAGCCATGAAAAGACACGAGGAAGCTTAAATGAATATTACTAAGTGAAAGAAGTCGATCTGAAAAGGCCCTATACCATATCAGTCAAAATATGTGATACTCTGGAAATGGCAAACCTATGGAGAGAGTAAAAGGATGAGGGGTTGCCAAGGGTTAGGGGAAGGGAGAATGAACAGATAAAGCAAAGGGGATTTTTTAGGGCAGTGAAACTGTTTTGTATGATACTATCATGGTGGACACATGTCATCATACATCTGTTGAAACCCACAGAAGGTAAAGACCAAGAGTGAACCCTAATGTAAACTATGGATTTTGGGTGATAATGATGTTTCAATGTAGATTCATTGATTATAACAAATGTACAAATCTAGTGAGGGGTTTTGATAGTGGGGGAAGTTGTGCATGTGCACGTTTAAGGAAAATCTCTATACTTTCTGCTTGATTTTGCTGTGAATCTAAAGTGCTTTAAAAATAAAGGCTATTAAAAAAAATACCAACAATGACAACAGGTAACATTTCATGAGTGTTTAACTATGTTCCACATTTACTTACCTATTCCACATATCAGTCCTGTAAGTAGGTATGATTATCATCCCCATTTTATACATTGGAGGCTCTCCAAGGGTTGAATAACATTCCCATAATTACACAGCAAGAAGTATGGAGTTCAAACCAAAGTCAGCCTGGTTCCAAGTCTGTGCTCCTACATTTGCAAACTTACCTCTAGAGGACAAGTTTCACCTCCCTGCAGTTATCCCTCTAACATGAAAAACGAGATGGGCCTTTGACTTAGGGAAGTTTTCAAATTATGCCCCCAAATGTTTAAAACTAGAACACTGTAGAAAAGGGCCTGTGTATCTGGTGTACAAAGCATATGTACACCTATTAAAAAACAATATGGAATCTGGTAAGCAGTGGAGTTGAACTACAAATTAACAGCAGTTAAGCATTTGCCATAAGGTTGGTTGAATCATCTGCTTTGGGAGAGGGGCTGTTTAAGAGATGTAAACCCACAGATCTAAGAGAATCTCCGTGAACTCCAGACACAATATCATAAAGAAAATTACACTGAGGCAGAGCATAATCAAATTGCTCAATACCAGGAAAAAAAAAAAAAAGGACCCATTATGAACAGAAAAACAAAAATATTCGAGGAGATTTTCCATAGGAAATAATAAAAGCAAGAAGATAGGGGAGCAATCTCCTTAAAGTACTGAAAGAAAAAAATGTCAACCTAGAATTCTAGAGGCAGTGAAATATCTCTTCTGAAACAATGGAAAAGAATTCTGCCTCCAGAAAGATGGAGTCAACATGCTTTTCCCAATTCCTTGTACTTGGTACAGTGAAAAATCCTGAACACTACCTATAAGCTAAACAGAAGAGAACTCTAAAAGGTGGCAAGAAGGTGGCATACCGGCTAGGAACCTTGGCACCCAAGGAACAACATTGTGCTCTGTGCCGTGGGTTTTCTTTGCACCTCACATACCCCAGACTTGGAGCTGGACAAGCTAGCATCCTCGAAATGCCAATGAGCAGAGGCAGAAAAGCCCAAGAAAAATTGGCTTTCTCTCTAGCCAAAGGATAAGAAAAGCAGCAGCCTACCAAGAAAGAAAACTTTTAGACGAGAATTGCTGTACACCAGCTAAACACCACAGAACAACTATGACCCCACCTCCTACCCAAGTCATCAAGGCCAACACGGGAGTGTAGGCAGCTATTGTCATGGGGGGGGGGGTAGATTAAACAAAGAAACAATGACAAGAACAACAACAAAAAAACCCCCTCATGATCCAATAATATGCTATCTATAAAAAAACTCACTTCAAACATACAATATGGGTAGGATGAAAGGAAAAGGATAGAAAAAGATATATCATGTAGACATTAATCTAAAAAAAGTTAAGAGTGGTTATATTAATATCTGTTATAATTAATATCCGGTTATATTAATATCCGACTTCAAAGCAAAGTTTACTAGAGACAAACAAAGATATTATGTAATGATGAACAAATCAACTCAAGAAGACATAATGACCCCAATATGTGTGCACCAAACAACAGAGCCTCAAAATACAACAAAGCAAACCCTGAGAGAGGGGAAAAGAGATGGGCAGTTACAGTTCAGAACTTAAACAACCCACTTTCAGCAACTGATAGAAATACTAGGCAGAAAATCAGCAAGAAAGAAAGGTTCCGGAAGAAATGAATAACGAAGTTTAGCCAACAGTACATAACTGACATATACTGCACTTTAGCAGAATACACATTTATTTTTTAAATGCTCCTGGAACATTCATCAATGTAGATTACATCCTGGATATAATACAAACCTCAACAAATTTAAAAGAAACCACTAATAGAAAGACAACAGGAAAATTTCCAAACACATGAAAACTAACAGTATACATATAAATAATCCATTGGCTAAAGAGAAATCTCAAAGAAAATTTAAATATACATACAACTGAATGAAAATGAAAATACAACATATTAAAATATGTCAGATGCAGCTAAAACACCGCTGACAGGAAATTTTACAGTGTGAAATGCTTACGTTACAAAAGAAGAAAAGTCTGACATCAGTAACATAAATTCCTACGTTAATAAACTAAAAGGAGAAGGGCAAAGTAAACTAAATCAAGAAGGAGGAAGGGGAAAAAATAGCAAGAATCAAAAAAATTTAAGATGTTTACACACATTCAAAAGCTGAAAGTATCCATCACCAGTAGACCCATGCTACAAAGAAGGTCACATGAAGTTCTTCAAGAAAAAGAAAAATGATACCAGAAGGGAATTTATATCTACAGAAAGGAGTAAAGAGTACTGGAAATGGTAATCACATGGGTAAATATATGGAAATTTTCCTTACATTTAAAATCTCTTTAAAAGACAATGGACTGTCAAAACAAAAATAATGAGAAGATAGTATGAGGTTTAAAATACAAATAAAAGAAAAATATGTGACACTAGCACAAAGTTTGGGAGAAATGAAAGTACACTATTTGTAAGTTTGTACACTAGATGTGAAGAGGCACATCACCTGAAGATAGATTGTGGTGAGTCAACGATTACACTATAAACCCTAAATAAAGCACTGAAATAACAGAGCAAAAGATTATAGCTAATAATCCAAAAAAAGAGACAAAAAAGGAATCATAAGAAACATCTAATTAATCCAAAAGTAGGTATAAAAACAGGGAGAAGGGAACAAAGAGCAAGTAAGACAAGTAAAAAACAAAAAGCAAGATGATAGATTTTAATCTTATCACATTAATATTCACATTAAATGTAAATAGTCTAAATATCCTAATTAAAAGTTAGGGATTGTCAGATCAAGACCTACCAATAATACTCCCTACCAGAAATACACTTTAAATATAAAGACAGAAATAGGTGAAAAGTAAAAGGATTAGAATGTTTTCCTTTCTGCAGGTAGTATACGAAAACTTTCAATTTAACAAATATTTACTGAGGGCACCTGGGTGGCTCAGTTGGTTAAGCGACTGCCTTCGGCTCAGGTCATGATCCTGGAGTCCCTGGATCGAGTCCCGCATCGGGCTCCCTGCTCAGCAGGGAGCCTGCTTCTGCCTCTGACCCTCCCCCCTCTCATGTGCTCTCTCTCTCTCATTCTCTCTGTCTCAAATAAATAAATAAAATCTTTAAAACAAAAACAAAAACAAAAACAAACAAAAAAACACAAATATTTACTGAGCACCTACTATGAACCAAGAATATACAAGAAAACTGTTAAGAGAACAAAAGAATTGTAAGAATTCATTCAAAACCACACACCTGAGGACATGCGAAAACACAGGTGCACATCTTAAATCCCAGATTTAGACTGTAAGCAAAACTGTAAGTTACCTTGATCCTTAGCTTGATTTTATGAACATATCCTACCATAAAATAATTTTTAAAAATAAAAAAATAAGAGTAGAAAAGATATACTGTGCTACTTCTAATCAAAAGAAAACTGGAGATGCTATATTAATATCACCCTAGGAGAATTTTAAACCAAAGAATATTATGAGGAATGAAGAAGATCAATTAATTATATAAAAGAGTCAATTCACCAAGACGACATAACAATTCTAAACATCTTCACTCCTGACAACACAGCTCTAAAATACATTTAAAAAAACTGTTACAGCACAAGAAGAAATATATGAATCCACACTTATAGTCCAAAATTTTAACACTACTCTTTCAATAACTGATAGAACGGGTAGACAGAAAATCAGTAGGAATATAAAATATTTTAACTTTATTGAATATAAAAATATTCAAATTAACCTGATTGTCATTTACAGAATATTCTACCCAACAACCACATAATATATATTCTTTACAGGGGCACATGGAATGTTTAGCAAGATAAACCATACTCTGGGCCATAAAACAACTCTCAATAAATTTAAAAGAAATCAAGTCATACAAATATGTTCTCTGAAACAATGGAATTAAACAAAAAATTAATAACATCAATATCTCTGGGAATCCCCAAAATATTTATAAACTAAATAAAACAATTTTATATAATCCATGATTTAAAAAAGTCATCAAGAAAGAAATTAGCAAGTATTTTGAAAAAAGGGGGCATCTGGGTAGCTTAGTCGGTTAAGTGTCTGCCTTCAGCTCAGGTCATGATCTCAGTGGGGAGCCTGCTTCTCCCTCTGTCCCTCCCCCTGCTCATGCTTTCTCTCAAATAAATAAAATCTTAAAAAGGAAAAAAAGAAAGTATTTTGAAATAAATGAATATGAAAACACATAGATCAAATTTGTGCAATGCTGCTAAAACAGTAAATTTATAATACAAATTTAGGGAAAAATTTATGATACAAATGCTTGAATAATGGTTTCAAATCAATGAACTTGATCATTGAATCATGTTTAGAAACTAAAAATGAAGAGCAAATTGGATTCAAGTTAAAAAGGAAATAATAAAAATCAGAGTAGAACCCAATAAGTAGAAAACACAGAAAATCAATGAAATAAAAATATAGTTCTTTGAGATTAAAAAAACTGATAAACCCTTAGACTGTTCAAGAAAAAAAAACTGAGAGAAAAAAATCAGCAAAATCAGGAAATAGATGATATCAACACAGAGTCTATAGATATCAAGGAAATTCTAAGGATAATGAGGGAAGATTATTAACTTTACGACAATGAATTGATAACATTGATGAGCGGGACAAATAACTTGAAAGACACAAACTACCAAAGTTTACTGAAGAAACAGATAACTCAAATTGCCATACATCTATACAAGAAATGGAATATAAAGTTAAAAAACACCCCACAAAGAAAACTTGCTTCAATGGTCTCACTGGTGAATTCTACCAAACATTTAAGGAAAAAATAATACCAAGCACAAAAACTCTTCAAAAAAAATTGTAGGGGCACCTGGGTGTGTAGTCAGTTGAGGGGCTCACTCTTGATTTCAGCTCAGGTCATGATCTCAGGGTCATGAGATTGAGTTCCACATCAGGCTCTGCACTCAGCACAGTCTGTTTAGGACTCTCTTTCCCTCTCCCTCTGCCCCTCCCTAAAATAAATAAATCTTTTAAAAAAAGTTTAAAGGAGGGACATTTCCCAACTCATTCTATTAAGGCAGCCTCACCCTCAAAACAAACAAACAAAAACAAACAGACAAAACCAGGACCAGAAAAGTATCAATAAAAAAAAGTAAAGAATCAATAACCTTCGTGAATACAGATGTAAAAATTCTAAACAAAATTTTAGCAAGTACAATATAAGAATATATAAAAAGGATAATACATCATGACCAAATGGGATTTCTCTCAGGAATACAGGCTGGTTTAACATTTGAAAGTCAATCAATACAACTCATCATTCAACAAATTATACTAGTTAATCCATGTGATCATCTCAATAGATGCAGAAAAAGCACTTGTCAAAAGCTAACAATCATTTTTTATTTAAAAAAAAACTCTCAGCAAAACAGGGATAGAAGGGAACTTTCTTACCTATAGGCATCTATGAAAACCTACAGCTAATATCAAACTTACTGGTGAAAACCTGAATGCCTTCTCTTTGATATGGGGAAGAGACCAATAAGGTCCGCTCTCATCACTTCTATTTAACATTGTACTGGAGGTTCCAACCAGTACAATAAGGCAAGAAAAGGAAATAAAAAGTATCTGGATTGGAAAATAAAAAATAAAAATGTCTCTATTTGGTGATAACATAATCATGTATGTAAAAAAACCTCATGGAACTTACCCACAAAAGCTACTAGAATCAGTGAGCTTAGCAAAATTTCAGGACACAAGATAAATATGCAAAAATAAATTATGTATTTACATACTGGCACTGAACAATTACAAACTGAAGTTTTTCAAAATGCCATTTGTAATAGTATGATAAATATGAAATGCTTATGAAAACATCTGACAAAAGATGTAAAGAATTGTGTGCTAGCTACAAAAGATTACTGAGAGAAATTAAAGAAGACTTAAATAAATGGACAGATATGTCTTGCTCATGTACAGGAAGCTGTAGTATTGTTAAAATGTCAGTTCTCCCCAAATTGATCTATACACAATCCCAATTAAAATCCCAACAGGCCTTTTTGTAGAATTTGATAACTTGATTCTAAGAGCCATACATGAATGCTAATGACTTAGAACAGTCAAAGCAATTTGAAAAAGAAGAACAAATCTGGAAAAATAACACTCCCTGATTTTAAAGCTTATTAAAAAGCCACAATAATCAATAAAGTGTGGTATTGACATCAAGATAGAGAAAGTGAACAGAATGTAGAGTCCAGAAACAGAGACATATATGAACAGTTGATTTCTTTGACAAAGATGCAAAGGCAATTGTGTGAACAATAACTGTCTCCCAATAAAGAGTGTTGGAACGAGTGGATATCCATGTGCAATAAATAAAACAAAAACTTCAGGCCATATCTCACACCATTTACAAGAATTAGCTTAATATGGAACATAAAACTAAATGTAAAACTTAAAAAAATAAAACTTCTTGAAGCAAACATAGAAGAAAATCTTTGTGACTCTGGTATAAGCAAAGACTTCCTAGAAAAGCCACCAAAAACACATCTATAAAATAATCCAAATTGACACATGGGACTTAGTGAGAATTAAAATCTTCTGCTCATCAAAAGACACTATTAAAAGAATAAAAACACGGGGACGCCTGGGTGGCTCAGTCGTTAAGCGTCTGCCTTCGGCTCAGGTCATGATCCCAGGGTCCTGGGATCAAGCCCCACATCGGGCTCCCTGCTCCGCGGGAGGCCTGCTTCTCCCTCTCCCACTCCCCCTGCTTGTGTTCCCTCTCTCGCTGTGTCTCTCTCTGTCCTATAAATAAATAAATAAAATCTTTAAAAAAAAAAAAGAATAGAAACACAAGCCGCAGACCAAGAGAAAATATTTGTGAATCATGTGTCTGAAAAAGAACTTGTTCCCAGAATATATTAAGAACTCTCTAAAGTCAATAAAAGTAAGTGATCAAAGGGAAAAAATATAGGCAAAAATTTGAACAGACTTATCAGAAAAGAAGATATACAGATAGCAGATAAGCCCATGAAAAGATGCTCACTGTCATTAGTCATTATTTCCAACCTGGTAGAATTCTATTCCCAGACAAACTATTGCATAATGAAGGCAAAATAAGGGCATTTTCAGATGTGTAAAATCTTAAAACAGTTACTTCCAAATCACCTTTCTCAGGAAGTTTCTGATGTACTTACAACCACCTAAGAATGAAATGAAAGAACAAAACAAGAAAGAGAAAGATGTGGGCTTCAGAAAATGGGAGATGTGACATAGCAGGGGAGTGAAGAGGCCAGCATGATTTTGATGGAAAGTGCGACGGCAACAGCTGTGCAGACCAGAAAGAAGAGAAAGAAGGTTCCAGGAGAGAGGTCTCCAAGGATGAAAACACTACTAATTGCCCGGATGATGAGAAGCTGCAAGATTCTGTCAGAAAGTCCGAGGTCAAAGTGGCCCATATCACATTAAGGTGTGTGTGTGGGGGAGATAATTATTCACTTTAAGGAAAACAAAACAGTGGTACAATTGACAAAATGCAATTATGTGATTCAGGTGTGAACTACACCATACCACATGGCATTTCATGATCCCACACTTCACTAATGCTAAGCGGACTTGAACTTGTACTCATTAAGCGAGCGCTACGCAGGTTAGAAAGTGATGTAAGCGGGGCGCCTGGGTGGCTCAGTCGTTAAGCGTCTGCCTTCGGCTCAGGTCATGATCCGGGGTCCTGGGATCGAGCCCCACATTGGGCTCCCTGCTCTGCGGGAAGCCTGCTTCTCCCTCTCCCACTCCCCCTGCTTGTGTTCCATCTCTCGCTGTATCTCTCACTGTCAAATAAATAAAATCTTTAAAAAAGAAAGTGATGTAAGAGTGGCGGGGTGGGGGTTCAGAGAAATGTAGCTGTTTAACCATAATGTCAAATAAGAAATGTGCCGAAGTCATACCTTCTGTGTGACTTGTTTCACTGTCCAGATCTGTCTGCCTTATCTCTAAGGTAAGCCTGGATCTTATTTTTGCAGATGCTCTCCCCAAACAACGGTAATAATTCTGGCCAGTGAAAGAGTCTGTCTCTACCTCATCTAAATCAAAACGCAGTGCAAGGGCTGGCCGTAAGTAAGGGGGAGAGAAAGAATTTGTATGCGTGTGGGATGTGTACGTGTACAGAGGGTGGGTATTTTTAAATAGTTACTTTTCTTTTTCATTACAAGAAAGTCGTTGCATAACAGGTAAGATAGCAAATCAGGAAATAGGTACATCTCTAGAGATGTGTCTTGTGGGTCTCAGTTTCACAGCTCAAAGCATTTTATAAGGATGTGCCCCCCCAAATCTGTTATCTTACAAAGTACCGTCTCTGGGGTGCCTGGGTGGCTCAGTTGTTAAGCATCTGCCTTCAGCTCAGGTCATGATCCCGGGGTCCTGGGATCGAGCCCCACATCGGGCTCCCTGTTCGGCGGGAAGCCTGCTTCTCCCTCTCCTACTCCCCCTGCTTGTGTTCCCTCTCTCGCTGTCTCTCTCTGTCAAATAAATAAATAAAATCTTAAAAACAACAACAACAACAAAGTACCGCCTCTGTAATTCTCTAGTCTAGAGAGTAACAATAATCAATGCACAATTGGACTTCCGAGTAAATAGGACAGAGGAGTATAGCAGGAGAGCTTTGACACATGCTATTTGTACCCTTAGTCCATACACAGAAGGAGGACAGTTAAAGATTAGGTTTGACCCTACAATCTTCTGCATTCACAGTTGTACCCTTGTCCAAGGGGTCACATTCAATCTCTAAAGAGCAAAATTTAGGGTCACATCATGTCTTAACCACTAGAGGGAGTTTAAACAGCTATTAAACATAGTGGGAAAGAGAGGGGTCACCTAAAAGGCTGTTTTTTCTCACTTGGAGCCATGGCTGTAACTCTTAGGAAAAAAAACTATGACAGAAATCCAAAAAAAAACGAGAGTTTAGATGATAGCGTGATAACATGTTAGCGTAGATTTTCGTTTCTTTTCAATATCGGAAGTGTTCATTTTCAGGTGATTAAAATACTGCCTCCAGCATAATGGTTTTTTCCAACTCTGTCTCAGGTGGTACAACCCCCCCCAATTTAATATTTATATGATATTGATAGGTTTTCCTTCATTATGTATTCATCAACGCAGACCTGTAATACATTTACTAAGCATTCAGGCTTTCAGGCCAGTCTCAATTGTAACCTTGCTTCGCCACTTTGTGCTGTGTGACCACAGACCACATGATTAACTGCTCTAATTAACACGAGACTCAGGGTTCCTCCTCTGTAAAATGGGGGGAACAGGGTTTTGTAGGAGTAAATTACATAATGTATGCAAAACACCTTAGAGCATTAGTGGATCTAAAAAAGAACAGTTTTCTAGTGGACAGACAGCGCAATACAAAGCGACTAAATAAGAATTTAACCCCCTCCTTCCAAGTTCACTTCTGCATCAAAGCACGCAAACGCTGAAGGAGCCCAAAGAGGCAGCACGTGACCACAGGGCAAGGCATGAGTTATTTCTGTGGCCGACCCCAGGAAAGGATATGTGAATTCACACCTTAAAGGCCTACATTCACTTAGAAAGCACTAACAAGAGGTCCCCATTGCTTTCCAGGGCCCTATCCATCATTCATTCATTCATTCACTCACTCAATCATTTTTTTTTTTAAGATTTTATTTATTTATTTGACAGAGACAGAGAGAGCAGGAACACAAGCAGGGAGAGTGGGAGAGGGAGAAACAGGCTTCCTGCCGGGCAGGGAACCTGATGTGGGACTCGATCCCAGGACCCTGGGATCATGACCTGAGCCAAAGGCAGACGCTTAACGACTGAGCCACCCAGGCGCCCACACTCAATCATTTTTAAGTAGGCTCCACACCCAGTGTGAAGCCCAACGTGGGGCTTGAACTCCCAACCCTGAGATCAAGACTTGAGCTGAGATCAAGAGCTGGACACGTAACTGACTGAGCCACCAAAGCGCTCCCCCATCCACCTTTTAATAAGGACACTGCCAAAGGACAGAGGTGACCTGACTTTATTATGAATTTGTTCACAATTCTGTATTTTCTTTTTTTTTTTTTTTAGAGATTTTATTTACTTATTTGACAGAGACAGAGACAACGAGAGCAGGAACACAAGCAGGGGGAGTGGGAGAGGGAGAAGCAGGCCCCCCGCCGAGCAGGGAGCCCGATGTGGGGCTCGGTCCCAGGACCCTGGGATCATGACCCGAGCCAAAGGCAGCCGCTTAACCAACTGAGCCACCCAGGCGCCCCACAATTCTGTATTTTCTTAGGACATTCACGGAGTTGTGCAACTATCACCATTACCTGAGTTTAGAATATTTTCAGCAGCCCCCAAAACAAACCCAGTTCCCCATTAGCAGTCACCCTCCAATCTCTTCTACGCTCAGCCCCTGGCAACCGCCAATCTACTGTCTGTCTACATGGACTTGCCTATTTGGCATTTCGTTAACACAGAATCGTATAATATGTAGTCTTCTGTATTTGGTTTCTTTCTTTTAGCATAATGTTTTCAAGATTCATCCGTATTGCTGCAGGTATCAGCACTTCATTCCTTTCTATGCGTGGGTATTCCATTGTATGGATCTGCCATATTTTGTTTATCCAGTCATCCACTGATGGACATTTGGATTGCTTCCTCCTCCTGGCTCTTCTGAAAAATGCCTCTATAAACAGTTGTGGACATTTTTTCATTTCTCTTGAGTATACGTCTAGGAGTCTAACTGGGTCATATGGTAACTCTATGTTTAACTTTTTGAGGAACTGCCAAACTATTTTCCAAAACACCTACAGCAAGTTACATCCCCATCAGCATTGCAGGGGGGTTCCAATTTCTCCATATCATCACCAACATTTGTTATTGTCTGTCCTTTTGATAACAGCGATCCTAGTTGCTGTGAAGTGGTATCTCATTATGGCTTTGATTTGCATTTTCCTAAAGACTAAAGATGTTAAGCATTTTTCCTTGACTTTATTGGCCATTTGTGTATCTTTCTGGGAAAATGCCTATTCAACTCCTTGGCCCATTTTTTAAAAATTGGGTTATTTGTCTTTTTTTGTTGTGTTACTAGAGTTCTTTTTTTTTTTTTTTAAGATTTTATTTATTTGACAGAGAGAGACACAGCGGGAGAGGGAACACAAGCAGGGAGAGTGGGAGGGGGAGAAGCAGGCTTCCTGCGGAGCAGGGAGCCCAATGTGTGGGGCTTGATCCCAGGACCCCGGGATCATGACCTGAGCCGAAGGCAGACGCTTAATGACTGAGCCACCCAGGTGCCCGAGTTACTACAGTTCTTTATATATCCTGTACAGAAGTCCCTCACCAGATACGTAACCTGAAAATATTTTCTCCAATTCTATAGGTTGTCTTTTTCACTTTCTTGAAGGTATTCTTTAAGCACAAGCTTTAAAAATTTTTAATAAAATCCAATTTATCTATTTTTCATTTTGTTATCTCTTTGCTGGTATATCAAAGAAATCATTGCCTAAAGTCATGAATATTTACCCCTATGTTTTCTTCTAAGAGTTTTATAGTTTCAGCTCTTGGTTCTAGGACTATAATCCATTTTGAGTTGATTTTTGTATGTGGTTTGAAGCAGGGGTTCAACTTCATTCTTTTGCATGTGCAGAACACCAACCATTAAAAGAGTTTTCACTACAGTGTTACACCATGTATATACACATAAAGATATTCATTCAGCAAATACATGCAGCAAGAACAATATTTTAAGATATAAACTGATAATTTTCTTCCCCTATTTTTCCTATTCCTTCCCAACATTCAAGGACATAGCAGGCAGGCTTCCTTGCCTAGGACAGGTTTATGTCAAGGTAGCTGGCTTTTATTTTCCCAAACACCTAAATTCTAGTAGCACAGATTCCTAGGGGAATTGACCCAATCCCAGATAAAAACAAGGAAGAACTGGTTTTTCCCTCTGCCAGAGTGGATAGGGAGTCTCCAGAAATGAAGAAGGGAGGAAAGGGGGGTTCTGAGAAACAGGGGATCTGCACTTGGTTTCCCAGACATACTGCTGAGAGGATGTGTGGGTACATCTATATCATATGCATCTCAGCTCAGATTCTCAACCCTAAGTCTGGCATGGGGCGGCTAAGAATCGCAAAACCACAATAGTTTCTAAGGACAGGAACAACATGGCAACAACTGACCAAACATCAGATGGAATACCCCACCTACACATGCACACACTCTCCTTAATGACTGAGTACTGTGCAGTCTGGGCATTACCCTGGAACTATGGCACATCTTGAGGAAGCAGGGGCCATGATGAAATCCAAGAAGCACTGAGAAGGTTACATTTTCTCTTCCCACCAGCCAGGCAAAATGGTAACTCAGAGTCAGAAATTAGGTTTCTAGGAAGCAGTTATATTTCTTGTGCCCTTGATTTTATAGACTGACCTTCATACCTGCCACACAAATATTGAGAGCCCACTATGTATAGGGCATCCTGTTAGTCTAAGTTGGGGCAGAAAATGGAGACGTTAATCAAGACATGGTTAGCCAAGGCACTTATAGTCTGATAACAGCAAAAAGAGTAACTGTAGTAATCACTGTGTGCACACCATGTGCTCACACTCTTTGTAATGGTTCACATTTACAATCTTCTTCACAACTGGCCTTTGAGGTTCAGAGGTTTAAAGAAGGTAAGTTACTTGGCTAAGGATGCACACTAGTAATGTATGGGACTTGGATATGAGCTGAGGTACACTAACTCCCAGTCCATTTTCATTCCTATAGTTATGAATCCCTCCCATGGAGAGGCTAATGTAAGTGCTATCCTTTGATAACTCAATATTCATTGGATGTAGACTCTGTCTCATGTTTTCTAAGAGTTAGGATGGGGTTAAGTCAAACCAATCTTCTCTAACTTGGTATTCAATGCACCCATTGGCAGTGAATGGTCAGGGGTCTAGGGTTGGACAAGAGAGATAAGCCAAATTGGCTCCCAAGACCATGGGACCCATGGCTTTGACTATATCTGTCAAGATGGGTCAACCAGTTCCTCCAAACAGTCTGGATTTCCATTACCATTGACACTGTTTATGTGTACAGCAAAAGAAGTGACAGAATTGATTTGGGGGTGAAATCCCAAATTTTCTATCTATGTGCAAAAGGGAGAATTTGGTTATAAGCAGAACAGACATTTTGCTTATAGAAAAAATCTCATAGAACTGTTTTGCTTTGAGATGCAACAACTTAAGTCCATGCCTTAGAAACGATTTTAAATTCTCATCTGATGCTTCCTAGAAACAATAAAAGGAAAATAAGTTGGTTCTGGCAATAAAATGTTAATAGTTTTTCCTTAAGTATTAATCTACTGAACAAATGTTGAGAATGAAAGCAGCAGTCATATAAATGCTGTGAGAGCCAAGATTTATGTATTTTCTTTCGCTGCTTCTGCTATTTGATCTTGGGCAAATGACTAAACCAAATCTCAAATCCCAAAGAGAAGCATATTGAACCCTACAGAAAAGTAGAAAACACACGGAAATCTAAATTATAAGAGATGAATGTCCCTTCTTTTGTGTCCTTTTTGGAAGAATAAATGCTCCCCATTTGGGATTATATAACCATTTAACTTTCATTTTTCTCATACACTCACTGAACGTCATCACTGACCACCTGCAGAAATCAGTCGGTCCCCTGTCCGTCTTGTAAAAGGCAACATTTGAGAGTCCATGAGGTGAAGTGACTTGTCCAATGTCATGAGTTCATTAGGACAAATAATATTATTTCAACTAAGTGGGAAGGGTACTGACCTAGGAGTAAAAAAGACCTGGATTCTCCTTCGCATTCAGCCATTAATGAGACTCTATTTATAAAATGAAAGTGTCAGATTAGATGGTTTTGAAAAATCCTTCCCTCTCTGAAGGGGCTATAATTCTGTGAACGTGAATATCAGTAGTTCTTGCTTGTTTTTCTTTCCAGAAACTCAATAACCTTCTTTGCAGTTAGGATAAAGAGACAATATGTATAGAAGTTATGAGTTTGGGCTCTCTGAGTTGGACTCTGCCTTCCAATCCCAGCCCTCATATGTATGTGTAGGGAAAGCCTGAACAGATTACTTAACCTGTCCGCCTCATCTGCAAACTGAAGATTCTCACAGTACCTACTACATATGGCCCTTACAATGATTAAATGAAGTAACACATGTCAGGTATTCAGCATAGTGCATGGCACATAACAAATACTCAGTAAACAAAGGCTGCCATTAATATTACTGGAAAGGAACCAGATTTGGTGACTTTGTGTGCGTTCTAAGAAGGCATGCCTTCCTCAGGGCAGAAGCAGCACAAGTGCTAAGGTCCACATCAAGGCAGGATCTCATTCTTGGCTATGTGTCTGGCTTTCAAAAACAAAACAACAACAATTTCCCAATCTCCCTTCCTGCTAGTGGTAGCCAATGATGTGTTTGTTATAACAGAGGACTTCTAAAAAGCTCTTCAGAGTGGGCCTACTTAAATGGCAGGAACACTTTTGCACTTCCCTTCTTTTCCTTTGTTTTTGCCTGGAATGCAGACGCAATGGCTGGAGTGTCGGCAGCTTATGCATAATAAGGGGAGGGCTAAAAAACTTTCAGAGATTCGGTCCTTGAGCCAGTAACTCAATGCCAGCAACCACTGACCTCCGACCTCCGGACTTCTTGTTCATGAGGAAAATAAACACACGTTCACATTTAGGCTACAATTATCAAAATGCAATTCCTACCCAAAATATCCTCCAAAATCTATTTCTCTTTTCTGTCAACAAATATTTGTAGACCTACATGGTCAGCCACCTATTTGTCCCTGGCCCCTTTAGGGGTCCTAAGACAGACTGTCATTGGCCATCACTTAAATTTTTACAAAAGGTCCAAATTGTCCTCGAGATCCTTGTTACTCAGTGCGGTGTGAGGACCAGTAGCATTAATGTCACCCAGGAACTTGTTAGAAATGCAAAATTTTTGGCTCCATCCCCGACCTACTGAGTCAGAATCTGCATTTTAACAGGATCCCAGTGATTTCTGTGCACATTAAAGTCTGAGACTCTGGACTAGACTTCTAGGCTCTACTCTGTCCTTCCTCTTAATTAAGCACTACTGCCAAAAGAATCTTCCCGAAGCACAGCTCTAACATTGTCACTCTCCTTGGGATACTTCAGGTCACCTCACTGCCTACAGACTAAAGTTTAGACTCCTTAGCCTGATGGTCAAGGCCTTCTATGATCTTATGTTGTCCTGGAAATGCCCATCAAAGTGCCTGCCATGCACACGGTAGGTGGACAATAAATAATGTTCTGCGTAAGAGGAAAAAAAAATGAGTATACCCAAGAAACAACATATTCCTCAATTCTGGTTTTACTATGCTAGGCATTTGGGATACAATAGTACAAAAACAAAAACAAACAAAACAAAACAAAAAAAACCCACAAAAAACAAAACAGACATGGTCACTTGCCTTCATGGAGCTTACAGACTGGTTGGAAGGAGAGAATTTTAAAAAACAAATAAAACTATGAAACGATAAATGGTAAGTGCTATGAAGAAAATGAGCAGGCAGTGATACAGAACGAGGTGGACTAGTCAGAAGGATCGCCCACAGGGTGGGAAGCCTGCTCTGGGACTGGACCAGGCAGAGGGAAAGAAAGGCACGTGCAAAGCCTTGAGAGAATTTGGTGTGTTTCAGGATCGGAACAGGGGCCGCCCTTTCAGGCTCATCCAGAAAAGAGATTCCCTGGGAGAAAGGTGTCACGGGGTGCACTTGAGAGAAAATGCTGAATTTCTGTTCCCTGGCATAAGTCTTCACTGGGACCACAGGTGAGGCCGAGAGCAGGGCACGCTGCAGAGCCGCTGGGAGCCCAGCCCTGGAAATCAGACCCAGTGGAATTTGAATCCCAGCTCGGCCACTTACTGGCTCTCAACTCCCTTGAGCCGCAAGCTTCTGCTCCCTCAGGTATAAAGTATGTTAAGAATAGCACCAACTTTGGAGTTACTGTGAACGTTACGGAGATAACGCTTGTAAAGCTTCCCCCGAAGACTGCCACCCACATCAGTGCTCACCTGAACATCGGCGGTTACAGGATTACGATGGTGACGATCACTACTGTTAATCATTAGCTTGCGGGCAGAAGGCTCAACCCACAGATTCCTGCCAGCCCCCGCCTCCCCAGGCCTCCCGACCCTGCCATCCCTAGCCACCTCCCCCTGCGCACGGCCACCGTGACCCCAGCGCGGGCGCCGGACGCCGCCGCCGGACCCCCGTTACCTGGGGCCAAACGCGACTTGTCGCCACCTTGCGTCCTGGGCCCTGCCTCCCTCCCGGCCGCCTCCCGGCCCCGCGGCTGCCGCGGCGGCGCCCCC